>NC_089506.1:18369510-18690938 GCF_036850995.1 Saccopteryx leptura
GTGTGGACATCCCAGGTTTGATACCCAGTCAAGGCACACAGGAGAAGCAACCATCTGCTTCTCTTTCCCTCCTTCTTTCCCTTCTCTCCCTCTTCCCCTCCTGCAGCCAGTGGCTCAATTGGTTTGAGTGTCAACCTAGGGTTGCTGGGTGGATCCCAGTAGGGAGCATGTGGGAGTCTGTCTCTTTATCTCCCCTCCTATATAGTTGTTGTTCAATTACAGTTGGCATTTAATATCATTTTATATTACTTTCAGGTGTACAGCATGGTGGTTAGATAGTCAGAATGGCTGTCATCAAGAAATCAGCAAGCAATTGCTAGCTAGCAAGGATGTGGAAAAAGGGAGCTCTTGCGTCCTCTTGGTGGGACTGCAAATTGGTACAGCCACAGTGGGAAACAGCATGGAGGGTCCTCGCAAAGCTCAAATCTTCTTTTACAAGTCTTAAATAGCCTGGCTGTATGAGCGCAGAGAGGTAGTTTTCAAATCTTTATCCTTAATACATATGGGCCTCAATCTCATGTCTTAGAAAAATCACATGACAATATGTTTAAATGGTAAACTCACCTATGAACTTCAGGCTGAATTTTCTTATAATAAAAGTAAAATGATTGCATGGAAACCATTATAGCATACTAAAAAAATTTCAGGCGTTGGAGCTGAGGAAGCATGAATTCCAATTCCATTACTACTTAGCCTTGTCACCTTTGGCAAAATGAAAAGAATAATGTCAACTTATAGCTTTTCTGAAAGGGTTAAAAAAGCAATATATGAGCCCTGGCTGGTTGGCTCAGTGGTAGAGCGTTGGTCTGGCGTGCAGGAGTCCCAGGTTCGATTCCCAGCCAGGGCACACAGGAGAAGCTCCCATCTGCTTCTCTACCCCTCCTCCTCTCCTTCCTCTCTGTCTCTCTCTTCCCCTCCCGCAGCCAAGGCTCCATTGGAGCAAAGTTGGCCCGGGCGCTGAGTATGGCTCTATGGCCTCTGCCTCAGGCGCTAGAATGACTCTGGGTGCAACAGAGCAACGCCCCAGATGGGTGGAGCATTGCCCCCTGGTGGGCATGCCGGGTGGATCCCGGTCAGGCACATGCAGGAGTCTGTCTGCCTCCCTGTTTCCAACTTCAGAAAAATAACAAAAATAAATAAATAAATAAAAGAAAGAAAAAAAAAAGGCAATGTATGGAAAGCACCTAGTTCACTGCCACAGAATAGAAGAAAATAAGTTATATTGTTTTCTTCAAATTAGCAGATATAACTATTAAGCATTATTTTTCTAATACAGAAATCATTTAAATGCATGATGATTTAAATTCACTCAGCCTTAATTAATTTCTTATTTTTTCAATAAATTGCAAAAAGTAATGATACAAAATGCAACACTATTTTAAAGTAAAGCAAGTAAAATTACATATATAAAAAGGGAAACATTCTTACCCAGGCAGTATTGAGTTTAATTTTAGAAAACAGTATTTTGAAAAACCCAAAGCTAATCCTTTGGGAGAAAAAAAATCATTGATCTATTGTAGACATCGCTACTTCAGTTTCCATTCATATTAGATCGGAAGCCATGTAGAAGAACTGAGTAAACACTTCGGTAGCTCAGATCTTAGAATCATAACGTAGTGATGGAAATGGCATCTATGAGAGTTAATGAAACACTAGGACACCTTTATTGTGCAAATACTCTAGAAAAGAAATAGAAATGAATATCACACTTGGCCAGCAGAATGTAATTTTCAAAGCAGTCAGCAAATTACATACCTGAATTTTGTTCTAAAGTTTTGGGTGGCAGAGTACTAATCAGAACACAAGATTCGGAGAAACAATTCCACATAGTCTTTATTAGCATAAAGGCCATTGTTCAGAAAATAGGAGGTCCTAAACAAGCTCAATTGAATATATAGGCATAATAATTAGCCTCAACAATTAATATTGATTGAAAAATGTTGGTACAGTGGAACTTGAAAGTTTCTTAAGACATATCCTCAAACCTGACCAGGTGGTGGTACAGTGGATAGAGCGTTGGACTGGGATGCAGAGGACCCTGATTCAAAACCCCAAGGTTGCCGGCTTGAGTGCGGGGTCTCTGGCTTGAGCATGGGATCAGAGACATGACCTCATGGTTGCTGGCTTGAGCCCAAAGTTGCTGGCTTCAGCCCAAGGTCACTGGCATGAGCAAGGGGGTCACTCACTCTGCTGTAGCCCCCAGTCAAGGCACATATGAGAAAACAATTAATGAACAATTAAGGAACTGCAATGAAGAATTGATGCTTCTCATCTCTCTCCCTTCCTGTCTGTCTATCCCTATATGTCTTTCTCTGTCTCTGTTTCAAATAAAAAAAAAAGACATATCCTCAATACCATGTAACATGTATCTTTTCTGGAAAAGTATTGATGGAAGCATTTATTGATATTTTAAAAACTATCTTATTTGTCTCTGTACAGATCAGAAAGAATAATGAGTTCATTTAGAATATTAATTTAAGCCACTGCAGAATTAAA
Organism: Saccopteryx leptura; assembly: GCF_036850995.1. Taxonomy (NCBI): domain Eukaryota; kingdom Metazoa; phylum Chordata; class Mammalia; order Chiroptera; family Emballonuridae; genus Saccopteryx; species Saccopteryx leptura. The sequence goes on from NC_089506.1 coordinate 18,372,007, forward strand.
AATCTTATTGTATTATTTTAACTAAACATGTTTTCTGCCTAAAGATTATCCATCACTTTTTTTAGACTTCTTAACTTTTCTCTTATTTCAGTCATCAGGAATTGAATTTTCCCTCCCTCCCTCCCTCCCTCCCATCCTTCCTTTGGTTTTTTAACACAAGGATGTATGTCTTACACAAAGAACAAATATTTTAAAATAAATAACATTTGCCCTATAAATGTTAGTGCATATGGAACAAAGAGTAAATGTATGGTCACATTATGGTTTAGTTTGAACCCTGGCCAGATGGACCAGTTGGTTAGACCTCATCCCAAAGCACAGAGGTTGCCAGGTTGATCCTCAGCCAGGGCACATACAGGAACAGATCAATGTTTCTGTTTCTCTCTCTCTCTCTCTTTCTCTCTCTCTCTCCATTTCTCTCTTGCTAAAATCAATCAATAAAATTTTTTTAAAAAATTAAAGGTTTGGTTCAACTTTGTAGCCAGAGGTCTATATAATGCATGACATGTATGTATGAACTCTAGTCCAGTTCCACATGACTGTATATCAACAAGCCTTTAGATTCTCTTCCAAAAGAGTAGAATCATAAGTAATATATTAAGATTTGCTTTTGGTTTAATGACAACATGTTAGTAAAATTCAATGAAATAATGATCACCACATGTGCAAACTCAAAGTATTTAAACTCAAAGTATTTATCTGTATTTGTCTAAATTCCCTAAGAAACCAACAACCACATCATTACAGAGTATAAGGGATGTGATTTAGCTCACAGTATCTCCCCCAATGTGCTAGTTCTTCCACTTCAGGAGTCCAAACATATGGTTTTGAGATGGTCACACCCTCTAAGGTAAGTCTTTCTGCCAAGGCAACTGTCGTCTCATTTCAGTGTATTCTTGATTATTAGATACATTCCTGCTGTCACACGACTTGCTTCAACTTTACCCATTGCTTTAGTTATTCTGAGTTCACCGTAATTTGCTCTAATAACTGGTTTATTTTAATCGGATCTTACAATTTCCAAGATAACCTCTGGGCTACTCCTTTACAAGGAACTAGTGGGTCTAAAATATCAGCATTTGAGAAAACCAGATGTGGAATCTCATTTTCAAAGGTTTCCTTTTCCTTCTCAACTCTAACACTGGCATTCTTGTTGACCTTTTGAGACAGAGATATGAAGATCTCACAGGCTTTTCTCTTTCTTTTTCTTCAGCCTAAAATACTTGCCTTTCAGAAATGTGTGTGGTTTTCCCTTTTGCTTCCTCTCATCTCTGTTCAGATGGAGTGTCTCAATGAGCCTCCCTCTGCTCCCCGGATACTTACCGGGGTGCCCAGACACTGCTTCTTCCTTAGCAGTCTGTACAGAACTTATCGCTCTCTGAGGTTCTCTGTACTGTATTATTTGTTTACTCTCCGTTTCTTCTCACTAGAATGTAAGTTCCAATTGATTGGGTGTCTTTGTTTTGTTTACTTTTTTCACCTCTATAGCAATGATGGCCATACAGAAGTTAATAAGTTTCTGTGGAACTAACAATATACTATCTCAACAAAGTGGTGGAAATCAACAGGGTTGTCTAATAGTCTATGAGACAATTGCTGAACCTAGACATTGACTAAAGCAATCTGGACACAGAGAGTAAGTCTGAATTGTTTGGTTAAGGCGGTGGTGCTTGCCTCTGTGTGTGTTAGGCAGAGGGTCCAGCACCTTCGAAGGCCTTGCAGTGGGAGGAAGTGTGTTCCCTGAGAGAGATGACGGGAAGAAAGCCTCAGAAGGCACAGAGTGAACCAAAGGAATTCAGGTGGGAGAGTTTATCAGAGGGAGAAAGATGTAGCCTGCCCATTCTTTGATTCAAGGGAGAAAAAGAGAATGAACCATGTAAAAAATTTAAGTCAAGGAGTATCTCATCACATCTAATGTTTAGAATGGTCAGTATTGCTGTGAAGTGGAGACTGAGCTGCGGGAGAGGAGATCTTGAAAGGAAGATTGATTAGGAGTTCGCTCCAGTACTAGGGGAAGAGGCGATCATGTTGCTATTTATTTCTTATATGTATTCTTAAATATTCTCATTAGTCTCATTTAATGAAACTTCTAGCATTTCTCATGGGATGAGATTCCTCACATCCCTTTATATTTGCTTGTGTTTGATGATTGATGTGTTTGCACCTATGTTTCAAGGAGAGAGGGAGGCAGGGAGAGAGGGTGGGGGAGAGGGAGAAGCAGAGAGAGAGAGGAAGATTTTTAAAAAAATCAAAATAATTTTCTTTCTATTCTTATTTTATTGGCTCTTATGCTGCAGCTAACACTTTGGTGCTTAAAAAGAACAACTTGAACTAGGTGGTGGCGGCTATAACATAGTACTAATGACTGCACAGTCACAAACAACATGGTATCAAAGCCACCTGCCACTGATCCAAGTCAAAGGAAGTAAAAGTGAAAATAAATAAATGAGACTATGGCAGACTAAAAAGTGTCCGCACGGCAAAAGAAACCATCAACAAAATAAATGAGAGAAGGTATTTGCAAACAAAACCTCTGGTAAGAAGTTAGTATCCAAAATATATAAAGAACTCATACAATTTAACAATAAAAAAAGCAATCTACTAAAAACTGAGCAGAGAATTTGAACAGACACTTCTCTCAAGAAGACACATAAATGGTTAAGAGATATGTGAAAATATACTCAACTTCACTATTAGGGAAATGCAAATCAAGACTACAATGAGATACCAACTCACACCTGTTAGAATGGCTATTATTAAGACAAGAAATAACAAGGCCCTGGCTGGTTATTTACTTGGTTAAGAGTGTCATCTGGAAATAAGTTTGTGGGTTCAATCCCTGGTCAGGGCACACATGGGAAGCAACAAAAAATGCACGACTCAGTCCACTAAGCAATAAATGCTTCTCTTCCCTCTCCCCTCTCTCTCCTTTCTTCTTTCTGTCTCTCTAAAAATTAATAAAAGTTAAGCCCTGGCCAGATAGCTCAGTTGGTTGGAGTGCTGTCCCAGATTGCGGAGGTTGCCAGATTGATTCCCTGGTCAGGGTATATATAGGAGCAGCTTGATGTTCCTGTCTCTATCTCTCCCTGCCTCTCTCTCTAAAAAAAAAAAAAAAAAAAAAAAAAAAAAAAAAAAAAAAAAAAAAAAAAAATAAAGAAGAAAGAAAAATAAAGAAAGAAAGAAATAACAGGTGTCGGAGAGGTTGTGGAGAAAAGGGAACCCCCATTCACTGCTGGTAAAATGTATTGAATAAATTGGTACACCCAGTATGGAAAACAGAATAAAGGCTCCTCAAAACATTAGGAATAGAGTTACCGTATGGCCCAGCAAACCCTTTTCTGGGTACCAGCTGGAAAAATTTGAAAGCATTTATTCATAAAGATATATGTGCCCCTATGTTTATTGTGGCATTATTCATGGTGGCCAAGACATGGGAACAACCAAAGTGTCATTTGATAGATGACTGGTTAAAGAAGATGTGGTATATATATATATATGTGGTACATATGTATATATATATACAATGGAATACTACTCAGCCATAAGAAAAGATAAAATACTGCCATTTGTGACAACATGGATGGATCTTGAGAATATCATGCTAAGTGAAATATATCAGATGAAAAAAGTCAAGAACCATAGGACTTCTCTCATATGTCTGATATAAAACTGAAACCAACAAAGAAACAAACAAACAACCACCACTCACGGTGGTTACCAAAGTGCAAAGGGCAGTAGAAAGGGTAAAGAGGTCAATGACATGGTGACAAAAGGAGATCTGATTTTGGGTGGTGGGCCCATAACACAAAATATAGGTGACATGTTATAGAGTTGTACACTTGAAACCTATATAATTTTATTAATTTCACCTGAATAAATTTAATAAAACTTAAAAAAGAGAACGTAAAATACCTCAATTTTTTATTAGCCACATGTTAATATAGTAACATTTTGAATATATTGATAGTTTACAATAATATAAATAAAATATATTATTAAAAAATTGAAAAACTTACTTTTCCACACTAGCCAGAAAGGGTTTCCTAAGACATTGTCCTGCGTTCCCATGGTCACTTAAAGAAAACCTCTCACAGTATTTGGAAACTTTGATGTGCTACAAATAAAGGAGGAGAACACCCTCAAGTTCCTTCAGCAGGACCCCACTTGGGTGGCACCGAGCTCTACATTCAAATGGAACAGTACATTTACAAAAAGAAACGGGACAGTACCCACGTCTGGAGAGAACCTGGGATAGCGTCTGATGGCAGCTTCTGTCACGTTGCCAATGACATCCCTCTGAAGTCTACTGCTGCCACTGAGGACGCTCCGATTGTGGCTGCCTCACTCCTGCCACCTTCACCAAGCAGATTCACACGGCCTCCTGTGAGCAGACTTCCAGTGCTCACAGGTCCCGGGGCTGACCACCAGCCTGTCACAAAGGCATCTTAGGTTGACCTGCCTAGCATTGCTCTGTATTACAGACCCACTCTCTTCTGCGCTATGTGGACACTGCCATCCTGCACAGCAGCAGGTCTGTGGTCAATGCAGCTGGACATCTACGGGTGTGACATCATCTCGCAAACACCTGGGGACCTCACAGCTGATTGCTTATTCTCCCGAGACCCTGAAGAGATGGAAAAGGAAGAGCAGGCGGTGCCGAAAAGGCTGTGACGCAGGAGGAAGTTCAGGGTAAACGATCTGCTCCGGCTCCCAGGTTTACAGCTACTCAGTCTGCGTTGCAAGTGGTCCGAAGGCACGCAGGCCCCCTCTTGGCCAGTGCAAGGGGTCCCTCCTGAAGACCGGGGCACGCAGCCTGCCCCCGAGACTGGTGGACCGCTCCCAGCACTCCGGGACTGAAAGGGTAGGAAAAACTGCTGAGTGATCTTAAGCTGTTTATGTAGATTCTAAAAATGAATGCACGGTTGTTAAAAATAAAGTTTCTAAAAAAAAAAAAAAAAAGAAAAAAAAAAGAACTCAAACAATATGAAATCTCTAGCAATTTTTAGTAGTTTATATGAATTGCTACAGAAATTATCTTCCCTCAACTTCCTGTTGGTCTCTTATTAACAAACTGATTTTTAGTTGTATTATTCAGATTTGAAAGACGTCTTACTGAGTGTTTGGGTTTATAATTTTAGTCATAGCGTTTAACATGTGGAATAATCGTATGTATTTTGCTTGGTTATTAGTTGGTTAGGTTTTTGGCTCATCTGTCTTCCTTTCTAGAATAAAAACTACTTTCAGTTTTTGTCTTGTCCTGGGACCTAGAAGAGCACCCAAATACAAAGTGCCTTGTTCAGTGAGTACATTTTGGCTAAATGAGTTACTATTTTGATATTAGAAAATTGCTTTTAAAAAATATACCTGTTTTGAAACAAAACTGTGAGTTTATTGTTTGGGCCTTAAAGTATAGAAAAGTAATAGCTGCTGCTAGAAAAAAAACAATTCCTCAAGTAATAAAGAGTAAGGCAATGCTTTCTGTTTCCACGTGATGCATAAAAAGTTTCAGGGTTTCAGCAGCTCTATTTAACAAACTGAGTAATCTTCCATTACGAAAACCTGGTCGCCATTGTAGCCCAATTAGCTCACCCATAAAATAAAGAGATTGAGGTAGATGATCTCCCTGCTCTGCTCTAAAATACTATGCTTGTAGGACGAACAGTACAATCATCTGAGCCTGCTATCATATATATCTGTTACGGTTCAAATTTTTCTTTTTAGGTCTATGACTTTGGGACCAGTGTTACCATTTTGGGGGGTCTTTAATTTCTTCATGTAAAAAGTGAGGAGGTTTAAATAGGTGTTTTGTTTTAATCTATGTGAGCTCTATAATATATATATATACTTCTTGAGTTATATATATATATAATATATATATATAAATATACTTCTTGAGTTATAGTAATGTTACAGCTATGAAAGTGACTTTGTACCGTCACATGAGGTTACACCATGGAATGGTAAGGGGATTAGACATTTCTGCAGTGCCCAGGGTTCTCAGATCATTGTATGTGGGGCTCATATGGCTCAAGACACATGGCAGTGTATGAGGTGAGAGGGTGGTGTGAGATCAATTACCATTCAGAAGCCCCGAGATGTTGAAAATCAGAGATCAGTACACTTGAAACTGGGGTTCTTATGCCTGCTATTCTGGGAGTTACCCTAGAGATTTTAATGTGGGTGCCTGTCTCAGGACAGTTTGCTTAAATCCATACATTATCACTTTCTGAAATATTCAAACATCTTACAACAAAGTATGGATGAAAAAGGAGCCATGTGCAGAACCTGACAAGCTCAGGGAAAGCCTGCTTGGTGGCCCTGCACACTCAGAGACCTAAAATGACCACACAGGATGGTCTGAGATTAAAATGGTCTGACTAAAAGCAGTTCATGGTGGGTTGTCATGTCCTAGGGAGGTATTTTTCTCTAAAAAAGATACCTTAATCAGTGTTTACCTTAATCCAGCCTGACTGTTGCCTTTTGCATCTACAGTAATGTACCTGATAACATGAGGGTGATCTTTTCCTGCCCCCTCAGGACAGGCATCCCACCAGAGCCAGGACCAACAAACCCCCTCTTTGTTGTTATTATAATATTAATTAACCATTAACTATCGTATTCCTGACTACCTCCAAGAAATTTTGGTATATGCACTTTTACTTTGAATCTAACCTCAGAGATTTCCCCTCTTTGCTTTCTCCCCGTCCCCTAGTCTGTCACCAATAAATTTCACATAACGGGCTTCCCTTTTGAGTCTGACGTATAAAATAAGTGGCGAGACCGCCATTTCCCGGCGCCCTTTCTCAGTCCCTTGAAACTTCGCTTCCTGGCAATTGTCGACAGTTTGACTTAGATAAACTCAAAATTTTTTTACAGGTTTGGAAATTTCTTTCGTTGACAAAGTCAATTTATCCCCTTTGGACCGTTATTTTTCACCTTTTGAATTGTTATTGTCCTAGTTATTTTTCATTTGCATACGTTATAAAACCCATGAGGTACTACTGTATTATCATTCTTTTATTCTGTTAATTATATTTATAATTACTTAAAAATAAACTTCACTAGTGGTCTTTATTCCTTGCTGTAGTTTCATTTTCATCTGAGATCCTTTATCTTCCGTCTGAAGCACTTGATTTAGGTTTTCTTGTATCAGGTCGGCTAGTAATACATGAGCACAGATTTTTTGTTTTTGAAAACATTCTGTGAGTAGATGATTCAAAGATAGAAGTGTTAGGTTGTCAAAGGAGGGTCGCACAAGGCCCGATGAGTTTTACAAGAACTTTATGCATCTGCTCAGACAGGCTGAGACACCACTGGCCTCTGTAGAGAGCTGCAGGAAGGGGCGTCTGATCCAGGGCAGGCATCTGCTTGGTGCCCCTGGATATGTATGCTCCAATTAGCCAATCCCGATCCCGGTTGTGGCCTTGGTCACAGCTGTCTCTCTTTTCCCAACCCTCAGGCCCCTCCTGAAGGCCTTGTCCCAGAGTATCCTGGGGTGAAGGGCATTTCTTAAGGGGAGGCAGAGGTTGGGTGAGGGAGATGCTTCATAGGGAAGTTGCCCCAGTGGGAGACTGGATGAAGGGAGTTTGAGTTTAAAGGTTTAAAATGGGCCCCAGACCAAAACTTAACAAGATTATTTTTTACCACTTAGAAATATTATTCCTTATTTATTTATTTTTTTACTTTTTCTGATAAAAAGTCAGTCATCAGTTTTATTGTTCCTCCTTTAATGAAAACATGTCTGTTATCTCTGGCTGCTTTTAAGACTGTTTTCTGCATCTTTCTTTTAGCTGTTGGACAATGATGCACATAGGTGCAGTTTATTTTCCTTTAAAAAATTTTTTTTCTAGAAGTATGCTAAACTTCTAGAAGCTGTAAATTGATGTCATTTTATCAGATTTGGAAAAATTTAAGCCATTATTTCTATAAATATTGCTTCCCTCCTATTTACTTCTTTCCTTAGACTAAGTTACACTTTAAATAAAACATTTGACAGCATTTTACATTTTTACCTTGTTGTTTTGTTTCTCTTATAGGTACTTCCATTAATTTTTTTTAGATCTCTGTACCTCAATTGGATTATTTTCTACTGATCTAGTTCAGTACTCTTATTTTCTGCATTTTTTCTTTTTTTAGGAGAGAGGAGGGAAGATAGAGAGATAGACTCCTGCATATATCTCAACTGGGATCCACCTGGCAACTCCATGATGGGCCGCTGTTCTAGTATCAAGCTATTTTTAGGGTCTGAGGCTTATGTGCTCCAACAGTGCTGTCCTCAGCACTTGAGACCACCCTCAAATTAATTGAGCCACTGGCTGTGGGAGGGGCAGAGGGAGAGAAGGGGGAAGGGAGGAAAGCAGATAGCCACTTCTCCTGTGTGCCCTGACCAGAAATCAAACTCAGGACATCCATACACTGGACCGATTCTCTATCTACTGAGCACTGGCCAGGGCCTTCTGCATTTTCAGCATATCCAATGACTATTTACTTTACATATATTGGTTTTTGCTTATAGAATGCTGATTTTACTTCTTTTTGTAGATTCCTATTCTCTGTTGATATTCTTTATTTCTGCATCTATGTTGTACCTTTTTTCTCTATTATTTTGAATGTATAGACATTTATTTAAAATTTACCACCAATATCTCCAATATATAAAAACCTTTGTGTTCTTCAAAACATCTGCTTTTCTTCCTCTTGGTTTTTAGTCATTTTGAGTCTTAGTGTGACTCATATATTTTAAAAATTTGTTTACACATTTTATATTGTTTAGACATTTTTATTTCATTCATAGTCATTGCCAATTAGGAATTTTAGAGTCTCTGAATAGAACTATATTCCTACTTGAGTATTTGAAATTTTTTTCTCTCTTTTTTTATTATTAATTTTAATGCAGTGACAATAATAAATCAGGGTATAGATGTTCAGAGAAAATATCTTCAGATTAATTTGACATTTGATTATGTTGCATACCCCTCACCCAAAGTCAAATTGTCTTCCGTCACCTTCTATCTGGTTTTCTTTGTGCCCCTCCCCTCCCCCCACCCCCTCTCTCTCCTTCCTCCCCCTCACCCCACCCCCGTTACCATCACATTCTTGTCCATGTCTCTGAGTCTTATTTTTATGTCCCATCTATGTATGGGTTCATACAGTTCTTAGTTTTTTCTGATTTACTTATTTCACTTCGTATAATGTTATCAAGGTCCATCCATGTTATTGTAAATGATCCGATGTCATCATTTCTTATGGCTGAGTAGTATTCCACAATATATATGTACCAAAGCTTTTTAATCCACTCATCCACTGACGGACACTTGGGCTGTTTCCAGATCTTCACTACTGTGAACATTGCTGCCATAAACATGGGGGTGCATTTCTCCTTTTGGAACCATTGTATGGTGTCCTTGGGGTATATTCCTAAAAGTAGGATAGCTGGGTCAAAAGGCAGTTCGATTTTTAATTTTTTGTGGAATCTCCATACTGTTTTCCACAGTGGCTGCACCAGTCTGTATTCCCACCAGCAGTGCAGGAGGGTTCCCTTTTCTCCACATCCTCGCCAGCACTTATTCTGTGTTGTTTTGTTGATGAACACCATTCTGACTGGTGTGAGGTGATATCTCATTGTGGTTTTAATTTGCATTTCTCTAATGATTAGTGATGTTGAGCATTTTTTCATATGCCTATTGGCCATCTATATGTCCTCTTTGGAGAAGTGTCTATTCATTTCTTTTGCCCATTTTTTGATTGGATCATTTGTCTTCCTGGTGTTGAGATTTATAAATTCTTTATAACTTTTGGTTATTAACCACTTATCAGATGTATTGTCAAATATGTTCTCCCATTGTGTAGTTTGTCTTTTTATTCTGTTCTTATTGTCTTTAGCTGTGCAAAAGCTTTTTAGTTTGATATAGTCCCATTTGTTTATCCTGTCTTTTATTTCACTTGCCCGTGGAGATAAATCAGCAAATATATTGCTGCGAAAGATGTCAGAGAGCTTACTGCCTATGTTTTCTTCTAAGATGCTTATGGTTTCATGGCTTACATTTAAGTCTTTTATTCATTTTTATCAATAGTTTACTTTTGTGAATGGTGTAAGTTTGTAGTCTAGTTTCATTTTTTGGCAAGTAGCTGTCTAATTTTCCCAACACCATTTATTAAAGATGCTGTCTTTACTCCATTGTATGCTCTTACCTCCTTTGTCAAATATCAGTTGTCCATAGAGCTGTGGGTTTATTTCTGGGTTCTCCTTTCTGTTCTATTGATCTATATGCCTGTTCTTATGCCAGTACCGGGCTGTTTTGAGTACAATGGCCTTGTAGTATAACTTGATATCAGGAAGTGTGATACCTCCCACTTTATTCTTCTTTTTTAAGATTGCTGAGGCTATTCGTGTTCTCTTTTGGTTCCATATAAATTTTTGGAATATGTGATCTATATCTTTAAAGTATGTCATTGGTATTTTAATTGGTATTACATTAAATTTATAAATTGCTTTGGGTAATAGAGACATTTTAATGATGTTTATTCTTCCTAACTATGAGCACTGTATATGCATCAACTTGTTTGTATCTTCCTTGATTTCTTTTATCAATGTTTTATAATTTTCCGAGTACAAGTCTTTAGTTTCCTTGGTTAAATTTACTCATAGGTACTTTATTTTTTTGGTTGTAATAGTGAAGGGGATTGTTTCCTTTATTTCTCTTTCTGACTGTTCATTGTTGTTGTATAAAAATGCCTCTGATTTCTGAGTATTAATTTTATATCCTGCCACTTTGCTGAATTCATTTATCAGATCCATTAATTTTTTGACTGAGACTTTAGGATTTTCTATATACAATATCATATCATCTGCAAATAATGATAGTTTTACTTCTTCTTTTCCAACTTGAATGCTTTTTATTTCTTCTTCTAGTCTGATTGCTGTGGCTAGGACTTTCATAATTATGCTGAATAAGAGTGGTGAAAGGGGGCACCCCTGCCTTGTTCCTGATCTTAAGGGAATTTCTTTTAATTTTTTCCCATTGAGTATGATGTTGGCTGTGGGTTTGTCATAGATGGCTTTTATCATGTTGAGGTATGTTCCCTGTATTCCCACATTGCTGAGAGTTTTGATCATGAATGGGTGCTGGATTTTATCAAATGCTTTTTCTGCATCTATTGAAATTATCATGTGGTTTTTCTCCTTCCTTTTGTTTATGTGATGAATCACATTGGTTGATTTGCTAATATTGTACCAGCCTTGCCTTCCCAGAATAAATCCCACTTGATCATGGTGTATCATTTTTTCCATATATTTTTGGATCCAGTTTGCTAATATCATATTTTGTTGAAGATTTTAGCATCTGTATTATTCAGGGATATTGGCCTATAATTTTCTTTCTTTGTGTTGTCTTTGCCTGGTTTTGGAATCAGAATTATGCTTGCCTGATAAAAGGAGCTTGGAAGTCTTCCTTCCTCTTGAATTTTTTGAAATAGCTTGAGAAGGATAGGAGTCAGTTCTTCTTTGAATATTTGGTAGAATTCTCTTGTGAAGGCATCAGGCCCTGGGCTTTTCTTTGTTGGGAGTTTTTTGATAACTGTTTCGATCTCATTTGGTATAATCAGTCTGTTTAGATTTTCTGATTCTTCCAGATTGATTTTTGGAAGATTATGTTTCAAGGAATTTGTCCATTTCATCTAGGTTGCCTAGTTTTTTGGCATATAGTTCTTTATAGTATTTTCTTACAATATTTTGTATTTCTGTTGTGTCAGTTGTTATTTCTCCACTCTCATTTCTAATTTTATTTATTTGAGTCCTCTCTCTTTTTTTCTTGGTGAGACTAGTTAAAGGTTCATTGATCTTGTTTACCTTTTCAAAGAACCAGCTCCTAGTTTCATTGATCCTCTGTATTGTTTCTTTAGCCTCTATGTCATTTATTTCTGCTCTGATCTTTATTATTTCCTTCTTTCTACTACATCTGGGCTTAACTTGCTGTTCTTTTTCTAGTTCTTTTAGATGCAGGGTTAAGTTGTTTATTTGAGCTTTTTTTTCTTTTTGACTATTTGAGCTTTTTCTAGCTTCTTAAAGTGTTCCTGTAGTGCTATGAACTTCCTTCTCAGTACTGCTTTTGCTGCGTCCCATAAATTTTGAGTTGTTGTATGCTCATTATCATTCATTTCTAGGAATTTTTTTATTTCTTCTTTAATCTCATTCTTAATCCATTCATTATTTAACAACCTGCTATTTAGTTTCCATGTGTTTGAGAATTTTTGAGTTTTTCTGTTGTGGTTGATTTCTAGTTTCATGCCATTGTGATCAGAGAAAGTGCTTGATATGATTTCAATCTTCTTAAATTTGTTGAGACCACTTTTGTGCCCTAACATGTGGTCTATTCTAGAGAATGTTCCATGAGCACTTAAAAAGAATGTGTTTTCTGCTGCTTTAGGTTGAAAGGTTCTGAAGATATCTATTAAATCAAGTTGATCTAGTGTGTCCTTTAAGTCTGCTGTTTCTTTGTTAATATTCTTTTTTGAGGATCTATCTAGTGATATTATTGGGGTATTGAAATCCCCTACTATTATAGTATTGCTGTTGATCTTGCCCTTTAAATCCATCAAAGTCTGCTTTATATATTTAGGTGCTTCTATATTAGGTGCGTAGATATTTATAATAGTTATATCTTCCTGTTGAATTGCTCCCTTTATCATTATGTAATGGCCTTCTTTATCTCTTACTATATTCTTTGTTTTAAAGTCCATTTTGTCTGATATAAGTATTGCTACCCCAGCTTTTTTTCATTTCCATTTGCATGAAATATTTTTTTCTATCCTTTTACCTTTAGTCTGTGTGCATCTTTTGTTTTAAAGTGTGTCTCTTGTAGACAGCATATGTACGGATCCCGTTTTCTTCTCCATGGAGCTATCCTATGTCTTTTGATCGAATCATTTAATCCATTTACATTTAAAGTTATTATTGATACGTAGTTTTTTATTGCCATTTTGTTCTTTAAAGCTGTATTCTTCTTTTGCTATATTATTTTCCTACTTTGATCTGTTTACAACAGGCTCCTTAACAGTTCCTGCAGCATTGGTTTGGTTGTAATGAATTCCTTGAGTTTTTTTTTTTTGTTTTTTTTTTTTGTCTGGGAAGCTTTTTATTTCTCCTTCAATTTTAAATGATAGCCTTGCTGGATAAAGTAGTCTTGGTTGTAGGTTCTAGTTCTGCATTACTTTGAATATTTCTTGCCATTTCCTTCTGGCCTCAAGTGTTTCTGTTGAGAAGTCTGATGTCATCCTTATGGGGGCTCCTTTGTAGGTGATAGCCTTTCTTTCTCTAGCAGCTTTTAATATTTTCTCTTTATCACTTAGCTTTGGTATTTTAATTATGATGTGTCTTGGTGTAGGTTTCTTTGGGTTTCTCTTTAATAGAGTTCTCTGTTCTTGATCAGAGAAAAAAATGCTTCTTGAACTTGTGAGAGTTTCTCCTCATTAATTTAGAGAAGTTTTCAGCTATGATATGATTGAACAAAGTCTCTATCCCTTGTTTTTTCTCTTCTTCTTCTTGAACCCTTATGATGTGGATCTTATTTCTCTTCATGTTGTCACAGAGCTCTCTAAGAGTTTCCTCAGACTTTTTGAGTCTCTTTTCTTTTTTCTTCTCTGCTTTCATGCCTTCATTCAACTTGTCCTCCAACTTGCTGATTCGATCCTCAGCTCCATCTATCTTGTTTTTAATTCCTTCCATTGTGGTCTTCATTTCTGACATTGTATTTGTCATCTCCAACTGATTCTTTTTTAATATTTCAATATCCTTTTTTATACTTGCTATTTCTTTATTTAGGTGTTTGTAATGACCATCCATTGTTGTTCTAAGATCCCTAAGCATCCTTACAATCATTATTTTGAACTCTGCATCTGGAAGTTTTGTTATTTTCATATCACTCAGTTTATTTCCTGGATGTTTCTCTTGTGGTTTCATTTGGATTGCACTTCTCTGTCTTCTCATTATGTCTGTGTGTTTGATTGTATTGTTTGCAGAGCTGGTTGAGTCTAGGCTTGGTGTTGTCTGCCTCCAATTTTCAATTGTGTTATTTCTAGGTCTTTTTGGGTTGGCATCAGCTATTATTTGTAAGCTACTTTTGGATTTGGGTCATTTAGAAGTCTTAATTTTATTGTTTTCTTAACAGGTGATAGTCTTGTTTACTGATCTCAGCAGGGGGCTTATTTGAAACTGTATCCAGGAATGTGGTGGGTGTAACCTGAGACTCTGAAGGCCTCTTCTGCCAGTTTCTCTCTCTGGGGGTAGGGTGTTTTCTCAGCTTCACTAGTGGGAGGTGTACCTGAGATCTCCATGGAGACCTGAGTTACTGCCCTCCTCCCCACTTCTTGTTTTCAGCTGTGTCTTGTTTCGCTGATTGGAGCTGGAGAGATATCTGGAGATCTGTGACCTGGAAGCACTTTTGTTTTGTGGAAGGATCAGTCCCTCCCCCAGCTATGGCCACCTCCGGCACTGGATGGATCAGCTTCTCAGGTCATCCGCTACATTCCTCTGCCCTTCACCATCTCTCTCCCCCTTTATTTTTGAAAGACAAGCTGGCCCTTTCAACACACCTTGTTCCCTGATTGCCAGGCAAGTGGCTGTGAGTATATTTTCTGCTCTTTTCCTTGGAGTGAGAGCCCTTGTGGGCTCTCTGCCTTATCCTCTCCCTCCCCATTCCTGTAAGCAGGGGAGATTCAGGCACTACCTACCAGGTTTGTTGTGGCTTCTTCTTTGCTCCTTGGTTTTCAAGAGCTGTTCTTGTAGTTCAGAGTTGGTTTTTCACACTGATTGTTCCTAAATTAGTTTTTAATCTAGTTTGGTGGTGTGAGCTGGGAGTCTGTGCGTCTGCCTACTCTGCTGCCATCTTCAGGTTTCTGAAACATTTTTTATATCATGCAGATGAGTACAATTGTCACCACGATCCTGTCAAAGCTTGGTTTTATATATTGTTAGAGTTGTTCCATTATAATTTTTTCCTGACTCTTAAGTCATGGAGTATTATATTAGGACATTGCTCTGTCATTGGGCTTGTGATACTTCCGGTGACTCACACAGAAGCTCAGAATATTTGCTGAGATATGCCCATCTTCATAAAGCTTGAACTCCAACTTCTATGTTTTCAGCTTTTTGACATTCCAGGAGCTACTTTCTGCTTGGTTTCTTAGAGTTTCACCCTGTCTATGATCAGCTTACATGTCAAACAACAATTTGAAGGGGTTTCTGTCCATCAAGCCTCACCCATCTTGGCAGCTCTGATTGATGTTGGGGCCTTCCCTCCAAGGCCCTTGAAGACTGACACGTGGTGGGTGCTGGCCTTACATTGCAAGTTGGAAAATGCTCTCAGGAAAAAGGCCGAGGCAAATGTGTTAATCACTTTTTCTGCTTTTTCTTCTCTCAAGTATTATGCCCCTCAAATTCTACCTGGGTTTACTGACCTCCAACAACTTCAATATTATTGTTTTGTTTTAAGATATTTGCCCAAGCTTTTGTACTTACTGTATTGGTTATTTCAATATAAACTGTTTCTCCCAGCCCAGTTGGAATTTTCTTGATTAAAACTGTTTTCAATTACACTAAAATTGCTTTAGGGTTTTTCCCATCCAGGTTTCTACTTTGCAATTCATTATTATATATCTTAAGTCTTTTTTACTCCAGAATAGTTACCATACCTTTTTCCTCTCAAAAACTGATTTTCAGATAATCTAAGATGTTAATCTTGTGAAATGTCTCAGTCTTGAATTATCTCATTGTTTTCTCTTGATGTTTTTTAACACTCTATTATCCATAATATTGACTGTAAATTGTAAATTTTTTCTTTAAAGGCTTGGGAATGTACATTTGTAATTGTTTCAGCAAGAACAGTGAATAGCCAGCATTGTGTATTTCCTATTGTTCTGTACCTTCTGATGCTGTCTGAATGCTTGGTTACAGTATTGACTGCTAAATCTCTGTATTATAAAAGTACGTTCATTCTTTCATTGCTATTATTAGGCCAAATTTCAGTTGATATCTTGGTCCTTCTGCTTTGGAATTTTTCTAAATAAATAAATAGAACTCTTAAGTTTATCACATGGACAGGTAAATGCAGAAGTTATAATTGTACAGTTTAAGGAAATTTTTACAACATGAACACATCCATAAAATGACCATCAAAATTAAAACATAAAACATTACCAGCACTCCTTCATGTCCCCCAGTTATGAATCCTAAATATAACTATATTCAAATTTCTGTAACTATAGATTACTTCTGTCTTTTTTTGAGCTTTTTATATATAGAATGAAACTATTTGTCTTGCTTCTTTCACTCAATGTATGTTTGTGAAATTTATCCATGCTTTTGCTTTAAGCAATAGTCTTTTTTTTCACATTTATAGAGTATTTCATAGAGTGAATATAATACAATTTATTTATTCATTCTATTCTTTAAGGATTCTTGGGTTGTTTCCAATGTTTGCTAGTGATAAATAGCATTGCTATAAAATTCATGTACATATCCTTTGGTGATGTGTGTTTGCATTTCAGTCAGGCATATGCCTAGGAGGGAAAGTGGTGATTCATTGGCTATGTGTATTCATTTGATGCTGGAAAATAATTTTCCAAAGTGGTTTATATATATACAAATATATACTCCCATTTACAAGGATAAAACTTCTAGCTGTTCCTCATATTTTAAAATTTTGCTTCTTTCAAGTGCAATTTTATTCCTAAATTTTCCCACCAAATGACAAACCAGACAGATCCTAATCATAATAATATCCAAAAATTGTTTCATACATTTCCAAATTCACTGTGGGGAAAGTAATATTTCTCTTGATGACCAATAGACTATGCTCAACTTGGAAGGTCAAGTAAAGCCCAGGGAATTTCTTAAGGTAGAAGGCAGCAGTGTAGGGGCTCCTGCTATGTGATACCCTTACTGCTATTTGACTACATGCATCACATTTAAAAAATTATTTGCTTAAGCCTATCTCTACCTTTCATTCCAAGCTTCATGAGTTGGCTTTGTTTGACACTGTATTTGGTACAAAGTGACAATCAGTAAATGTTTGTGGACTGAAAGAATTTCTGGATGCTTAAATGCGTTAACTGATAGAACCTTGGCTTGGCAGAGAAAGAGAAAGATTAACAGTAGGTTCCCTGAGGGGGAAAAGGGAAGGTTGAGACTTTGGCTATCAGAAAAGCATATAAAGGCTTAAAAGGAAACAGAAGCCAGGCTTAGAATTAGAACTTAAGTTCAAAGGCCTCAAGTAGCCAAAATGTTATGTCTTGAATAGAATGTTCTGTTTTGAATGGAAAGGTCTCTGTTTGACTTTGCTTAAAGCCAACCTTGTGACTCTGTTACCAAGATTAATGTGTTTTCAAAGAATTCATATTGGTTTCCACATTACCTATTTTGAACAACAACAAAAATACCATGAAGTAATCTTATAGATTCTGATGGCTCATTATTCTTCTCAACACAGCTAGATGATAAACTTTATAATTCCCACTTTATAGGTGAGGAAAATCACTTTTTTTTTTTTTTTTTTTTCATTTTTCTGAAGCTGGAAACGGGGAGAGACAGTCAGACAGACTCCCGCATGCGCCCGACCGGGATCCACCCGGCACGCCCACCATGGGGCGACGCTCTGCCCACCAGGGGGCGATGCTCTGCCCATCCTGGGCGTCGCCATATTGCGACCAGAGCCACTCTAGCGCCTGAGGCAGAGGCCACAGAGCCATCCCCAGCGCCCGGGCCATCTTTGCTCCAATGGAGCCTTGGCTGCGGGAGGGGAAGAGAGAGACAGAGAGGAAAGTGCGGCGGAGGGGTGGAGAAGCAAATGGGCGCTTCTCCTGTGTGCCCTGGCCGGGAATCGAACCCGGGTCCTCCGCACGCTAGGCCGACGCTCTACCGCTGAGCCAACCGGCCAGGGCAGGAAAATCACTTCTTTAGCTAGCACTTTTTCTTGAATGTGGATGCATGTTTTGAAGCTTACTTTGTACTTTTAAGAAAAAGACTGTCACCCACTTAGCCACGTGACAACTTTATTGATACTATATCCCCATGAAATTTATATTTCATCGTTCCCATTTTACCTGTGAATTAACTAGTCATTGAGGTTACTTGATTCAGACAGAGCCTTAAATCAATTTCACTAAATTATTTGACCTTTACTCAAATAGCAATTAGCAGTGTATTTACCACTGCTGCCAAATACATCTTAGTATATCAGTATTCGGTGATAGCAATTTTGGAAAAACAAAATACCAAACCTTTTGGAGCATATGCTAAAATTTATTACCATACAGGCAGCCAATGTTTTTTATTATGATGATTGTTTTGATCCACTATGCTATACTTCCTTCCTAAATAAAGAGATCTATTATATAGATTAAGATTCAGAGCTTCTGCCTTTAGTTAAGTTTGATATCTTCAAATAGTGTTCATCTTATTTGTTGTACTTGATGGGTCTTTTGCACAATTCTTACTCAGAGTATTTTAGTTGTATTTAGTATCCCCGATTTATCTTCCTTATTATTTTCTTTCTTGTTCTTTCAAATGTTTCAAACATTGCCAACTATTTACTCAGAGGAGATACATATTATTTTTGAGATTTATATTTTGTATACCTTGGTATACAAGTTGATAAATTAGATTAAATTATTTTACTGTAAGAGATAAGATTATAATTTTGAAATTATTATATTTGAAGTATAATCATGTAATAACAAGATGTTTCTAGAAAGCCTTAGTCACATTCCAGATACTTTATATGAAAACCAAAATAATTTGTATTTAGAACATCTACCCAAACTGGAAGATTTAAATTTGGGATCTCATTGGTAGGGATATAGCACAATTGTTTTCTATTCATTATATGCTAGCTGTGTTTTACAAGGATTTGGCTACATTACAGACAATTTTGAAAGCAGAAAAATGTGAGGTCCGAAGAATGCCAGAGAAAAACAATTGCTGTCTCTATATAACTTATAACAATGAATCTTAGATTATCAAATTATTAAGTCCATGAATAATACTCTATGTGGGAAGGCTTCTATGGATGCTTAGGTTCCTCCAGACACTTATTTAATGAACTGTGTGAATCGACTATGTAATTGTGATATAAACACATTTGAACAGTCTAAAAAAAAGTCAACAACTAATACAGTGAACTATTTGTTTACAATTCTGTATTACAAAAGCTTTATTGTACATAAAAGGATTTTATGTTTTAATCATAGCATAGAGTTTAGTATGCTGGCCCTTTCAATTAACATGCATTTAACATTATAATTTTTTAAAAATCAAAGCCTTGTATGATATCGTCAATTTTTACCCCAATCTGTCTCCCAAGGAAACCATAAACCTCTCAAGTAGGAGCTTTATTTTAATTTTCTTCTGTATTAATCAAAGTTATTTGCATAATTTATATTATCCTTATCACTACAGATGGGAAAAGAAAGAAACAATAAGAATCCAGCAAATATTTTTGAACTATATATGACACAGAGTGATAAGTATAAGAAGACACAGAAAGAGTTGGCCCTGATGTTTAGAAATTTGTGACCCAATGGTAAAAGATTTATACACTATATATCAAAGAAGAAAGCAAAATGGTAAATATAGTCCAATTAAAATGATATAAGCAGGTAGAGGAAGGAATCAATAAAATGAGGGAAAATGGAGGAAGCACAGAGAAGGCTTCAGAAAAGAGGTGGTATGTGAACTGAGTCTTGAAAGAAATATAGACTAATTCTACTTCCAAAGGAGGTGAGAAGAGGCTCAGGGAAGATAACATTTAATTTCATTTTTTAGATTACTTTTTATTATTTCTGAAACACAATCAAAATCACTAAGATTCTGTGGGGTTACAGCATTATCTTAGGTACACAATCATATCTCTAGGTGGGAGTATAGTTGAACACTAAGCAAAAAAGAATTTGGTTTTTGAAGCTTACTATATACAAAGAACGTAAGAATACATTATTATTTTATAATTAATACTATTTATTTCCCATAATTTAAACTCATATACTGAATTAGAATGCCAGAAAAGTAGTTAAGTATGAAAAATTTGCTTTTTATTGACACACTAAAAACTAAATGGGATATTTTTCTTAATATACTGTCTAGCTATAGTTTTTATTACTTTCAAAATGCATTAAGTATGCATTGAATCTGAATTTTACTTTGTTCCTTGGAGAGTTTCATAAATTTTGTTTTCCTTCTAATATGATTTCCCTATTTGTTTGTTTAGAAATAATTTACATATCTACTGCATAATGCATAATTTTGGTATATATATATTTATAAATGTAGTTAGACTCATATATGTAAAATTAAAAGTTTCATATTTGCTTTATTATATTATAGGGAAACTCATTCATAATAACTACTCTAGTAACAAATAATTGGAATAAGAAATTATGTCTTGAGCAAAGAATTGCAATAGGAAAAGTAGAAAATACTATTTAGTTGTTCACACCAATAAGGAAATGCCATATTATGAAAATAGAACAAATTATAAAAGCATATATTTGAATAATTAACACACAATGTTATTTTAAACAGTGAAAAATAATTAAGTTGAAAATTTCTAGATAATTTATAATATTGTTCCTGATACTTTAAAAATATTTACATCTATTAATTTGAGACTGGTGGTAAACTGTAACTGTATTTAGTTTTCACTAATTAAGTTAAAACATAGAATATGTTGTCATTTGCAATTGAGCAAATTTACAAAAAATTTATTATGACTCTCATACTTATATAACCACAAAATACAAATATATAAGTTGTAGGATGATTATACTCCAATTATATATATTTGCATTTACTCTTTTGGATCTAAACTATCAGTTATTTAAAAACAACTTTTTGTAAATAAATACTACCAAGTATAAGCATATTTTCAATTCCAGAAATATCAGTATGTGTAAAGTATATAAATAAATATTTGTCTATAAAAGTATTTTTGCCTGCATTATATAGCCATTTATTTATTCATTCACTTAACAGAGATATTGGGTCTTTACTGTATGTATGAAAGACACTAGATGTCAGCAATAAGTCAGTAAAGAGATGTGGTCCATGCCTGAGGATTTACATCTTCTTACCAGGTATAGATATATACAAAAATAATTGTTGTAAAAATACGACAAGTGCTATTATAGAGGTGTGACTAAATACTAAACATACAAAGGAGAAGGGACACTCAAATGTGCATTGTTAAAACAATACAACTGCAAGTGTGTTTTGTGGAAGAAATACACATCCATCTGGCGTGGCATCCGCAGTCCAAACGTTGAAGGGAATCCTGGAGTCTCTGAGTCTGGCAGAGGGAAACAAATAGGTTGTTTCCATTGTTTCATAGCCATCGCCAGAGAGTTGTATAGAATCTAACAAAAATATTGACAATTCCCAGCCCAGTCCTGTCTCTCATATAGAAACTAACCCCTTTTATTTTAGAAGTAAAACGGACTCTAGTTTTCCCCCAAAAGCCAATTTGACTCACCTGCAAATCACAAATTTCTTTTGGAGATGGAGATCCGAGAAGACAGTGTTTGTCCTTGCTCTCTCTGCACTCTATCTGTTGCTCATCCTCATGCTGTGTGGGCGAGCTCCGACTTCCCTGGAAGGGTTAGTGTGGTGGATGGAGAAGTTTCCCCGCAGGAACACATTTCAAGAGAAACAAATCTCAAGAGTTCATCAGTCACATTTCTTTTACTTCATGTTTATGAAACTTAATGCATTCATTTTCAAACCATGTTGGAGGACGGACGAGATACACATCTTTTTCACTTTCTTACCTATCGGTTTACCCATCTATTCATCCATCTATCCATTCATCTATCCATCTATACACCTACCCATTTATCCATCCATTTACTTACCATTTATCTAGCCAAACACATACATGTATAGCTATATATATATGTAGATGTGTGTGTGTGTGATTCCATGGACCTTTTTCTCAGCTAACTTATTCTAGAATATAAGGTCCCTCACTTCATGTGTCTTTGTAATAATGTTTCAGTTAACATTAGAAGAGTGTGTAGTGCAAGATGCTTGTTAATAAATGTTTCATTGTGCTGCCCCCATGCTCTCTTTCCTGTGTGCCTTAATGTCAATTTCAATATTCCCCATTGAGAACGAAATTGAGGTAAAATATAAGATTCATGATTTAATTTTTATAACCTAATTGCTGAATTGGAAGGCTCTTGGCATTTATAATGTGCCAAAATTAAAAATAACTGGAACCTGTTTTTGTGTCACATCAATTATTCTTAATAAAAATGTATATACTTACAAATACTTAACCCTTCATTTGTGCAGAACATATTGCCACTCTGAAAGATACCACAGGAAGGGTGGGAGGAGGCCTTTGCTGGTGCACAAGGGAATTTTTGGAAAATGTGCAGGTTTGATGCCTCGGTGAAGCCAAGAATCACAATTAGTACACAGCAAAAAGGGTAATTAGCTGGAGAGTCGCTAAGTAGATAAAGGCAGCATTTCTGAGGACAGCCCTGGGCCAGTAATAAGAGGATTGAGCTCATAACTGTAATTAGGTAATTTGTGCAGTGGATAGGAAAAGATAGAGTTATCTGTGGTTAGTATGTAGGCCCAGGCATTTAGGACAGGGAAAGATTATGGGTGGCACAGGATGTGGGTATGAAATTGCTCCCAATTATGTAACACTGAAAATACAACTTGATGTCTCTTGCTAAAGAGAAGGCTCATCAAGAGAATAAGTGTCTGTATACAGATTTAAAGTGGTTTTTTTCTTTTCTTTTCTTTCTTTTTTTTATTAAAGAAATAGCAAAAAAAGGAGGAAATACATTGTCACAATAGAAGTATAACTGAAAAGAGTAATCAGAAGGAGCTCTCCATAGTCAATCTACACACATTAAAATGATTCAGAAATTGTTCCTGTCCTCAAGTGTTTATTAGTTAATAAATACTATGCATACACACACACATAGAAATAGAAATGGGGGATGCTATAACAAAAACACCATAGACTGGGTAGTGTATACAACAAATTGATTTCTCTCAGTTCTGGAGGCTGGGAAGTCAAAGATTGGGGTGCTGGTAAATTTGGTGTCTAGGGTGGGGGATGCTATAACAAAAACACCATAGACTGGGTAGTGTATACAACAAATTGATTTCTCTCAGTTCTGGAGGCTGGGAAGTTAAAGATTGGGGTGCTGGTAAATTTGATGTCTAGGGTGGGGCAGGATGGCGGTACACAGAGACACTACAAAGAGGCAGGAGGAAGCCGTGAGGTGTGAAGAAACTATTTTGTAACTTGATTGAGGCATTGGTTTCATAGGTAGGTCAATTTTTAAAACTTATTGAACTGTTGAAAGAATTCACTTTATTGTATATAAGTTAAACCTCAATAGAATTGATATATATGTCTTAGCACAAGTGAATTTATTAAATGCACTTAAAACAAACTAAATATTCCAATTCGGTGGCAAGATACCTCCCATTGTTTTGATGCTGTGTGTCAACAAAGAAAAATAACTTCAGAGACAATAATATCAAAAAAATTTCAAGTATCAAAAACTGCAGTACAGCCTGAACTAGTGGTGGCGCAGTGGATGGAGCATTGACCTGGGATGTTGAGGACCCAGGTTTGAAACCCTGAGGTCTCTGGTTTGAACATGGGCTCATCTAGCTTGAACACGAGCTGAACAGCTGGAGTGTATGGTCACTGGCTTGAGCGTGGGATTGTAGACATGACCCCATCATCACTGGCTTGAGCCCAATGGTTGCTGGCTTGAGCAAGGGGTCACTCACTGGCTTGGCTGGAGTCCCTGGGTCAATGTAAATATTAGAAGCAATCAGTGAATAATTAAAGTGACACAACTATGAGTTGATGCTTCTCATCTCTCTCCTTTCCTGTCTGTCTCTGTCTATGTCTCTTTCACTAAAAAAAAAAAAAAATAAAGGCAAAAAATAACATTGCAATACAGGGAAAAAACTCCTAAGATGTCTTGCTCTCGCTCTTTCCCCCTACCATAAACTATGATCAGTGCTTTTAAATTACAGAGGTTTTGCAATATGTTGTATTAGTTTACAATTGCAATTTCAAACTTTATTTTGTAGTCCTAATTTCTTCTATCATGTGATTCCATATAAATGCATTTTTTTGCATATGTACTTGAATTTATTATAAGTAAACACACTTGAAAAATTACATCATTAATAAATTATTGAAAGTACTGAGAACAAAGTTATTGTATATTCTTTAAAATTTTGAAAAACCATCATTACAACTTATCTAAAAAGTGTTCCTATAGATATTCTAATTATGATGCTCATAACTAATGATAACATCATGTAAAATAAAATACTATTAAAATTTTAAATGATATATTAAAGCAATATATCATCTATTACATTTGTATAACTCAATGCTATAGGATTAAAATGCAGTTATATTTATTTTTAATCTAATACAGTATTATAGCTAACATTTCAATAACAATATTTGCTTTATTTTATCTCTTTATGGGTAGTTTACAATAATTTCTATAATAAGAATATAGTTACATAATAACATTTTTATAATTTATTTATATTTGATATCTTCACAGTAAGGTATTATTATTCACAGTAGTTTTTTATTTCCTTTTTTTTATTTTTTATTTAGTGAGAGGAGGGAAGGCAGAGACAGACTCCCGCATGTGCCCCGACCAGTATCTACACAGCAAGCCCAGAGTGTGATGCTTTGCCCATCTGGGGACCTTGCTCTGTTGCAACCAGAACCACTTTTTAGCATCTGAGGCAGAGGCTATGGTGCCATCCTCAGCGCCCAGGGCCAACTCACTCCAATTGAGCCATGGCTGCAGGAGGGGAGGAGGAGAGAGAGAGATATAGAGAAGCGAGAGGGGGAAGGTTAGAGAAGCTAAAGGGTGTTTCTCTTGTGTTCCCTGGCCATGAATTGAATTGGGGGCATCCACATGCTGGGCTGATGCTCTACCTCTGAGCCAACAGCCAGGGCCAAAGAAGTTTTTTTTAAATGGGAATGAGCATGTTAGTTAAAGAAAATATGTTCAGGGACTGGAAATCCAGTGCTCTGTCTTTTCCTTCTGTACAAAATCAGTTTCTCTTCCTATCATTTAAAAAATATATACACATGTGTATATTTCTGTATTTGTGGAGCATGCTGTTTTATGTTAAGAAATATTTCCTGACATAAGGGAAAGAGAAAATTGGGTGAATATCCTGAAGGTTGTTAAAAGAGATTCATTTTATATTTTACAATATAAAATGTGAAAAATAACATAATATTCTATCATCAGGTTATGAACCCATGCTGAGTGTTTAATATTTAGGGCCCATGCTATTATGCTTGAAATCTTTCATGCCTTAATAGTTTGACTTCCAGAAGTGGAATGTGGAAAAAAATGAGTTGTGAGTAAGGACAATGCTTTAGATATGTTTGAATTTGATGGGAAAGTAGGATGATAAAATATTTAAAAACTTTTTCATGATGAAGAATATGCATGATCAATAATAAGAAATAGCTGCTAAAAACAAGTAAACTGATGATAGACGGCAGGAAGAAATCATTTAAAGTGAGTGATTTCTTTGAGAAGTCAGGGACAGATGGGACCCAGAGGACAATGGGACAGAGGTTGTGTGGAATGCAGATAGAAGATGAATGGGAAGTTAAGAGAATTACCATCTGGTAAAAGTTCTCATTTTCATAAAAAGTAAAAATGAAGACACCAATTGAATTAGCAGATTGTTGAGAGAGTCAGACTTTTGGAGTTTGGAAAAGACCTTTCTTCTTATGGAAAGGAGGAAAATGAGTTTATTAAAGACATTTAGAAGAGATGCCAGCTGAACTCAGTGTTCTATCAGGCTTCAATATAACCATAGTATGTATTGCTCAGTAAATTAAAATGCCACTTCATCTACCATGTCTCTGTAATTCTTAAAATAAATAGTACAGTGTTAAATTGCAGAGGGCTGCAGTTTTATTTATTATTTTCCTTTATAATATATAGTAAAGGAAGAAAAATAGAATAGAATTACATTATATAACATGCGCACGAAACATGCTTTTCCATCTGCACTATAAATCTTTTCCATCTGTACTACAGGGTTGCTGCGTGCCATCTGGGTTGAAAGGCTACTGAACTTCCACATCTAGAGATAATGAGGAGAGATCCAGAAGTGCATTGTAAAAGGCAGGCTACTGCTCTTCTTGAAGTTGCCATTGGATTGCATTGTATTAAATGCATACTTGGCTATCACTGGGGAAAAGAAGTTGGAAAAAAGGAAGCATTGATGCACAAATGTATACACACAGACTCAGAGGTCTCTGTTTAGCTCTTTGAAACAAATGATTCTGAAAGACATTTCTGAGACGGAAAGGCAACAGAAGGTCTAGAGGAATTCAGAACTTGAATTCTCACAGAATTGCTTCACTGGGTTTAATGAACTGCTCCAGAAGATCACAGAGGATTAAGGATTGGCATTTATTCAGTTAAATCATCAAGTATGGTTGGATTGGAGGTAGGTAGGGAGAGGGAGGATGTGTAGAGAGTAAGTCATCAAGAGTAGGGAAGATTCTCCAAGGAAGAGACTGGAAGGTTTGGCAGATCTATCATTCGATTAGCATTAAGACAAAAAAGGGAGGTGGTCAAGGATTACTGAAAATAAGAAAATAACAGCAGTTGCAAAATGCATTTAATTTACTTTTCAAGCTTTGAAAACTAGCCTGTTCTTGTATTTATATACAGATATTTAGGGGCAACTTCATTCTTTTTATATTTTTAATAATGCTATTAACAGTGTTATACATACATCCTTACTCACACTTTTAATAATTTCCTTAGAATACTTGAATTTTAAGTTTCTTGGTATTTAATGCCGAACTAGAAACATTGCATCAAATTACCCTAGTTGCGACATTTTTGTTTTAGTTTTAACAATAGTATTGCAATGATTTCTTCCACCGATTCTTATACTAGTACCATATTCTTAATTATGAGAACATAATATTTTTTATTGGTAAGGCATACTTCTTTTATTATTTACTATTAAAAATTGTCTTTATTCTTTTCACCTTCGTTATTTAAATAAAAATACTTCAACCTTGGTGCTATTGACATTTGTTACCACCAATGAATATCTAACCCTACTTTTTTAGAAGTTCACAGATTTGCTATCTGCTCCAGAAAAGTATGTGTTCTCTACTAATATTATTTTCATCATCTGGACGCTGGCCAAAGGAGGGCTAAGAAGGCTAATATTCTTAATTAGTGAAGTATTTTATGAATGTGTATGACTGTATATGTATGTATTTCTGTGCTCATGTCTCTATGACATAAAATTATAGATATTGTTATGGGAATTTAGGAAACACTACATTAGTTAGACTCTGAAACACAAAGAGAGGCTTGACATTTTGAAACTCTTTGTGAATAATGAACAGAAGGTTAGTTAGTTATATACAGTAAATTGCTGAGACTGCACATGATAATCTATAAGTAGTGCCAGTGGTTTTGTAGCTGCCAGATGCCATCAATACCGGTAAGTATTCTTCTGAATAAGTATTTAGTAAAATAATAAATATCTCATTTTTCTGAGTATTCTAAAGTCTCCCTAAAGTAGGAGTTCTCTACAGACCAGGGCAATCAATTTTCCCAGTTTTCTTGTTTATTATTATTTGGTTGTTGAAGAGTTAAACTATCTACCAGAAAAAAGAAAGTAAATTTTAAACAAAATAAAGTATTGTAGAATTGAGATAAAAGAAAACATTTATCTGCATCCCCCTTCAAAAATATGTTTTGTATATCTTGCCTTATAATGAATGTTGAAGATTACATACATTTTAATATAGTGTTGTTGGGAGCCTTTTCTTGACTGCTACCACTCCATATATAAGTTTGGTATGAGTTAGAATGCCATTCGTACTCAATAGAGGATTGTGTCTGATTTTGCCTCCAAACCAGGCAGGACACGTTTACCTGTATGATGAGCAATGTAATTAAGTATTCTAGTTCAAAATCTTCAGAATCTTCAGTCGTATGTGTTTCTAATATAAACACCAAGATGTCTTAAAAGTTTGTCCTGAGTTAAAATACTTGGTAATATTCATTGAAACGATGAATTTCAGCCACTGAATATAATATTTGCATTATCAAAAATCACAAAACTTACACATCTCTAGAAGTTCCCTTAACTTTGAGTGATTTAACTAAGATCTTGATGAATACTAAGTGACAGAAAGAAAAAAATCTCTTTAATGGGAAAACAAGAGTGTCAGATATATTTAAAAGCACAGACATATCTTGGTAAAAAGTAATTTTTTATCAACAATTTTTTATATAAATATAAGAATGCTATTTCTAAAGCAAGACTCAGTACTCTGTATACAAAATTGATCCTGATGTTTTAAGAGTTATAGGTAGTCAGATTCTGTAAACTAAAGTTATTTTCAAGTGTGGGATTTCTAGTTGCATCTTTACTACATTACTCAGATTGCTGCCATATATAAAGCAGTGCACGATCCATAAAATTTACCTCCTCTGATCTTGAAAGTGAACTATAGCAGAAGCAAATTGGTTTTGAGAGCAAAGCAAAGAAAGAAATCTCTCTGGGCCCCAGTTTCATCTCTTACAAATGGAATTCATTTGATTTTAGTGATAATAAACAATAGACATAATTTAAAGTGCAGTTCAGTTCTGCCTCAGAAGAAAGCAACTTTAAAAAATATGACTAATTTTTAAGTGCTATTCTTTAAAAAATACCATAGAGGCTCAATAATTTATTATTATTATTATTATTATTATTATTAATGTGTGACAGAGACAGAGACAGAGAGACAAACATATAGGGACAGACTGACAGGAAGGGAGGGAAATGAGCAGCAGCAACTTTTTATTGTAGCACCTTAGTTGTTCACTGATTGATTTCTCATATGTGCCTTGACTTGGGGAGGGTGTACAGCAGACCGAGTGACCCCTTGTTCAAGCCAGCGACCTTGGATTCAAGCTGGTGAACCTTGCTCAACCTAGATGAGCTTTCACTCAAGCTAGTGACCTTGGAGTTTCGAACCTGGGTCTTCTGCATCCCAGTCTGACACTATCCACTGCGTCACCTCCTGGTCAGGCTATTATTATTTTTTTATTTGTTTTAGAAGATGATCCTATATTCTGGACCTACTGAAATGGGAATGGAAATGTGCTTTAAGTTTTTTATGTAACCTAATCCAAAACAGGGTGACTAGTTTAGCATCCACATAATCCAAGTTGCTGCCAAGATCAAAATAGGACATACGTTTAAACCATCTACTCCAAAGATTCATGGCAAAGTGTGTCATCTTTACTCTAATTATATATTGCTTCTTGGAAAACTCTTTATATGTACCCTATATGTGAGCCAGTGAGCATACAGTAGGTAGGGAAGCTCATATATTGAATATTAAGCACTGTTTGCTAGGTTTCTTTGATTAAGATACAATTACTATTTGGAATTCATGACCACGAATGTTGCTAAAGTTTTTTTCAAAGTATTTCTTTATTAGTTGTGTTTAACAAAAGTACAAACAACTTCAGAATGACTAGAGAATAAATGCAAATGGCTTCTAAAAATTCTGTTGTCAGCTCTGGTGTTTTAATATGTATAGAAAGGTACAGTGTTTAAGGTGTATTTCTTTTTCAATCACAAGGGATATTTTTTCCCATGTTAGGTGGCAGGTTATTGTTTTTGATGTATTTCTCTACATTCATTTTCTTAATAATTTTTGTTTTATTTTAGTCTAGGTTTGCCTATCATTATTTATATTACACAACAATTGTTTATCAATGTAAGTCAGTAGACTTTAGGACATTTTAGCAATAGCTAAATGCGTTTATTAACACATGCAAACTTAAAGTGCATTAAAAATTACATTGCTCCCTTCATGATCTAGAACTTTTAGGAAGTCAAAAATTTAAAGAGGTGTATTATCACAATGTGTATAATTATAATTATTAATATTTAAATAATGTTTTAATAAAATATAGATAGATTTTTCTCTCTAAATTTGTATGTTCTCCAAATATTAATTTAATTCATGTGGATGTTTATTATTCTTTGTATTTCTGCATGATGGCCATTCTATCATTTTTATCAATTTTTTTCCTTCCTTGATCTTGTGTCTTTACGCCAATCATCTCTGATAATACATCAAAAGTAGGAAACAAGATAAATTATTTGAAAGATACAATTTGCCAAAAGTCACATAAGGAAATAGACTATGTGATTAAGCCTGTATTTATTAGAGAAAGTGAATCAATAGTAATAACCTTCTAAAACAGAAACACCAGCCCCAGAAGGTTTCACTGGTGAATTCTACAAAACATTTAAAAAAGAAATATACCAATTCTTTACAGTCCATCTTCTTACAGATGATGGAAATAGAGGAAATACTTTCTAACTCACCTTATGAGGCCAAACAAATATCAAAACCAGATAAAGACATTACAAGAAAAGAAAAATGCAGACAGTATATCCCATGAACATAGATGCAAAAATAATCTTCAACTAAATTATTAGTAAACTGAACTCAACAATAAATATAAAAATAATTATACACCATGACCAAGTAGAATTTATCCCAGGTATGTAAGTCTGGTTGGTTGAACATTTGAAAATCATTAATGTGATCCACCACATCAATAGGCTAAAACAAAAAAATTACATGATCATTTCAAAAGATGTAGAAAAAGCATTTAACAAAAATTACCCATTTGTGATAAAACTCTTAGTAAACTAAGAACAAAGGGGAACCTCTTCAATCAATCAAGAATATCTATGAAAAACCTTTAACTAATATCATTCTTAATGGTGAGAAACTTGAAATGTTTCCACTAATATCAGGAACAAAGCAAAATGTCTCCTCTCACTTATCCTCACTATTTTTAACAGTGTACTAGAAATACTCTCTAATGCAATAAAACAAGAAAATAAAAGGTATAAAAGGTATGTATATATATATATGATATATATATATACATATATATATGAAGGCAGAAATAAAATTATCTCTGTTCACAGATGACATTATTGTCTTGGTAGGAAACATGAAAGAACTGTCAAAGCAACAATAACAGCAACAACTCCTGGAACTAATAAACAATTAGAGCAAAGTTTCAAGACACAAAGTTAATGTACAAAAGCCAATGTTTATTATGTATCCTGGGAATGAACACGTAGAATTTGAAATTAAAAACACAATATTGCCAAACCAAGCAGTGGTGCAGTGTATAGAGCATTGACCTGGGATGCTGAGGACCCAGGTTCAAAAACCTCGAGGTCACTGGCTTGAGCCCAAAAGTCACTGGCTAGAGCACAGGGTCACTGACTTGGCTGGAGCGCCCCCGGTCAAAACACATATGGGAGAGCAATCAATAAACAAGAAAAGTGCCACAACAAAGTATTGATGCTACTCATCTCTCTCTCTCCCTTCCTGTCTATCTCTCCCTTGCTAAAACAAACAAAAAAAATATCATTCCAAAAAGTACATGAAAAACACTCAACATCAAGAAATGTGTATCAAAATCGCAGTGCAATAGCAACGTACATGTGTTAGAATGGCTAGCATCAAAAACAGAAGAACTAACAGGTGCTGGCAAGGATGTGAAGAAAAGGGAATCCTTTTGAATTGTTGATGGGAATGTAAATCAGTGTAGCCACTTTGAAAAACAGTTCAGAGACTTCTTAAAAAAATAAAAATAGAACTACCATATGACCCAGCAATCTCACATTTGAGACTATATCCAAAGGAAATAAATATATGTTATTAAAGAGAAATATACACTCACCTATTAATTGCAGCTTTATTCACAATAGCCAAATAGACAACCTAAATGTCCTTCAGCAGATACACACACACACACACACACACACACACATACACACACACACACACACAAATGGAATATCATTCAACCATGAGAAAAAAGAAAATCTTGCCATCTTTGAATGACAACATGATGGACCTTGAAGGCATTATGCTAAGTAAAGTAAGATTGAGGAAAACAAATACTTCATGCTATCACTTATATATGAAATCTAAAAAAGCCAAACTTGTAGACACAGAGAGTAAATGGTGCTTTCCAGGGGCTGGGAAGCAGGGAAAATGGGAAGATGTTTGTCAAAGAGTACAAATATCCAGTTAGAAGATGAATAAGTTTTGGAGACTTATAGCAGAGTGTTGCTAATAGCACTATTATGTAATTGAATGTTGCTGCGAGAGTACATGTTAAATGTTTTTTATCACAAAATAGAAATACAAATGTGATGTATTAAAAATATTAACTAGTACTATGATAATCATTTTGTAATATATAAATTTATCAAATCAACATGCTATACACATTGAACTTATACAATGTTATATAATTATATTTCAATAAAGCTAGGGAAAATACCCATAGTACCATTTACATCAGCACACCTAAAAAATACAACACTTAAGTATAAATAAAATGTGTACAAGATCTATATGTAAAAACTATAATATTCATATGAATAATACAAAGTAATTAAATAAATGGAGATATTTTTCATGTTCATGGATATAAAGACAATGTTGTCAACATGCTAGTTTTCCCCAATTTGATTAATAAATTTTATGCAACCCCAGTCAAAATATCCAGTTATTTTATGGATATCAACAAAAGTTCCTATGAAGAGGCAAAAGTCCCAGAAAAACCAACACAATATTGAGGAGGAAGAATAAATTTATTCAATGTCAAGACTTAATTACAGAGCTATAGTACTCAAGATAGTGGAGAACTGGCAAAAGAGGAGACCAATAGATCAGTGGAACAGAATAAAGAGCCCAGAAATGATGCACATAAGTATAGTCACTGATCTTTGACAAAGGAGCAAGGGCAATACAATAGAATGAATATGATCTTTTTAATAAATGGTGCTGGAACAATAGGACATCACGTAAAAAAAAAAAAAAAAAAAAGAAAAGAATCTTGACACTGACCATCCAATAAACAAACAAAAATTCTCAAAATGAATCATAGATCTCAATATAAAATGAAAAACCATAGAACTAAGGATGATTGCCTGACCAGACAGTGGCACAGTGGATAGAGCATCAGCCTGGGATGCTGAGGACCCAGGTTCGAATCCTTGAGTTCTCAGGTTGAACATGGGATAATGGACATGACCCCATGGTCACTGGCTTGAGCCCATGGTTGCTGGCTAAAGCAAGGAGTCATTGGCTTGGCTGTAGCCTCCTCCCACCCCCAGGCAAGGCACATATGAGAAAGCAATCAATGAACAGCTAAACAATGAAGAATTGCTGCTTCTCATCTCTCTCCCTTCCTGTCTGTCTGTGCCTATCTGTCTCCAATTGACCCCTCTCTTTCTCGCTCACTAAAAATAAATAAAAAAATATAAAAAATAAAACTAAGGATGATTGTTAAACTACATTTAATTACTTTTCTATTATTCAGATTAGAGAAACAAAACATAAAGCATTGAATCAATGACTTACAAGATGGTTATTATAATCAGAAGCCCAAGCTTCTCAGCGTTCTCACAGGTCAGACTATCAATTGATAGTTTATCAATTGATAAGTGGTTTCTGCTAAGTGATATTGGCAAATTACCATAGCAAATGTATTTAAGAATCCACAGTAAGTGAATTAGTTATCTAGTTAGGATTCTATCTGAGAACTAATTAAAATGATGTAGAAAATTAGAGCAAATAGTAGATACCTTTTTAAATTTTGATCATTTATTTTCCAACTCTTTGGATAGTTATTTGAATTATATAAAATAAAAATTTACTTATGCTTTAACACTTTTTCTAGTTTTGTTTATTTCTCTATGAAACATTATTATTTGCATGAGTTGACTGTAACTGGAAGGTGAATAGAAATAGCCATAACAATCAGCTTTCATTGCTTACCCACTGCGATGGACTCATGATGAATCTGACTGTACAGTATGTTCCCTTTAGCATTGGGTGGACAACTTCATACAAGATATCAGATCACTGATTTCACAATAACTGAATTACAGAGAAAATATTAATTGTGTGTATATTTTACATGTGTGTTCTTGATAATTCAATATATCATGATACCCTACAAGGCATAATTCATGAAGAGGCCTAACCTGCTTCAAATCTCTCACTTTTTAATTTACTTTAGTGACTTATTTTGAGATTCAAAGTCACATATCAGAGAGCATCTTGTGTCATTCTAATTCTGATAAGGAACTATTTGACATTTTGAAAAATGGCCTCTATGTAATCACAATCAGAATATATAAGGTCTTTTTAATGGAAGAAATATAAATGCCTTTTTTATTCAATATGTTGGTTTTTTTCCAACTAAACCATTAAACGAGCTGCCAATTTCAGCAGACAAGTTTAACTCAGTTTGCTCAGTGCATTCGTCTTCAGATATTGCTTGGACTCGCATGAACAAGGCAGTCAGGCTCTCAGAACTATTGTCTACCATCTGACATGATATGAATAAAACAGATATTAAACATGTGAAAAATTATTTCCAGGGTAAACTCAATTTTATTTTTCTAAGTAGCTAGTGCTTTCAAGATGTATAATATTAGAGATGGAATACAGTATTGCAACATAAATTGAAGTTTGAAAAATTATCAAAAAATCTATAAAAAAAGATGGATGTTTAGAATGAAAAGGCAATCCTTTTTACTCTGCAATATGTGTAGTAATTAGAGGATTAATTGTCTATTACCATACTAGCCATCTTTTGTTTCTCTAACACGCCAATTCAGTCATTGTGCTTTCTTCCTCATGAAACATTTATGTACCCATGGTTTACACTATCACTTTCATTAGGACTCTGTTCAAATATATCATAATTGAGGTCTTCTTTGCCAACTATGGAAATAGAGTAGTTCTAATGACATTACCTTGTTCATGCCCACATTTTCTTTATTTTTCTTCCTAGCGGTTGTTGCTCTATGACCTATTCATGAAGGTCATATGTATGCAAGTATAGCTCTACCACTAAAATTTTATCTTCATGAGTGTGAGGACTTTATTTTTTTATTCAATGTTAATCCTCCATCTTCTATAACAATATTGCACTTAGTAAACGTTTTTTACTAATGGATGATTCAAGCCTGTTGCAGTACTTCAAGGATGATGTGGATATATCAAGATAGGAAACCAAGTTAGTAGACTATCAGCAAGAAGGGAAGGCCATGGGTCTGAGGCTGGCAATTTCAACATTTTCTAACTTAAATACCTTTGCCCTTGCCCAATTATTTTATAGTAATATTTCATCCAAAGGGTCTGCAGGTATTAGCATCCTTGGGATTTTGAAAGGAATGTGAGTGAAAAAACTGACAAAATTTTCCAGTTTAAGACCTCTCCCACCATATTCCTTTAAAGATCATTTGCAAGGGAATAGTTAAATTATTTAAAATTGAGCTCATTATGTGCTGGTTCAGTATGAATTTGGAGATGTGAAGATAAAGTATTTGGCATCTAATGGTTTCTCTCAGACTGAGGAAAGAGAAGATGTTATAAAATAATAGTAGCAAATGGAACATCGAGTTTACTAGATAAATATAATATAATTCCTGCAAATCCTGCAAATCTTGAGTGCACATTTGAAGTAATTTTTAATGAAGAGTTAAAACCCGAGCCTAGTTGGGTGATTTTTCTCTGGCACGTTTTAGGAGGACACACGTGAACGACAAGAGCTGCTTGGCTTTCTCTAAGGTTGGAGGTTTTTTTTTTTTGTATTTTTCTGAAGCTGGAAACGGGGAGAGACAGTCAGACAGACTCCCGCATGCGCCCGACCGGGATCCACCCGGCACGCCCACCAGGGGGGACGCTCTGCCCACCAGGGGGCGATGCTCTGCCCCTCTGGGGCGTCGCTCTCCCACGACCAGAGCCACTCTAGCGCCTGGGGCAGAGGCCAAGGAGCCATCCCCAGCTCCCGGGCCATCTTTGCTCCAATGGAGCCTTGGCTGTGAGAGGGGAAGAGAGAGACAGAGAGGAAGGAGGGGGGGGGGGTGGAGAAGCAAATGGGCGCTTCTCCTGTGTGCCCTGGCCGGGAATTGAACCCGGGTCCCCCGCACGCCAGGCCGACGCTCTACCGCTGAGCCAACCGGCCAGGGTCTAAGGTTGGAGTTTTAACTGGTAAGTAACCATGGACAGAGGAGAGTGTAACAAAATTGAAGTTCTCTGCAGACAAATGGTTATACAAGAGATCATGGCATCTAAAATAGAAAAGAAGGGAAGTGAAAATGGAGGAAGCTAATATGTAGTGAAGATATTAATTTGAATCTGCCTCTAAAACCCATACTGTTTGACCATAACCATGGTCTCAATGAAAATATCTACTGGTGATTATTGTTTTAACCCCTCAGAAAATAATTTAAAATGTAATTTTATAAATACAAAAAATTATTTAAAGCATCACTTAATTAGTTTGTGATATATTTTATCTTCATTCCTAAGCTCTGGATATGCAAGATAAGATTCTCAATCATTAATGAACTCATAGATTAATGGAAAGAATAGGCAGGCAAAAGAATTATGTAAAATGTTAAGCACCTTATAAAAATAATAAAATGCAGAGAAAGAAAAATGGCCATAATACCCTCTCTGATCAATAGGCAGCATAGTATATACATAGTTCTATGAAAAGAATATGTGATGTTAGGAAGTATATGCATTTAAAAAGCTTGCAAATATTTATGATTCATTTATTTGATTCAGGAAAATTTAGGAGCAGTTTAAAAAGCACTGACATTTAAACCTGAAAAACCCTATAAAAAACCTGAATGTCTACTTAGCCTGCCTTTTGGATACCGTATTTTATAGATGTGGAAATTTATGACTTGCAGAAAGTATAAAAGACTTTTATACTGTGCAAATGCAAATACTTACTCTTTTTTGTGCCTCTACTCAAATCTAAAGAAAACAATACAGAGGTGATTGCTTGAATTTTTGCTGGTTTCAGACATCATGTCTCACTAAGTTTTGGAGTATACTGCTTCCACATATCTTTTGTACAGACATCACTGCTAAGGATTAAATAAAATAATATATAAAATGGTCATTGCATAGAAAAAGGAAGCAGTAAATACAGGTCAGCTATACAGCTACATATTGTTGACATCTTGTAAGTACTGTTTTTTAGGTTGCATGTTCTTTCTCAAATTTGTTTCTTGCTTTATTTTTTCACTCTATACTCCCCTAGAGTGATAGTATCAACTTGTATAAATTTACTGCTTATTTTATAACAATTCTCAAATGTGTATATCAAGTCTAAAACCAAAGCTAAATTTCAGGAGGAAAATCTAGGCTTGATATATATATGGATAACAATCAGGACTTGTTAGCAGATAGACTTAGCTTGGGCTGTTAAAATACCATAGACTATGTGACTTCAACAACAGACACTTACTTCTTAGAGTTTTTGAAGTTGGCATATCCAAGTTCATGGTACCAGTATGGTTGGGTTCAGATGAATACTTTCCTGCTTGCAGACAGTTGCCTCTTGCTATATCCTCCTGTGGAAAAGAGAAGAAATTCTGGTGTTTCTCCCTTTTTTTATAAGGGTTATAATCCATCGTACAGCCTCCACCTTTCCAGCCTTATCTAAATCTAATTACCTCCTCAAATCCCTACCTCCTACTAACACTACATTGGGGAAAAAGGGCTTCAGCATATGAATTTTGAGGGAATTCAAACATTCAGTCCTTCATAGAAAGCTGACCAATCGTCCTCCTTTAGGGAAGACAGTCCTTCTTTTCTAAGTTCCGTCCTCCCTCGAAAAGTGTCCGCCTACATGTCCTTCGTGTTGATGTTGGAAGACTGATCTGCAAATGTCCGTATCTGATCGATGCAGAGTCGATCCATTGTGTGTGATGTGACAAATTTGTATTTAAATGAGTACTTTTTTCTTACAATTATTATTAAAAATTAATAGGCATGTAAGCATAATTCCAATATAAAATATTACAAGTGTTTTTATTATGCACTTCTTATGTTTTAGTGTATTAATGTTGTAATGAAAAAAATGTTGCTTTTTTATGATACTTGTTTTCTTCAATTTATTTTTGTCTTTCTTTTCATCGTAAAAAAGTTGGTCACCTTATTCATAGTGACTAAAGATATGTTAAACTCGAGACTTTGTCGTTGGGCCATATAAGTAGAAATATCTAGTAACCATATTTTTAATCAAACTATAAAAAACTCTATGCAACCTCCTGATCTCTCATTGTTTCCTAACTGAGCAAATGACTGCACGATCTACTTGGAAATTAGAGGTTATCTTTTAATCCTGTTTCTGTCAGACACTCAATCATAAACTCATCTATCCAAAATATATCTAGAATTTATCTACATTTTTTTCGCTTCAGTCCTACTACCTTGATCCTATTCATATTGCCTCTTTCCTTTGTTACAGTCATCAGTCTCAGAGTAGCCGTGCCCTTCAAAAGATGATGGGTCATATTTGTCCTATTTTTGCCTAATTACCAATATTTATGTGTAAACTTTTTACCCCCTTCCCTGTGACTCTGTTCCAATCCATTCTATACAAGAGGGTAGAGAAAAGTGCTCGAGTAAACACTTTTATCTGTTATTTACTCCTCTGCTCTACTAAATAAATCATCCCTAATGTTTTTTTTTAATAATTTTATTTTTTTAATGGGGCTACATCAATAAATCAGGATACATATATTCAAAGATAACATGTCCAGGTTATCTTGTCGTTCAATTATGTTGCATATGCATCACCCAAAGTCAGATTGTCCTCTGTCACCTTCTATCTAGTTTTCTTTGTGCCCCTCCCCCTCCCCTCCCTCCCCCCCCCCCCCCCCCCCCCCCCCCCCGTAACCACCACATTCTTATCAATGTCTCTTAGTCTCACTTTTATGTCCCACCTATGTATGGAATAATGCAGTTCCTGTTTTTTTCTGATTTACTTATTTCACTTCGTATAATGTTATCAAGATCCCACCATTTTGCTGTAAATGATCCGATGTCATTTCTTTTTTTTTTTTTCTGAAGCTGGAAATGAGGAGAGACAGACAGACTCCCGCATGCGCCCGACCAGGATCCACCCGGCACGCCCACCAGGGGCAACGCTCTGCCCACCAGGGGGCGATGCTCTGCCCCTCCGTGGGGGGGGGGGGGGGGTGTCGCTCTGCCGCGACCAGAGCCACTCTAGCACCTGGGGCAGAGGCCAAGGAGCCATCCCCAGCGCCCGGGCCATCTTTGCTTGAATGGAGCCTCGGCTGCGGGAGGGGAAGAGAGAGACAGAGAGGAAGGAGAGGGGGAGGGGTAGAGAAGCAGATGGACGCTTCTCCTGTGTGCCCTGGCCGAAATCAAACCTGGGACTTTTGCACGCCAGGCCGACGCTCTACCACTGAGTCAAACGGCCAGGGCCTGTGCCACATCTTCTTTATCCAGTCATCTATTGATGCATCCCTAATGTTTTATTCAGACTATGACAGATGTTGGGTCTCATGATTAGTTGATAGTTTACTATAATTTGAAGTGAGTAAAAGACGTCATTTATTTTTCTTTGTCCTCCTGAATTGGGTTGGTAGGGTGGCCAATGTTCTCCTCTACCTTCTCTATCTAAGCCCATTAGGACCTGAAGAACTGGGACTCAAGAGCAGTTGGAGGCTCAGTGATTCTCACTCCTAAGGGCTTCATACATCAGTACAGAAACTGGTTGCTTAGAGTTGGCTTCTTCTACAATGTATTCTGCAAATAACTACATCTCCAGGTGTATCTCCTACGGGGCTGTTGCCGTCACAACTCATCAAGTTCACATCCAGGTACTCAACCTTTTTCTCCGTGCGTAGGTAGTAGAACACAAAACTACCTCACCTTAAATAATATTCAAACAGATAAGGGCCTTAATGTCAGGGCTATCTGGTCTTATTTTTAAAATATGTAAAACTCTTTATTGGAGAATCTGTTTCTGTTTGTAGAGCTTCATGTTCTTCAAATACCATTTCAAGGTATCTTCAAGCCATAAAATCTTAATCTTTCCTGCTTTTCTGCTAAGAAAGTAAACATATTTGGACTTGTGTTCTGGAGTCATGGCCTGCAAATTGCATAATCTTCTCTAAAAATATTGCAACTAGAGAAAGGCAGATTCAATTTATATAGCAATCAAAATAACAACACCACTGTCCCATTAATGGTTAGCTAAAAGAATATATGGTAATATCATCATGTACAGAAAAAGTCAATAGCCCAGAGAGAATCGAAGGTTTTAAGGAACTATCAATAGAAATGTAGAAAGATTGATTATGGGAGAAATGTGTCAGCAACCTTAATCATTGTTTAGATTTGAGCTGACTTGTAGTTTTTGGGATTTAAATTTTTATTGCATTTTTTTTTACAAAGACAGAGAAAGAATCAGATAGAGGGACAGATAGGGACACACAGACAGGAAGGGAGAGAGAAGAGAAGCATCAGTTCTTCATTGCAGTTCCTTGGTTGTTCAGTGATTGCTTTCTCATATGTGCCTTGACTTGGGGGCTATAGCAAAGTGAGTGACCCCTTGCTCAAGCTAGTGACCTTGGGCTCAAGCCAGCAACCATGGGGTCATGTGTGTAATCCCATGCTCAAGCCAGCGACCCCTCGCTCAAGCTGGTGAGGTCGTGTTCAAGCGGGTGACCTTGGGGTTTTTGAACCTGGATCCACTGCATCCCAGTCCGATGCTCTATTCAATGTGCCACTGCCTGGTCAGGCTTTATTGCATTTTTCAAGTATTAGTAGCTTATCTTTGCTTAATCAAGTTCTCTGTATTACTAGTTCTTGAGGCTTCGACATCTATCTGACACACACACACCTCAAGATGATTTTAGTCTTTTTTCAGATAACTCTTACAGGGGTATTAAAAAAACAAAACAAAACTAAGTACTGTAGTAATTTTGCATGTTTCTATCTTAATAGTTAGAACAACTCTAGACTATGCCAGAAATTTTACTATATTATTCTCAAGTCTCATTAAAATCCTACAAGCTAGGTGGGTGATATAATATTTGGAGGTATTGTCACATTTTTCTGCCTGGGTTTTACCTTTAGCACTCCCACCCTAACACATTCCATATAAGCAAATAATCAGACTTATTATTATTATGTTCTGAATGAATTTTGGGACAACGTAGAATACAGAAGGCCCCTGTGAATCTTCTAAATCCCAGAAATGTAAGAAGGTTGGTTCATAGACAAAATATCTTGACCATAAAGACAAAGGGAGAAAAATTTCACTAAAACTAGAGAGATTTTCTAGCTTAGTGTGAAGGGAGATGGTGAGAATGAAATTTTGGAGTGTCAGAGTACAAGAAACATGTCCTTAGTTTCCAGAAGAGAAACCAGAGGACCAGCAATATTTCCAGAGGAGAAATGCCTACAAGAATCACTTGAGTAAATGGAATCACTGACAACCTCAAAGGAGATCTCAGTGCCCGAGATAGAGCCTGGACTCAGTAAAGAAATTCTGGGTCCTCAAGTTCATGCTAATGAGAAAGTAGATGGACCATGTCAGTGTGGCTGACTCCAGGTCCATATGACACCTGGCTTGAAACTGCATAAAGTTTTAAAATAAGGACACAGATTCTGAGGAAGGGTTAGAAATATCCTCTCCCTAAACACATTGAATAGAGTGGGATCGCTCCAGTTCAGTATGGTAACATTTTCTTGGCTTTGCTTCTTGCAATAACTAAGGAAAATTATTAATAATATCAGAGATGTTTAGAGAATATATTTAGCCTGACCTGTGGTGGCGCAGTGGATAAATCGTCCACCTGGAATGCTGAGGTCACTGGTTTGAAACCTTGGTTTTGCCCAGTCAAGGCACATATGGGAATTGATGCTTCTGGCTCCTCCCCCTTTCTCTCTCTCTCTCTCTCTCTCTCTCTCCTTTCTCTCAAATAAATAAATAAATAAATTAATTAAAATGAAGAATATATTTAATTGAATGAGGTTGGACAATGGTAGTCACTTAAAGAACTAGTCACTTCAGTCTCACGTAACAATATACTCTGTCTAGCATCTATTGAATTTTCAGGTGTTATATATTGTCTGAATCCTGATCTGATCAAACTCTTACTTAATGAAAGCATATTAGAGTTAGACATTGTAAAGAAATATAATTTTTCAGGATTCCTTTCTGTCATGAATTTAGTGAATCAAGTTCGTTTTGTATTTTAAAGAAGTGCAATCGCAGCAGCTGAGTCATTATAATGCATCCTGAAACATAAGTTATGCCGTGCTTATGAACCTTCCACACTAATGTATTTCTATTGTTATATTTTTGCTTACAAAGATTTTTGTGTCGTTTTATTTAATTGAAATAAAATGATATTATTTACCTTTTAGTGATGCAGTAAAAAAATTGCATCTGTAAGCTACTGTTATTCAAATTGAATTTACTTAGAATGCTAGAAGTCTTTAGTGCAGAACATTTTACATATAAATGTAAAACAAATGCTAAAACTGTGACATCTACTCCACCAGACTAGTAATAGAGATGATATGGTAGTTGAGGTTGTAATTGGTTATGTGCAAAATACTGTTGAGTCATCAGATAACACAAGATCCCAACAAATTATCCTGAAGGTAAAAAGAGTAATACTTGATATTTACAGACATTATCATCACTAAGTGAATATGAAGACAATAATATACCATAATGGCCTGTATCCTTAGCAGTATTATATGATTACTTTATGATCTTTGAAAAATATTAGCATGTTTATTTTGGAAAATAATTTAAGAAAGTGCCCATAAATTGAGCCCAATCCTGGAAAAAGTGCTTGTTAGTGACATACCCTTATGAGTTGTTTACATGTGAAAACAGATTTAGAATGATTTCTAATCTAATTCTAATGTTTGATGCCATTCTAAAATCATGGAGTATCTCTAGGTTTTGATAAACATTTATGCAAATTCTCAGCGGGATAATTATGGGTTTTTTTTGTTTGTTTGTTTTCATATTAAAATGGTGATGTTGGTTCTGAGGTAGAAGGTTCCTGTGCCACGCAGTAAAACCAAGGAAGCATGGAATACATGTTCTTTCTGTATGTTAAATTACTTATTCTTAACCCTCAGATTAAAAATATTTTAAATCTAAGTGAATACTGCCTTTGTTTCAGAATCTTCTGTTAGATTCTAAAATAACCACAAATGTTTCTCATCGCTATATGTACACACTTTTGCAATGTGATGTTGTTGCTTTTCCCATTTGGATCTGAGTCTGGCCAACTGGCTGGCTTTGGCCAATGGGACATTGACAAATGTAATGCAAGAGAGGCCCCCTCTTGCCGCTGAGAACTCTTCCCCAACTCTATGATCAAAGAGAATAAGAGATAACAAGGAGAGAGGCTTTTGCTGTCCCAGCCAATGAGTGAAGCCGTCTTAGTCCATTTAACCTGGTCAGCCAGCCAGCCAAGAACAACCGAATCTCTGGGCGCATTCACAGAATGTGAAATATAACACATATATGTTGTTTTAAGCTGCTATCTTTTGATATGGTCTGTTATCCATCAAAATTTATAGGATTATGTTTCAATAGAAAGTGGAGTGCTGTAATAATGCAGTATCAATACTTCGTCTTCTTTTTGCAAGTCTGTCTGATCTTGTGATTGGATTGCTAGTTATTTTAAATACCTCAAGACTAAAACTCAGATGAAAAGTTTAAACATCTTAATTCCTTTGCTCTCATATTATTATTGCAGTTCCCCCAAGTCTGATTTGTAAACTTAAATTAACAGCTCATTTGCTTTTGATAACTACTTTCTTGTATTTCATTTTTTTAGTGAAATACTTTCTGTATCTGTGGCTGTATTAGTTAAAAAAGTCCCCCCCACAACTATAATGCCATGTTCCCCCATGCAGTTAGTTTTTTAGGTCTACTGGGCTCCCAAACTTACTTGAGCCTACTTAGGTATTCCTCAGGCTCTTTCTAGTCTGCTATAATTTGGCCCTCTGCCTAATTTGGCTTCTCTCCTGGTGCCTTGACAGTACCTTGAATTCTTTGGCTCAGGCATTTGGCTTACAATATAATTTGAGAAAATAAATCTTTGAGGGAAGCATTATTGTTACTTCGACCTATACAACCAGGCTAAGAAATTAACTTTGTG
Source organism: Saccopteryx leptura (assembly GCF_036850995.1). NCBI lineage: Eukaryota > Metazoa > Chordata > Mammalia > Chiroptera > Emballonuridae > Saccopteryx > Saccopteryx leptura. Next base: position 18,416,159 of record NC_089506.1, read on the forward strand.
TTATGATTTCAAATATGTTTAGATATTCCTTTGAAATATATTGTCATTATGCCAAACTATTTATGATTGAATTTACTCTTTGGAATAATTTTTTTTGTTGTTTTCAGCATTTACTAATTCTTCTGTATTAGAAAGAGCCACTCAATTTCCTAGCACAGAGAAAGCACAAGAAAATGTAACTCAGAAAGAAATGTTTTGAGAGGAGAGGTACAGTACTGGAGTTATGCAGAACATTCAATATACAGAACAGGGTAGAATGGTTATAGCACAAATTTGGAATAACAGAGACCAAGGTTCAAATATTAGTTTTACTATATACTAATTATCTATACAACTTTAGATATAAAATTCCTTGAGTTTCATTTTTGTTAAATTTGGAAGCAAATACATGGACCAGAAAGTTGTTTTGATGCTCACATGAGATGTGTATACAGCACGTACAATTTCTCCTTGGAGCTAATAGGGCCTCAAAACATGCATGCTGGTATCAGTGCTTCATGTCAGTGGATGAGGCCATTAGGAAAGGCTTTGAGGATTTCTTGGAGAGGAAAAAAGAGAAGAGTAAAGTAGAGGTGAGAAAAGACGACTAAAGACAAATTTTGTTTCTGTTGCATTTTTTAGATATATCTAATTCATGGTTTACTGTAGAAAAGATCTATACTCTTGGGAAATAAATAAGGAAATACCTAAATTCTAGGGTGCAAATTTTTACCTTGTCATACGAAGAGATAAAATTTCTTAACAATAAAGGAGTAAGTCACAGAATGATTTATTGAGGAAGATTGAAAATTTTGTGGATGTATTATATACATGTACATATATTTATCAGACTTACATCTATCAGCTTCCAAATTTAACAGAAATGAAACTCAAAGAATTTTATGTCTAACGTCATATAGTTAGTTTATTTTGTTCATTAGATTCAGTGACAAGGTCCTGGAAAAGCATGTGGACCCAGAGGTATTGCTCTGGTCTTTTTAGGAAACCAAATCTGCCACAGTCTCTCACCAGCTGGTAACAAAAATTCACAATCTTCAGGCAAGTAAGACACATTCCTTCACTCCCGTAAGATCTCCACAATGTCTCTTTCCAGCATGGCATCAGGCTGTATCAAAATCGAATGTTATCAAATAACTGATGTTAAAGAATTGTTGAAGGTTATAGATACTAAGCCTGCATACTCAGAAACCAATGGAATCAATTCAGAAGCTATTTGAACCAATCTGAAAGAACAGTAAGATAACAAATTAAAATATACAGAATCAATAACACTCTTTAATAAGCAATAGCAAGTTTGAATTAAAAGCTAATTTCTTTATAATGGTTTATAAAAACAGTGTTAAAGATATGTTAATATTCCCTAAAAATACACCGTAGGGTTAACAACATTAATGGGTGCTAGTTTCCTATTTTTAAAATACAATGAGAAAAAATTGTATTATCTATTAAAAAGAAATAAGATGAACACATCAAGAGGAAAAAGAGAAAAGCACACACAAATAGGCACAAAGAAAAGAGAAATAAATGTTGGTTCCACACTGCTAATCAGCCTCTCTATTCAATTCTGTGCCTCTGTCTGTCCCTTTCACAGGTATTGATTCGTAATAAATATCTTGCACCCTAAATTTAATTTTAGCATTATATTCCAAAGACCCTAAACTGTGATAATAATACAAATGTATATATGAGTATTGTTTCTGGAAAGAGTTTTACATTTCATGCATCTTCCTTATCTAAACAAGTTTACAATGGGTAATACAGATAAAGAAATAATGTAAAATTTCTTAGGAACTTAAGTTGTATATGCAGGGTTTTCTTAGTTTCTATTAAAAGTGTATAAGGATAATTTAAATTACTCACACTTGTGGTTTCAATAATTTAAATTAATGTAATTTAAAACATTAAATGTCTAAAAATTAGTAATAAAATTACTACTAATAAAAGTTAGTAATAAGAAAAATATTTTAGGTATGCACATTTATTTATTTAAAAAAGAACTTACTAGCTTTAAGTTAAAAAAAATTAGGTTACGTAACAGTATTTCTGAATGAATCCAAATATTTTCACATTTATATATGTGTTTATGTTATATACCATTTATCTAAGAATAGTCATATATTTATGATACAACCATTTGTGTGCTTTAGAATTATATATTTATGTAAATTATATATTGATAGACAAATTCACAGAAAACAAGAGAAAAAGGCTTTCTAGGTGAACTGTTAGATGTTTTGATGTACATGTCTGCTGGAAGAATGGGCAGCTACCTATTTTGTTCTTTGTGATTTTCTATCTTTTTAAAATTTTCTACAATTGTCATAAGTTATTTTATGTGTAAAATCATATACAAATAAATATTTAACCATCTTTTTATTTTCATGTTGATCTACTTTTGTCAAATTTATTCACCTAAATTTGCTTAACCAGTCACAACAGATGTGTGTGTATATACAAATGAATGTCTAGTGTTAGAACTAATATAATCAAAACATGGAGTCTGGTAGGAATTATTTTGCATTCCTATCAGAAAGATGAATATTTGGGTGATGTATTTAATATACAGCATAATCAAACTGCTGTTATTTTGATGAATTATTACTATACTGTATCATCAAAGCCCCTTCACTTTGATATATTAATATAGTACACTAACTATATATTTTTTGAACAAAAGAAGTTTGAACATTCATTAAAGTAATATTGACCTATGCTTAAAAACCACTTAAAAAGTTGAACAAAAAACTGTTAGAGACTATTTAATTTTTACTTGGAAAACTAACTAAAATATTCTTTTATAAAATGATTTGATTTTTATTGTTAAATGTTGCCAAAACCAAGTTCCTGAAATTTTCAGGGAATCAGAATATTTCCTTACCTTCAGGTGAGATTTTGTTTTTCATTCTGTTTTTTTTTTTACTAAAAAAAAAATGCACATTGAAAAAATATATTTGACAGTTTTTAAAATGTGTATTCTGTTTTTCTCTTTATTCAGAAATTTAGACATCTTTCTCCTAAAAACATATAGGACTTTTACACAGTAATCTCTGTTGTTGGGAAAACAAGGAAATAAGTGTGATCATGTTTCATTCAATGAATGATTTTGTGCGTATGTTTCATTTATCATCTTCACTGAAGCATTATTGTGAATATGCATAATCTTGCTTTCTTTACTGAGCCTTTACAGTGTAATTTCACCAGCAGATAAAAAATGCTGTATTTAGATGGTTGGCTGGATTCCCAGTTGTGTTTTGTTTTTTCTTTTGTTTTTTGAAATTCAAGGGCATTGTAGATTGATTGATTTTTCTACATATGTTCTGCCTTTTATAATTAACTTAGAATGTGTCATTTCTAATGTCTTGCGTGAATAATAGACTCATGGGATAATCTTAATCCATTTGCTTTTGATTATTATAATCTGAAAAATAATTTATGTATTAATATATCTATAATGTCGTGCTTGCTTCGGTAGCACAAAAACTAAAATATATCTATAATATTATTTAATTTTGATATTAATAGCAAAGGTGAATAACATATGTTGAGCTCCTTTGCCTCTCACAATAACTAGTTTACTATAATTCTATACAACAATGTTTCTTTTTTTCCGTATATGGATATTAGCAAACTAAGGGCCACAGAGATGGAAGATATGGGGTCAAGATCACAAGTCAGGTAGTATAACTTTAAAGCCCTCAAGATCTTAATCCCTAACTCCTAGTAAGAAATGAAAATAATCATAGACTGGACTTTATCTGTAAATGTCCTATTTCTTTGATGACATTTGAAAATATTGATTGAGCATATGCTATTTTTCAAGCATTGCTCCTTGGGGTTCTAATTAAACATTGCAGATCAGATTCCTGCTTTCTATTCACTGTTATATTAAAAAAAGACAAATAATTAACAGGTTGCCAAAAATAAAAAAGTAAATAACATGGTTTGAGAAAGTACTAAGTGTGTCAAAGAAGATAAATCAGTGTCCTGGAATAAAGCCTAACTTGGGACAGGGAGTTGTTAGAATTACTAGAATAATCATAAAAAACTTCTCAAAAAAGGAAACTTTTTAAAAAAATAAATCTGAACGTTGAAAAGGAGCCAGCCATATAAAGATACAGAGAATGAGCATTTCAGGTAGGGTAGAAAATTAAGTTTAAAGGTCTTCATGTGGAAATAAGATTGGTGTTTTAGAGAAATACTAAGAATTTTATTGGTAAGAGTAGTAGCCTTACCATTATGATTAATTTTGGTTGGCCGGTTACTTTTTCAACTAAGATATAGCATTGCTAGAAGAGTTTAACAGTAATCGTGTTCCTTCTGAGAAAACATAACCTTTTATGTGCCCAGACGAAAATACACTGAACATCAGTCTACCACTTGTTTAAAGACCAAACCCATATCTTTATTTTTTTGTTTCAGAATGTCAAAATGAGGCAAATATACATAGACACATGTACCTGAATGCACGGGTATATATACACATAAAATACTTTATCTATAACATTATGCTTTTATGACATTTGTAGAAAATCAATGAGTTTAATTATACAATGATCCAGTGGGTCTATTATATACTTATAAGATTAATTTTACTAAATAACTAGAGAAAACCATTAATAATGGGTTTTTAGTTCAATTTAAACTGGAAATTTTTATTAAATGATATCATATGACTGCTGTAGGGGATGAAAATTCATTGTAAAAATAATAAACTTTAGTCCTGACACCCTTGGAGCTTATATTTTATTGGGGAAGAATAAGAATAAACAAGTAATTATATAATATTTCAGCTAATGACAAATATATATTTATGAAGAAAGGTGTTTTTATTCTGGCTTTGTCTACATTTATCTTTCTACATTTGTCAAATTTTTCTGATCACTGGCTGCACTGTGCAATTCTTGATTTCCATTTTCTACACTACAGTAGTTGTTTTCTTCATTTGTTTTTGTTTTTTGTATTATTCTTTACTAAGTTTGCAATTTTTGTCCATAATTGGTTTGTGGCATTAACTCTTGATCATGGTAAGGATGCTTCATATTCTTAAAATGGTCAGGAAAATAATAAATGGCTCTTTGCTTAATATGTATGGACTTACTCTTTGAAGCATCTTCTCTATGATATTTGCTTTAATATTAAAGATTTATATCTACTTATTATGTATTGTTTCCAAGAATTAAAGTTTCTCATTTTTTGGATATAGAAAAGCTTAAACACTACTTTTGATCAAAAATTTCACCTTTGCAGTATCAGATGAATATTTTCTCTCATTGGATATGAACCTGGGGACTATGACACTTACTAGTGTAATATAAAAAAACTCCTCCCAGTTTGTCTGCAGCAATGTAGTGCTTTTTAGTAATTTCTCAATTCGCATTTCTTGGAACTACATACAAGGTCAGCTACAAATACACTAATATTTTATACATTAAACTTATTGCGATGACATTGGTTAATAAAAATTATATAGGTTTCAAGTGTACAATGCTAAGATACATGATCTGTATAATGCCTTGTGTGCCCACCATCCAAAGTCAGATCATCTTCTGTCACCGTATATTTGACCCCCTTTACTCTTTCCTACCCCAAAACCCCCTTCTCTCTAGTGACCACCATTCTTTGTCTGTGTCTATAAGTTGTTGTTGTTTTTTTTTGTTTCTCTTGTTTATTTATTTTTTGACTTCAGTTTTATATTCCACATATTAGTAAAATCACATGGTTCTTAACTTTTTCTGTCGGACATTTCACTTTGCATGATATTTTCAAGGTCCCCCCATATTGTCACAAATTACAGTATTTCATCTTTTCTTATGGTTGAGTAGTATACCATAGTCTATATGTACCACATCTCCTTTATCCAGTCATCTATTGGAGTACCTGTCTTTACTACTGTGAGCAATGTTGCAGTGAACATAGCGATGCATATATCTTTGCCAATACTGTGGTAATGTGAGATATGAATTTAATTCGTTCTGTAACTGAGCTCATAAGTCAGTCAACTCATATATCAAACTGCCGATACTGGACCCGTATGCCAACGCACCAACTAGCAGCAGCTTCCTGAATCGCAACTCGTATCTCAGAATTTCGCTTGGATCTCAAACAAAAATACGACCGAGTCACAGCTCGTTATCTTAAAAAATTTGTATGTTGGTCTGTTCGTATCTCAAGGTAATGTTTAAATGTTTTAAAATTTTTGAGCAGATATCCAGAACAAGGATTGCTGGGTCATATCGTAACTTAATTTTTTGAGGAACCTTTATATAATAGTATTTTCCTTAGTGGTTGTATCAGTTTACATTCCCACCAGCAGTGTACAAGAGTTTCTTTTTCTCCACAATCTCTCCAACACTTATTATTGCTTATCTATTTGGTAATAGCCATTCTAACAGGTCTGAGGTAGGATCTCATTATACTTTTGATTTATATTTTCTTACTAGCTAGTGAAGTTGAGAATCTTTTCAGATATCTGTTAGCCATTTATATGTCTTCTTGGAAGAAGTGTCTGTTCAGATCTTCTGCCATTTTTTATTTGGATTGTTTGGTGTTGAGTTATATGAGTTCTTTATATATTTTTGATATTAATTCCTTGTTGGAGTTGTTGCTTGCAAATATCTTCTATTCAGGTTTTTTTTTGCAGGTGGTTGCTTTTGCTGTGCAGAAGCTTTTTAGTTTGCTGTAGCTCCATTCATTTATTTTTGCCTTTACTTCTCTTTGGGTTCAAATTTATAAAAGCTCTAAGACCAAGATTCATAAGTTTTATACTTATGTTTTATTCTATGTAATGTATTGTTTCAGAGCTTATATTTAGGTCTTTGATATGTTTTGGTTAATTTTTATAAATGGGGACAAACTGTGATTTAGCTTCAATCTCTTGCATGTGGCTTTCCAATTTTCCCAACACCATTTACTGAAGAGGCTTCCTTTTCTCCATTGTATCTTTTGGATCCTTTGTCCAAAACCATTTGTCCATATATATATGTGGGTTTAATTCTGAGCTCTTAATTCTGTTCCATTGGTCTGTGTGTCTATTTTTCTGTCAATATCATGCTGTTTTGGTTATTGTTATCTTGTAGTATAAATTGAAGTCGGGGTGTATAATGCCTCTAGTTTCATTCTTTTTTCAGATTCTTCTGCTTTTTTTCTCTTTTGACAAGAAATATGTAACTTATCAATACAAATGATTATACTAAGCTTCACTTAGAAAGTAGCTCTGGAATATCACTGGTTTAACTATATAGTTTTCTTTTCTTTTTTTTTTTTTTTTTTGAGAGAGGTAGGGAGAGAGAGAGATACAGGAACATCAAGCTGCTCCTGTGTGTGCCCTGACTGGGGAATGAAACTGGTGGGCTCCAAGACAATGCTCCAACCAACTGAGCTATCCAGCCAGTGCTTAATTTTTACTGATTTTTATAAAGACAGAGGAAGGAAGAAAAGAGATGGGAGGGGGAAGGGAAGCATTTGTTGTTCCACTCAGTTGTGCATTTTTTGGTTACTTCCCATGTGTGCCCTAACCAGGGATCTAACCCAAAACCTTGTTGTTTTGAGATGACACGCTTAACTGCCTGAGCTAACTGGTCAGGGCTATACAGTTATATATATTTATTTATTTATTTTTTTATTTTTTTATTTTTATTTTATTTTTTTAAAGATTTTATTTATTCATTTGAGACAGGAGAGAGAGAGAGAGAGAGAGAGAGAGAGAGAGAGAGAGAGAGAGAAGACACAAGGGGGGAGGAGCAGGAAGCATCAAATCCCATATGTGCCTTGACCGGGCAAGACCAGGGTTCCGAACCGGCAACCTCAGCATTCCAGATTTATGCTTTATCCACTGTGCCACCACAGGTTAGGCTATACAGTTATATATTAATTATAATTTTTATCCAACCTGTTGTTAACAGTCAAGATGTGTGAGAGCTCAAGGGCTCTTCTCTGTTTAATCACTCAGGGACATTGGTTGAAGGTCTCCCTCTTCCTTTTGATACCAACAGTAATACAGAACAGAAATGTATGAGAGGAGACCATTCAGGAGAAATTATATGCTTAAGTTAAGTCATTAGGAGCAATAAAGTTGATTTATGGTTTCACATTCTCACAGCCCATTGGCCATAACTATTCACATGGTTTAGAAACAGCTAAGAACTGATCAATATGTTTCTCCTGAAAAAAAAAAGTAAAGCAAATATATATATAACCTTTCATGTGTCTAAGTGGTATGCAGATTATTTTGAGCTAAAGACAACCAAGACCATGCATGCTGCCTCAAGAGAAATGCTCCCCCCTTCTACTATCTAGAAGAATTTAAATTAGAAGCTAGGCTTACAATAAGAATTATAGCCAGAAATGACTTATTACCTATCTATATGGCATGCTCATATATCATACCTATGTATATCATAGGTTAAAAAAATTATTGAACATGTGTTCTTCCTCTAATAACTCTCCAAGGCCCCAGAGTGAGTTTCCTCATCCCTATCTCAAAATGTTTTATATATCTCAATTTCCCGTTTGGTCTCTGACCCTCCTAAGTATGTTGGGGTAGGAGGGAGAAAGGTCTCTAACTCTCTTGTGCATGTGGGGTTCCCATACATATGTATGTAATTAAATTTGGTCATTTTTCTCTTGTTAATCTGTCACATGTCTGTTAAATTATTGGATCAGCCAGAAGAACCTTGAGGGTAGAGGAAAGTTTCTTCCTCTCTCAAACTGCCATCTGTGAGAGCCCAATCAGGCTCATCCTTAGTAGTCTGCATTCTATCAGCTCTTCTATGGAGGCATCTTAAGCCATGCCTGTCCACAACAGCCAATCAGTCTTTCTTTCTCTATCAGTCACTCTCACCACTATGGGTCTTCCTGAGGTAGCTCTACAAAAAGGTTAGTATCATAAAAGCAGGGTTCTTTTATATTCTTTTTATTCATACATTATTTATATTATTTATTTCATTACAAACCTATAGCAACTAGGAAAATGCATCAAATATAACCATCCAATATTCCTTTACAACAACATTTTCTGCACTGAAACATGGTGAAAATAAAGTGAACTTTTTAAAAATTCCATCCCCTTTATAATTTATAATTTAAAGAGACCTTTACTAAACACTAGACTGTTGTACTTCTGTAAAGAAAGTAAAAAGAAAAGAACAATTGAAAGCAAAAAAGTTTATAAATATGGGCAAAACTCCAATGTTCATTGGGCTATTTAAAAAAAAAACAACAGTTTAATTTGGCTATAACTGTACATGGTACTCAACTATACTGCATTTAAATACTTCACATTTTGGACATGAAAATGTCACATTATTTTGGAGTGCACATCATTCTTGAAGAAGAAAGACAACACTTTCTAATCTTTGTTTTGCCATTTCTTCTTGTCATGATAATTTTATGAAACCCTTTTATACACTTTACTGATGATATTTCTCTCTATCTGAAACAATATATTATAGTTTGTCAAAAGAACAATTTTTTTTAAAATCAAGTTTCAATTTACATTTTTAAAAGTGGCACTTATTCCCTCTGTACAAAGGAACTTAAAATGTTTGAGATTAAACAAAATGACCTAATAGAAAACATATCAGAACTAACAATTTGTAATTAAAAATGTCATGTTGAACTTTCAGAATATGACAAGAACATTGATTCAAATATCCTCCAATAATATCTTACCAAATTCATGAAGAAGTAATAAAGCTTTTTTTAATTGGTGAGATATTTACAAAAAGAATTTATATACCTGGTTAAATTGCTTAGCAAAATGCAATGTTAATGTAATTCAAGGCTCTTTTACTTACTTAAGAAATTAATCCTATGTTTGTATAGCCAAAGTGAAGTCATAAGTTTTAAATTGCAAATCATAAAACTGTGGTGGTTTAATTTAAATAAAGTGTAAGAGCTTAACTAGTTAAGACTTGAATATAAATGAGGGCCAATTGAGGCTGTTGAGAACAGAAAAAATAATATTAATGGCTTAAATAAAAGTTTAAGTACTAACCATCATTTTTCATTAGCTTCATTAATAAAACTATTACAATGTTATTTACATTAAACACTTCTTGATTTAAAGTGTCATAACTTTTAGAAATGAAAACCTGATAGATACTTCTTTATGTCACTGAAACAGTGCATTCCCGTGTTGTTTCTTTAAATTTAAATTTTTGTATATCATCATGTAGAAGAGAACAGAGAATTTTAAGATGAACAACTGTGTGCTCAAGTTAAAATGGATTCCCAGTTATTTCACAATAAAAATACTTTCGGAATAAAGCATCGCCGTTTTGCTCCCCAAAGCCTTTATGTATAATTTTTGCAGACTGAGGACTACGCAGCCCTGACTTCTGACTGAACTGAGGCCCATGGATCATGCTGAGTACCACCAGCAAGGCCCAAGGCAGCCCTGACTCTGTCTCTTAAAAAAATTAGTTATCGTTCTGTATTTCGATTTACAGTTTCCGGTACTTGACACATACATGCCCAATTTACTGAACAGAAACTTAATAGGGGTATAAAGCAGAATTACATTATTGTTCTTCAAGTATAGTCTTCAGCTATGCAACAATGAGATTTTCTCCTCCTATTCTCAATCCACCAAAATTTTTATTTAATATTTATGGCTTGGTTGAGATTTTCCATTTTTTCTTGAGATAATTTTAGTAAATTATATTTTCATGGAAAAAAGATGGATTTAAAACTTGTTCTAATTCAATGGGTTAATATAATTCATACTGTCCTTAATTATTAACTGTTAAATAAGGAACTATATGTACAAGGCTTAGAAAAGTGCCTGGCACATAGTAAGGGCCATATGAGTCTTAATCATTATTTTTATTACTATATATTTTTAAAAAACTAAAGCATCACAAATTGTTAATTATGTCCATTTTGTTTCAAATAACTAAATGGTGTTTTATCTTTTATTGAATAACTTTTTGAAGTGTTCCTCTATCTTATTTTCTCTTTTGTTAGTTGAATTCTTAAAAATTATACCATTAAGTATCTTTAACCCACTTACAAAAGCCCTAGGTCAGGAGTCCCCAAACTTTTACACAGGGGGCCAGTTCACTGTCTCTCAGACCGTTGGAGGGCTGGACTGTAAAAAAAACTATGAACAAATTCGTATGCACACTGCACATATCTTATTTTAAAGTAAAACAATGAAACGGGAACAAATACAATATTTAAAATAAAGAACAAGTAAATTTAAATCAACAAACTGACCAGTATTTCAATGGGAACTATGCTCCTCTCACTGACCACCAATGAAAGAGGTGCCCCTTCCGGAAGTATGGCAGGGACCGGATAAATGGCCTCAGGGGTCTGCATGTGGCCCACCGGTCGTAGTTTGGGGACCCCTGCCCTAGGTAGCTAAAAATCTTTCAGTTTTCCTCTATTCTTACTAATGCTTTTTAGCCATTGTTATAATTGTAACTTCTTTTAACAACTCTAAATATAGTCAGTATTTTTTGTTTCATAAAATCAGTGAAAATTAGCCAGTGATTGATATATAGGATGATAATATTGTAATAATATTAGGTTTTTAGATATTAATAATTTTAATTTTTAAATATTTTACTTCTATTTTATTTGGTTGAATTTTATAATTTAACTTAAACTTTCATACTTTTGAAACAACATCTCCAAATAATACTCACATAATCATTGTGCCTTTAATTAGGTACTATATACTAATCTCAAGACAGATTTAAATCTATTCAAGTTCTAAGAAAAATAATAGAACTTTCTTTTTGAAGCTATTGTGGCCACATGACAATTTTTATAAAACTTTTATTACTAAGGCAGGCACATAGTAGTATTTTACCAATTACTACTATTGTTGTTGTTATTGTTTACTCTTTCATTTTTGTTGTTGTTTATAGAATGATGTTGAGAAACCTTAAAGCATTATTTTTGAGTCTCTTTCTTTTCTTAAAAAATTGCTGTACACGTTGAGGTAGTATGTGATACAACTTTCACTCTATACATTTAAGCATTTAAGGGGTTCCAAGGATATCCACACAAGTACATTTTTCTTTGGTCACTAAAATGTCAGTGAAAGTCTATGTCAAGCAAACGTTTGGGGAAATGGAGGACAGATGCCACATGGTGCATTTTTCTACTTATTGTACATAGAGAATTCAGTATAAATTTGGCAGTTCAAATAGCAGATGATTAAATCTGTTAATCAGGGAAAACGTGATATCTAATAATTTTACCAACTATAATTTTAACTGATACATGACCTTGGGATGATTGAGTTCCACAGGATTTTGCAAAAGCACAGGCATTCTTTAATGTACCAAGCTGTAAATAAACTCACTTCCTATTATTCAACAAGAACATTTAACTGGTCTTGAATACATAACAATCACTGTGTGTGTGTGCGCGTGTGTGTGTGGTGTGTGTGTGTGTGTGTGTGTATGCATTCACATATCTGTTCCCAAATTCTTCTTTTATAAGAACACTTGTCATATTGGACTAAGGGTTCATTCTACTGCATTATTAACTAATTACATCTACAACAGCCTTATTTCCAAATAAAGTTACATTTGGAAGTACTGGTAGTTAAGACTTCAACAAATGAATTTGGAGAAGGACACAATTCAACCTATAACAATTAGGGATTAAGGGACAATGGAAGGAGAGGGAATGGATACAGTGAGTATAGACAGAAGCCAATTTAATGGCGGGCACACTGGGCACTTGCCCAAGGCCCTGACTTCTGAAGGGCCCCTCAAAACCCCTACTTGACACTTTTTTGTAATGACACCAAGTTTGGTTTCATAGGTGCAATTTTAGCATTAATGGTACATAATATTTTTTATTTATTTAAATATATGGTGTGTGTTTTTTCTTTTTAAATTTCCCTCTCTCACTCTTTTTTTTTAAGGGGCCCAATATTCTCTTCTGTGTCCAGGGCCTCAACCAACCTTAATCTTCCTCTGAGTATAGGTTACTGTAAAAGAGAGTAGAGAAATGGTGCCTTGACAGGCAGGCACAGGTGGAGTTAAGAGCAATTTTGTTATTTTTTTTAATAGTTTTATTTTTTTAATGGGGCGACATCAATAAATCAGGATACATATATTCAAAGATAACATGTCCAGGTTATCTTGTCGTTCAATTATGTTGCATACCCATCACCCAAAGTCAGATTGTCCTCTGTCACCTTCTATCTAGTTTTCTTTGTGCCCCTCCCCCTTCCCCTTTCCCTCTCCCTTTCCCCCCTCCCCCTGTAACCACCACACTCTTATCAATGTCTCTTAGTCTCACTTTTATGTCCCACCTACGTATGGAATAATGCAGTTCCTGTTTTTTTCTGATTTACTTATTTCACTTTGTATCATGTTATCAAGATCCCACCATTTTGCTGTAAATGATCCGATGTCATCATTTCTTATGGCTGAGTAGTGTTCCATAGTGTATATGTGCCACATCTTCTTTATCCAGTCATCTATTGATGGGCTTTTTGGTTGTTTCCATGTCCTGGCCACTGTGAACAATGCTGCAATGAACATGGGGCTGCATGTGTCTTTGTGTATCAATGTTTCTGAGTTTTGGGGGTATATACCCAGTAGAGGGATTGCTGGGTCATAAGGTAGTTCTATTTTCAGTTTTTTGAGGAACCACCATACTTTCTTCCATAATGGTTGTACTACTTTACATTCCCACCAACAGTGTATGAGGGTTCCTTTTTCTCCACAGCCTCTCCAACATTTGCTATTACCTGTCTTGTTAATAATAGCTAATCTAACAGGTGTGAGGTGGTATCTTATTGCAGTTTTGATTTCCATTTCTCTAATAACTAAAGAAGATGAGTATCTTTTCATATATCTGTTGGCCATTTGTATTTCTTCCTGGGAGAAGTATCTGTTTTGTTTTGTTTTTTAAGGCAGAAAATATATCAGATTAATACATAGGTAGGACTGATTAAGGAAGGAAGTAAAATTGTTGCTATAAAGGGATCATAGAGGAAATGATAAAAATAGAAACTAGTGTCCTTTGAAGGGCTGTCTTTAGGCAGAAGAAAATAGTCAATTTCTAGAAACAGGAAGGCTGAAAAGACATGTACAAATGCTGTTAGGAGGGTGTATGTGGTGGCAGTATTCTATGAAATTCTACTTCTCTTTGTTTACATTTTTTTTCCAGTAGAGCAGAAAACAAAGTTTATATCTCTGAAGGAAGAGGGGCAAAGAGGTGATCAAGGTTTGAAGTTGAGACTCAGGATATAAGCGATTTTGCTAAAAAATGAACCATTAATTACAGAATTCACAGTGGAAGTTTCCCACACTTGTAGAGGGCTGAATAATGGAGCAAAAACAGTGAATTTGGAGAGTCTTATAGGGATTATAGGGTACTTGTTTAGGTGTCACTTGGAAGTCTGGAACTTCTCATAATTATGCTATATTAGCTCCTAGGGCTGCCTGAAAGTACCAAAAACTAGGTGGCTTAAAACAACAAAAAATTTTTGACATGCAGTTCTGGAGTCTGTACGTAAGAAATCAGAGTGGCAGCAAGTCCAGGCCCTCTTTGAAGACTTGAGGGGAGAATCCTTTCTTGCCCCTTCCGGCTTTGGGATATGTGAGCAATCCAGGCCTGGTCTTCCTTGGCTTCTAGGTGCACTCGAGTCCTGTGGCCATCTTCTCCTTCTCTCTTCACATCTTTGCTCTGTCTTAGTCTCTATGTCCAAATGTTTCCTCTTTACAAGGACACCAGTCATGTGGATTACAACCCACCCTAACAAACTTAAATAGTGATGTAAAGATCCTATTCCAGATAAAGTCATATTCTGAGTTACTGAGCTAGGATTTCAGCACATTTTTTTAGGGGATGCAATTCAAAATGAAAGGCATAAAATTAGATATTATAAACAAGTTTAATAGAACTGGTCTGGCTGAGAAATGAGGGGCAGAGAAGGGTGGATGACTAGAGCTCTTTTTTTCTTCTTCTTCTTTTTCCAAGTGAGAGGAGGGATGATGGAGAGACAGTCTCCTGCATGCACCCAGACCAGGATCTACCCAGCAACCCCTGTCTGGGGCCAGTGCTCTGCCCATCTGGGGCCATGCTGGCAACCAAGCTATTTTTAGCACCTGAGGGGAAGGCCCCACAGAGCCATCCTCAGTGCCCAGGCCAATGCACCCAAACCAATGAAGCCATAGCTGCAGGAGGAAAAGAGGGAGAGTGAGAGAGAAGGGGGAGGGGGAGGAATAAAGAAGCAGTCGGTTGCTTCTGTGTGCCCTAACCGGAAATCAAACCTAGGACATCTACATGCTGGGTCAATGCTCTACCACTGAGTAAACTGGCCAGGGTGACTTGAGTTCTTTTTTAACTCATTTGATAGAACAAAGGTTATCTGAAAAACAAGCGTGAATCCCGGCCTAGAGGAATCCCTTTTGCCTATAACTGAAGAATTCATGAGTTACTCCTAGAAGACTTTCTCTTAGAAATTTTCAATGAATTTTAAGAAATGTTCTTTAAGTGGAACATTCTCCTTTGAGTTATTTATATGCTAAACAATCACAGATTAACTTTGATCAGCTCTTCAAATTCACTTTCACTAAGCTTTAAAATTGAGCTTGGCATATCAAATAACTTACCAGCAGATTAAAAAGAATCTTTTTTCATTAGTGTCATTAGTTCCACTATTTATCTCACTCTGAGTAATGACTTCTTTAATTTCATGTGCATAGCTGTTGCTCATTACTGAGCAGCAAACTTCTGCAATGGGCAATGGAGGATTCTAGGCAGATATAACTAACTGATTGAACTGAAATCCAGGTAAGCTAAGTTTATTTCAGCTTTTAGAAATACAGAAAAGCTGAAACTGAAAAGCTACCAGATATCTGGGATGCAAAATGCTTTGTTAAAAGAACTCCTTAATCTGCCATTTCTAATGCTTTTCATGTAGGGTTTATTTTTTATTACTCTATATGTATGCTTATATGCATGAGGGTAAGTGTGCATTTGTGAGTCTATTATAATGTTTTTAAATATGGAGCTTAAAGTAAACTTTTCAGGTTAATATTTCATCAATATAAAAAGTATTTTTTAGAACACCCCAAGAATTAGGGTAACAGGATAGTATAACACTCAATCTACAGGAAAATATAGTTTTTTTCCCCCTGGTTTTTTCCCCATGTGCATGTCTGGGGGTTGGCATTACAGGAAGAAGGGGACTGTGGGTTTATATACTAGTCTTAAAGAACTCATTTCTATAGGCATGAATGAGAGAGTTTCACACACGAATAGAGTAATTTCTTCTTGATTATTTTTATATTAATTTTTATATCAGTTTAGCCTCTAAGCTGATCAAGAGGCTAAGCATGTAAACTGAAGTCTCTTATCAATATAAGAGACATATTGATCAATGTCACCCTGTCAAATTTAATTTTCTAAAAATAAAAAAGAGAGACATTATATTAGGCCTGACCAGGCAGTGGCGCAGTGGATAGAGTGTTGGACTAGGAGATCCAGGTTCGAAACCCAAGGTCACAAGCTTGAGTCCAGGATCACCAACTTGAGCGAGGATTGCTGGCTTGAGCATGGGATCATAGACATGACTCCATGGTCACTGGCTTAAACCCAAGGTTGCTGGCTTGAGCAAGTCATTTGTTCTGCTGTAGCCCCTGGTCAAGGCACATATGAGAAAGCAATCAGTGAACAACTAAGGTGCCGCAACGAAGAATTGATACTTCTCATCTCTCTCCCTTCCTGTCTGTCTGTCCCTGTCTTTCCCTCTCTCTGTCTCTGTCTTTGTCACACACACAAAAAGAAACCTCATGTTAGAAATACAACTGTAAAACACTTGTCTATAGTTCCACTTTATTTTAATGTTATCTTAAAATCTAATTGAGAAAATATTTTTTTTTTAAATTAAAATTTAGAGCCAAAGATGAAATTCCTTTTCAACCAACTCCTTCCCCTCCGCTTCTCACATGTACTCTCTGAAGCAGAGCAGTTTTGTGAGTAATTCTGCATATATCCGTCTGATCCTTTATCAGACCACTTACATGTAAGACGTGTGTACACAAAAAGATTTCATGTAAAATAAAATTCATATAAAATGAACTTATTATTGTGCTGCTTGCTTTCTTCTCTTGGCAGTGTGTTAGAGAACTTTTCACATCAGTGCTTGAAGTTCTACCTCATTTATTTTTAAGTGTTAAGGAATATTTTTTATGTGGAGGTTTATTTAACGGAATCTTACTGATGGATATTTTTCCAGTTTTTACTAGGGCATATAATATTCTAATGACCTTCTTTATATATTCCTCTTTTAAGTTTATTTGTTTCCCAGGGTCCGATAAAGAAAACTGTTGGTTTCCATGGAATACATATTTATATTCTAAAGGACATTGTCAAATTCCCTCCCAAAACACTTTATAAATTTAAGCCCTCACCAACACTGATTGAGTGTAGCAATTTTTCCATGTGTTTGAGAGTTCCCTTCTATGAAAAATTATTTTACCAATGTCTTGGGAAAATTCTGTGGGTTTTATTTTTTTATTTAATTTATCTTAATTTTACTTGAGGATTGGTGAAGTTGCATATGTTTTGATATGTTTATTGGTAGGTTAAAATCTATATATAGTCTCGTATGGGTGTACACACAGATGCAGATATATCACTTTTTAATGTTTATTGTTAGATTATTTTTTCCTGAATTACCTATTCATATTCTTTGACTATTTTTGATAAGGTCGTATTCTTTTCTTATAACCATGAAGGTTACCTTTGTAGGTCCTGGAAAATTTTTTCTCTGTATATTAAAATTATCTTTCTAATATATATTAGACTTTTAAATTTTCTTAAGCCTTCTTTTGTCATGGAAAAATCTTATATTTCCGTATATGTAAATATATAAATCTTTACCTTTATAACTTTTTTATTTTTGCATGTTTTTATGAAAGTCTTCCTTGATGAGCACACTTAAAAAATGTTTTTTCTTTTTTACCTTTTGATTCATCACAAATATATTTTTGGTTTTAATATGGAATATTTTGTAATAAATATACAATATCATTACATCCTCAATTACCCCATCATGATTTATTGAATAGTCTATATTTTCATTATTAACTTGCAGTATTTCTCTATGATAATCAGTGACCTATATTTACATAGGTATGTTTCTAAACATTTAATAGTTCTATTTTCTTTATGCTGCATTCACAACAATTTTAGTGACTCTAATTTCATATATTTTTTGTCACCTGTCAGACAATTTTCCCCTTGATACTTGTTACTTTCTCTTTCTCATAACTTATATAAAATCACTTGTCAAATTCCATAAGAATTTTTTTTGTTGAGGTTGCACTGAATTTATACATTTATGAGGGAAAAAATAACAGTTAAATAGACTATCTCTCCATTCATCTTGATAGGTTAAATATTAATGATTTTCAATTATGTTTAATAGATCACTAGCCATAATATCTCACATAAGTATAAATTGATTATTACTTGTGTTTTACAAATGTGTTGCTTTGTGAATGGGATATTTTCTGTCTCATTACATTTTAAGTGGTTAGGAATAGTGTCTAATAATGCATTAATTTTGTTGCTCGTATGTTGAGTAATTTTGCTGAACTCGCTTCTTAGTGCCATTTGGTTTGCAGTTATTTGTCTTGATTTTAAGTAGAATATCATAATCTGTGCAAATAAAAACAGTGCTTTGTCTTTTCCTTACAATATGCCTTCCTTATTTCTTTTGCAATCAATGAATTGTTACTTAATGGGAGCATTTCTAACTGTTCAACATGAAGTATACATATTCCTCCTAGGTACTCTATACTAAGTTTTGAAAATCTTACATATTGTAATTTTAAAATTGTGGAATAGACATTAAATATTATATCTAGACCTTATCATTTGATTAATTATCAAGCTATACATAGTGCTTCTTTATTTTATAAAAAACCCTTTTCAATGATTTATTATTTCCTTTTTCTATTTTTTAAGACTTTCTCTCTTTTCCTTTTCCCAACAGTGTGTCTATCTATATCAGTCTTCTGGAAACCTATTTTTGGTATATTTTATCTATTATCTATGCTCTTTGTTGGTTTACATTTATATTTATTATAAAGTTAATTACCATCAATTTAGTTCTTACGATTTATTTTCACTTTCTTTGGATTTCTTTCTTATTTCTTTCTTTTTTTTTTTTTTTGTATTTTTCTGAAGCTGGAAACGGGGAGAGACAGACAGACTCCTGCATGCGCCCGACCGGGATCCACCCAGCACGCCCACCAGGGGCGACGCTCTGCCCACCAGGGGGCGATGCTCTGCCCCTCCGTGGCGTCGCTCTGCCGCGACCAGAGCCACTCTAGCGCCTGGGGCAGAGGCCAAGGAGCCATCCCCAGTGCCCGGGCCATCTTTGCTCCAATGGAGCCTTGGCTGCGGGAGGGAAAGAAAGAGACAGAGAGGAAGGAGGGGAGCGGGGTGGAGAAGCAAATGGGCGCTTCTCCTATGTGCCCTGGCCGGGAATCAAACCCGGGTCACCCGCACACCAGGCTGACTCTCTACCGCTGAGCCAACTGTCCAGGGCCTTCTTTCTTATTTCTTTAGTTAAGGCAAGAATACATTAGTTTCTTAGGACTGACATAACAAAATATCACAAACTAGGTGACTTAAAACAACATAAATTTAATGTCTCATATTTTTGGAGGTTAGAAGTCTGAAATCACGATGTTTACAAAGCCATTCTCCATCTCAAATTTGTAGAGGAATTCTCCCTTGCCTACTTCTAACTCCTGATAGCTTCCTGGTAATCTTTGACATTCATGGTTTATAATGTCCGTAACTCCAACTTTGGCTTTTGTTATCATATGGTCTCCCTGTTTCTATATCTTCTTCACATGGTCATCTTCTTATAAAACACCAGTCATGTGGTATTAGAGGCCCATCCTTCTTCAGTGTGATATCATCTTAACTAATAACATTGGTAATAATGCTGTTTCCGAATAAGATCACCTTCTAAGGTGCTGGGCTTTAGGATTTAAACATACCTTCATTTTGGGGAAATTCAACCCTTAACAAGGCCTTAGTATTTTTATCCTTATTCTCTCATTTCCAGTAATTAATGCTATAATTCCTCATCAAATTATTGTTATAACCACATCATATAAGATTTTCTATCTATCTCAGAGAAAATTATGCACAAAGGAAGAGCTCTATTATTAACTGGTACTTAAGGATAAACATTTTTATTTTTAGAACTGAGAATTTTTCTTGATGATAATTATCAGAGAAAGAATAGAGAGATCAAAAGATTACTTTCAGAGAATATTGCTAAAAAGTAGCATGAATGATAATATGTGAAGACTAACAAATATAAATGAGGATATTTGATATTTATATATCACAATGGAGATGAAACATAAGGTATAGAAACATATCAAGAAGTTAATAGCCTGTGGTAATGAAACAGGGACAGAGGCAATATTCTAGAGCCAGTCACATGGATAGATAGTTGAAATAGAGAAAGCGTGGTACATGGCAATGCTTCAACCATGACGTAAACCATCAGTGTTAAAGGAGACTTCCAGAATGGAACTGACAAGAGTGGCAAAGTTTAGTCATATAGGAGGTTGAATTGTATAAGAGTTTCCAAAGTTAAATATCCAGGTAAGCTAAATGACTTATTTATAAAAAATGTACAGAAGGTATAGCCTGGATCTCAAAAATGTTTTAATTTCATAAATAGAATTGAGAAACAATGAGATACCAGATGAATTATTTCCTAAAGGTTTTGATCTGATGCATAGTTGTACTGTTGGGCACAAACACCTTACATCTTTACTGACAGGTTTGAAAATTTGCTCTAGAAGATGTTTTAGGCTGAGTCTGAAGTTGTGTTCAAGGGTTCAGTAGCCAGCACAATGTCTGCTGTACATAATAAGTGATTATAAACGATTTCTTAAAAGGAAAAAAAATCAATCAATGGTACCAAGTTTATAGGGAAGAGGATTGCAGGAGTTGGAAGGAAGTAGTGTCATAAATTTCTGACACAGCAGCATGCCCTAAAAGACTATTTACATATCTAATATTGAATTATATGAAAGAAGCAAAGATTGTTCAAAATACATAGGGGAATTTTGAATACCTTGAAAAATACTTCACTCTCCTCACTGATGATTTTTAAAGGCTGTTTTATGGTAATCTAAGAAAGCTCTATAAATGATAATTTAGACAGAATCATCATGAATAAACTTCATAGCTTTATGTGTATAATCCTACTTCTAGTCATGCAGAGAGTTTTTAAATCTCAATAAAAGTAATGGTTACATAATATAAGGAAAGTTAAAACAAAACATGAAACAACACTGGTATTTATCATATAAAATTTAAACAAACCATTGTAGTGTTTATACTTTATATGTATAATTCAGTACAAACTGCAGGAAAATCCACAATAATAACTTGAGACTTCTCATAAAATTCTTTATTATGTCTTTTGGCTAAAAGTATACAACAGAAAAAGGGTATATGAATATACTATTTTCATAGAGTATAGATTACTTTATCAAGACTGCCTGCAGACTTGATATTTGTGAAGTAGAAAAATAGCATTAATGTACTCTTTTTGTAGTGTGCTCTGAATCTTTAAGAAATTTTGTTACAGAATTATTGGAAGATCAAGAGCTATTGTGATGCTTTCATTTTTTCAGCACACACTACAACAAACTGTAGAAATCTGAGCTATTTGGAAACAGCAAAGAGATTACAAGTGAGAGGTGGTTTCATCGCTTTCATTTATAATGTAATATACCAAGTGAATACTTAAGTATAAAAAATTATACCCCTGCAATATGAACTGAAAATGCACAATTTTTTTTGGTTTGTGGACTCTTTCTACAATATAATAGTTAATATTTTTTATTTAGGTGAAATTATCCTAAATGTCCCATAACACATATAAATAAAAGAAACATTTTAAGGGCGATGTTTTTATTATTACTATCACTTAAATGATACCACCTCGATGTTGGATCAGGACATCCTAGTGGTGCAGCCGCTACGAAGGGTTCATTTGTTCAATGATTAAACACAGTCTCATCTCCTTTTCCTAACCTTAATAAGCTAATTCTACTTTTGTTCACTTTTTTTTCTCTCAATGCAGACAATAACTTTCTGATTTATGATATCAATTTATACATCTGAAAAACTGCAATCATATTTAGAAGAATCAAACTTGCCATGACTTATTTTTGGTCTGAATAAACTTTGTGTATCTGTTTTTAGGTTATCAAATTAAATAGCATTCCCTAAAAAAAAACTTCCCTGATTAACTTCTAATCTACATTAGGGTTTCTTCTGTTAATCTCAATCTTAATCAATTTTTTTCTTTCAGTTTTTGGAATTTTAAGGTTTTTCTATATTGACTATTTTATTGAATAACTCTATAAGGACTGTATATTATCATGAGTTAACATACTAATTGGCACATAGTAGGCTTGCAATATGTATTTGTTGAATGAATGTAATAAACTTTTTATGTTCTCAATAAAGAAATAAAGATAAATGAGTTGCTAATAAAGCATGTAAAATAGTGACTAGCACATAGTAAGTACTCTATAATATTTTAGATTAAAAATCAGTGCAGGATGAATTCACAGAAGTGGAATTTCTGGAGCACAAGTTTGTGCACATTGTTTTAATTTGAAATTAATTAAATAATTTTCTTGAGGTATAATTTACATACCCTAAGTTCACCTTTTTAGGTGTATAATTAAAAGTATTTTTAATAAGCAGAAATAAATTTTGAAATGGCAGACCTACAGCTATATGCTAACAGAAAAATACGGATGATATATTTATGGTCCTTTTTGTGTCTCTTTTTTTCAGATCTTCACTTCAAAGGTAAAATTTGAAAATACTGGAAAAAATAGACAAATGTAATTAGTACCAGTTCTCCTACATGCCTCAAAACCACACATGTCTTAGGGTGAAGGACATTTCTATTGCAGTTTATTTTAATGGGAGCACATTGGTCGTTCAAATTCTTGTTGTAGATTAAGATATGTTGAATTATTTTACTAATGTTCTATATTTTATAAAATAATGATGATATATATTGCTGCCCTCCTTAGGTAGTTGTCCTAGCTGCTCCATGAGAGTCTAGATCCTACCAGACTTAAATTGCTAGCTTAAGAAACTGAAATATAAGCCCTGCCTGGTTGGCTCAGTGGTACAGTGTCTGCCTGGCATGTGGATGTCCTAGGACACCAGCTTCTCCATACTTCTCCCTCTCTTTTCTCTCTATCTCTCTCTTCCCCTCCCACACCCAAGGCTTCACTGGAGCAGGG
The DNA here is from genome assembly GCF_036850995.1 of Saccopteryx leptura. Taxonomy (NCBI): domain Eukaryota; kingdom Metazoa; phylum Chordata; class Mammalia; order Chiroptera; family Emballonuridae; genus Saccopteryx; species Saccopteryx leptura. The sequence goes on from NC_089506.1 coordinate 18,439,459, forward strand.
TTGGCCCAGGTGCTGAGGATGGCTCCATCACCTCCACCTCAGGCACTAGAATGGCTCTAGTTGCAATGGAGTAATGCCCCAGATGGGTAGAGCATCACCCCCTAATGGGCTTGCCAGGTGGATCCTGGCTGGACGCATGTGAGAGTATGTCTCTCAGTCTCCCTGCTTTTCACTTCAGAAAGGAAAAAAAGATAAAAAAAATCTGAAATGTATTTCAATTGGTTGCTTAGTTTGCTAACTTAGCTTGGTTTCAGTGATATACTGTGATAAAGGATTTTGAGATGCCAAAAATTCTTTATTATTATGAGAGAAGAAATCTGAGATTGAAGGACATATACATGTAGGGTTGGGTTTATTACGTATCTCACTCCTTGATCGCCACCCCTCTCTTCCTGCTGCCAACCTCGAGGCTTCCTTCTACAAGATGCTGAGAAGCATGTTGGTGTGAGGAGCACCAGCCTCTATTATGAAGCTGAGTGGTTGTCTTTTGCTGGCCAGTGAAGCAAGAAGGAGAGGGCCCACAGGAAAAAGTTCCTGATGTTCGTGGGGGAGCAGTGGTACTACAGGTAAGCTGAGAGTAGTTGGGACAGGTAACAAGGCAGCAGTGCTGAATAATATGGTTAGACCTTTGTGAATCTTTGCTTAGGGATAACTGATCATAGTACCGCTAGAGCTCAAGAGATGGGAAACTCACTGAGACACTTTTTATCCTTTTTAACTGAATAAATTCTAGACACAGTGAAGAAGCAAACAACAAAACAACTGCCTGAGGAGCCACTCTGAGAAGTAATGAACTCTCATCCTCAAGTGTTTTAATGCTATTTAGGTGGAGCTTTCACATGATGACCACTATTTAAAAATTATATAATATACTCAATAGATTTGACCTGTGATAGAGGTACTCAGTAAGCCAGTGTTTCCCAACCTTTTTTGTGCCATGCCCCACCTTAACCTTTCTAAAATTTTTATGTCCCCCCCTATGTAACATACATAATTTTTAACATTAAAAAATTGATTTGTTCACTTAATAAACATAAATGATAGGTTCTAGGAAGAAATCACTATGAAATTGTTAACAAAACACAGTAAGTAAAATTTCAAAACATATAATGAAATACAGAAATTTAAATTCCAAATAATTTTAATACAGATTTTTCTATATTAATTTATTATTTTAATTTAATGTGATCCTTGCACTTGATGCTTGCTGCACAGAGATTTTATATTAGGTTCCAATTTGGTTAGCTTTAGTCTTAAGTCTCCACGTTGTGTTATATCCAGCTGATTTCTTTTTTTACCAGTAAATCATTTACAGCACTAAATCCACATTCAGCTAAAAATGAAGATGGAAACTGTAGCAATAGTTTTCTTGCACATTTGGTTGAATTTGGGTATTTGATTTCTGTTTCCTCACAAAGCCATGCCATCGCTCCTTTGATATTAAATAAAGCTTTAACTGACTCATCATTTTGCAATTCTGCGAGTTCTTCTTGATACTGCATATTTGATATATCAGACAAATCCACTAACATTGGCTGCATCATCCATGTTGGGAAATCAATTTGTTTTAAATCAGAAAATCTTTCTTTTAAATCAGCCGATAGAATATTCAAATGATTGACAATAATAAGTAAAGCGGTATCAGTTACTTCACATTTTTGGAGCCAATGAAACTGTTTAAAGTTTTTGTTGTTAATATGTTTCTGACATAACTCAATATTGGTAATGAAACCAAATATCTTTGCTTTTGCATCGACAAGAGTTTTATTTGTTCCTTGAAGTTGCTTATTTAATATATTTAGTTTTTCAAAGATATCGGCTAAATCACTCACAAATGCTTTACCATCTATTGTCAACAGATACTTCATTTCAGGTTTGTCACTTAAAAATTCACTAAGAGTATCAAACAGTTCCATAAATCTTTTCAAACAGTTTCCTTTAGATAGCCATCTGACTTCAGTATGAAGTAAAAGTCTCACATGGTCTTCATTTTGTTCTTCACAAAATAGCTTGAAAAGATGCTCACATTTGGCACTAGCTTTAATAACATTAACACACTTTATTACTGTATGTAATACTTCATTCAGAACAGGCGAGATGTTTTTAGCTACCAAGAATGCACAAGAATCATTTCTGGATTCACATCTTTCATCAATTTTAAGCAGCCATTTTTCTTGCCCATCATATTGGGAGCACCATCTGCAGCACAAGATGTTATATTTTTCATTGGTATATCATTGACATCTAAGTAGTTTTTTAGCTTATTATATATATCTTTGGAGGTAGTGGTGCTTTCTAATCTTTTACAGAACAACATTTCTTCAGCAAAATGTCCTTTATCAATATATCTTACGTAAGTTATTAATACTGCCTCACTGTCTCTCAAAGCTGATTCATCCATTTGCAAGGAGAATTTTCTTGTTTTCAGATTTTCAATAAGTTGTTTTTCAATATCCTCACTCATTTCGTCTATTCTTCTGCTAACAGTATTGTCACTGAGTGGCATAGCTTTTACATCTTTGTCATCTTTTTCAAGAACCGTTTTAAGAAATGCTGATATTGACGGTTTTATTAAATTCTCTCCTATAGTGTGATTTTCTCCAGTTTTAGCGATGAATAAAGAAATTTGATAACTAGCCTCAAGAACACGATTATTAGTTGAAGTATGAGCAGTAAATAGAGACTTTAATGTTGTTCTTTTTTCAAAATTTTTCTTTAAAGTTTTAAAGTAACTCAAATCTGAATTAATATGAGCACTATGTTTCGCCTTCAAATGTGCCTCAAGACAACCTTGTTTCATTGATTCGTTGGTCAAGCATTGCTGGCATAAAAGACAAAAAGGAATCCGCTCATCGTGAACAGTGGATATGAACCCAAATTTTAAATATTCCTCCGAATATTGATGAGTTTTTTTCTTGCTTGCACCGCTCATTTTACTATGGGCTATAAGAAATAAAAATAAGATCAATTAAAAACTAATATTAAAATATGTGTTAAAATATATTCAATGTGACATAGAGTAAATGTATACTAAAAATTCATATTTATTTAAGTGTATATAACACATTTACTACACTACCACTGCAAATCAAAAGGTATCTATATTTTTTCCACTTGACAAAATTTTCTGGAAAGTTATGCTTCTAAAATTAAAATTGTCGTGCATGCACTATTATAGCCCCAATAATATTTATAAAATATTAGTGCTTTCTAGCCCCGATGCAAGAAGTACTTAATAAAGAGTTTAATATTGATAAAAATAAAATCAAATACTTAGCAATTATTTCTATACAATATATATGTATATTTATTAAATCAACAAGCTTTTACAACAGTTTTGACTGACACTTATTTCAAATTAACACCAACTGAATGATGTGAAACACTACAGAAGTTGCGATGGGCCAATTAGGTGAGAATAACTGCGTTGTTTAGCGAGTTTTTAAAACGTCCGGGGTTCCCCGCGGCAGACGGCAAGCTCTGCGGTGAACCCAGGATGAAGTTTACTTGACGACGCCAATCACCCAGTTGATATTTTGGTCTCATCAAATGAAATTATACTTAATAATTATTTACCGCAATTATTTAAGAATTGCATTTTTTGTTAAATTTCGCACCGATATCTAGCATTGCATTTAAATGGCCCGGGGCGAAAGAGTTAAAGTCGTGTCGAGTCCATTTTCAAATTGCCCCCCTTAACTATCGAATTGCCCCCCTGTGGGGCATGGGCCCCACGTTGGGAAACACTGCAGTAAGCAGTTGGAGACCATCCCTTATAAGCATTGCGCATGCTTTATATGCAGTTCTTATTATTCATGATTTAACATTTATTGGGTGCTAAGAATTATATATATAATGCTTAGAAAAGAAGAGTAGATCCTATTTCTTTCCAACAGATTTACATTCTCATGGAGAATTCAATTTGTCCATGTCTCAAAAGTTAGCCTTTTAGGTCAATGAAGAAAGAAAATAAACTGTAAAGTTTCAACAATTTATATCTATTTTTGCCCATAAAGTCCCAACTAATGTCTGATTGAAGATTAAATTCTCACTAAAAAGTATGATTGGCATGCATGACTATTAACCAAAAAGTGTGACCTTCATTTCTGCAGTATGACATTATGGGTTTGAACTCTTAAGTAAATTAAGTCACAACTGGATTTTACCAAAGAACTGATTAGAATGACTATTTCAAAACAATGTTTGGATGTGTTTTTATCTACCTTCCATCTATTCTGAAGATGTCTTTGAAATCAATTCATTCCCCAGTGGAAGAAATTAGAAGAAAGGGAAACACATTAATTTTCTGTAGCTGTGACCTTTTATACAAGGGACAATATGCACAGGTGTATTTAGCTATGGCCTTTTTTGGAATTCCAATATTAAAACTGGAAGTCTAGTCCTATCTTCTTTTCTGGGAAGACAGGACCAAAGGTCCAAGACCCTCTCTCCTTCTGAGTTCAGATTGAATGTCAAAATGTCAGGAATCGACAAACCAAATAGGTTTGCAATTACCTGTCAATGTATTACAGTTGCCATGAGAGATAATCCCTGTATGCCATCCATGTGTGAGGGGAATCCCAAACAAAGCTTTCTTCTCAGCTGTGTATTTTAAGCTTTGCTCTCAAGTTGGTGAAATATTATATGAATTGTGAGCAGAATATTTCTGTGATAAATACAGTCAGTTGCTTTAAACATTTCTCAGAGTTACTTACACCACAGGAAGTCTGCAACCCAAAATGTTTTCTAGAACTTCCTGTCTTTCAGCAAGTTGCATTCACATTTTGAGCCGAGTTTGTTTAGCTTTTGAACTCTGACAAGAATGAAGCCTTCAAGTGAAGCAAGGGGAAGGAGAGAGATCTTGGTGAACAAAATATTGTCAGTCTAGTGCTGGCCCCTAAGAAAGAAGGAAAGGAAAGACTATATAAATATTTTTTAATAGTTTAGCTTGATTTGCAAATTGCAAATCATTCAAATCATTGACATATAAAGATCTACGTTTTTTTTATTAGCTGCCTTGCTGCCTTTCCTGCTTCAGTTTCTTAACTGTGAGTAAATGTTATCCTATGAGAAATATAGAATATGGATTATATAACAGAATGTTGAATTCTCATGAGGAACATACTGTACTGCCAGTTTGGGAAGGCACTACTAAATTGCTGAGAAAAGAAAATTACATTTGGATGAGTATAAGCTAATGTTGAATGAATAATTCTATCCACAGCTTTTAATATATATATTGACAGGAGAACACGCACAACATATATCTTCAAGTGGAGACCCTTCAGCTATAGTTTCATTGAAAACAGAATCTATTGTACTTGTCATGCTGCTCGGCAGGCTAATGACGAGCTTTATTGGGAACACTGTGGCACATTTATATTCTCACGGCTGATGTGTGGTCACTGAAATGTGGCAGGGCAATAGAAAAGAGCACCTTCAGACAGAGCACACCACCAGCCTAGGCTCTCAGTTACCCAGTGTGCCGGTGATCTGGGCTTAGTGTTTCCCTTTCCTTAAGCTTGTATTTGAGCACCATACCTCCCAAGGGAAGGCAATATATTAGATTGTTTATATTGGCTAATCCAATGTAGCATTTCATGAAATAGTAGTTTACAAATACGGTGCAAATGAGATTCCTGATCATTTGTGCATATCAATCAGTCTCTCTGTCCCAAAGTCTTATGAGGTGACCGTGTACTGAGTATGGCATTCAGAGTAGTGTTCTTTGCACATTTTAAATGACTTTTACAGTGAACAAAAACACAGCCATCTGTCGTGTTTATTTGACTTGGATTTCTATGACCAGCCCTTTAAAAAAATGTGGGCTGTTATTTAGAAAGCAGAAAATGTGTCATTCCTTATCAGAGATTCAAAGTCTTTTCTTCCAGTTCATAAGGTCCAGAACACATGCTGTTTAGCCTGGGTTCAATTATGCTTGTAATTAAAATGAGCTTTCTATACAAATCTTCACCATAGTGAGCCTCAGAGTTGTATTAAATTAAGGCACAATTAAAAAAACAACAACAAATCTTGCAACAGTAGTTTTTTGAGCTAATGATAATCTGGCATACACTTGGAGTCTATACAGTTTATATTTTGTATGCTCATTTTAAGACTATTATTTTTTATTAATTTTGGACATGTTATTGTTCTTAGTAATCCTTTTTAGCATTAGCTATTGGAAATGAACTATAACCAAATCTATTATGATCAGCTCTTTCTGTTGGCCCTGTACTAACAGCCAAATTGTCAAGCACAGAAGGAATTAACTATAGGAATGACATTAGGATATGTTTGATATGATTTAGAGCAGAACTTTCAAAACCAGAAGTTAAAACTTAATTAAAAGTCTTATGGTTTCCTTATAAGGTTGAGTAATTTTTTTGCTAAATTTAATGATCAGTGAGCCTGGTCTCCTGGAATACTTCTGTTCCTATCACAAAATCCACTTACATTTTAATCATTGTTTATATAAGAGATCAAGTCTGACAAAAATCTGTGCTTTCCCAAAGTTTAATTATAGGAGAGAGCTGACACTTATCTGGTATATATGTAAAAATGTATCACCCAATGATAAATGCTAGGATTTGAAATCAAGTAGGAGGTGGTGGTACTGAGAGGGGGAAATGAGCTGCAGTTATTCCCAGGGTGGCCAGGGAAGGTGTCACTGAAAAGTTTTTTTTCTGGAAGGAACAACAAATGTGGGGGAAAAGCATCCCAGGAGAGGAAACAGGCGCAGATAGATAGTGGACCCTTCCAGCTGCAGTGGAGGGAATACCAGAGGCCAGGGTCCAAGTTAAGAGGCAAAGTCAGAGCAGAGAAGCAAACAGAGGGTCTGGTCATATACTCCTGATGATCAAATGAACACTTTGACTTTTATTCGGAATGATATAGAAACTCTTGGAAGAGTTTGAACTCCACAGTGAAATCATCCCGAGTTTTTATTGTATCACTCTTCCTGAAAACCACTTAGAAAAGTTACTGCAACATTTTAGCAGAGAGAAAGTAGCATCTTGGACCAGGGTGGTAGGTTGGAGATAAAGAGAAGTGATCTGACTAGGCGACACTGTTTTTTTTCTGTTTATTTTTCATTGAGGTAAAATTCACATGACAAAAAAATCATTTTGAAATATGCAATTCAGTGGCTTTTAGTACATTCACCTCTGCCTAATTCCCAGGCATTTTTGACACCCACAAGGAAACTCTGTATGCATTAAGCAATTGGTCACAAACTCCCTCTCATCTCCATCCTCGGGTACCACTAACGAACCTGCTTTCTGCCTCTATGGCTTTCCCTGCTCTGGACATTTTTTTTTTTTTTTTGTATTTTTCTGAAGCTGGAAACGGGAGAGACAGTCAGACAGACTCCCGCATGCGCCCGACCGGGATCCACCCGGCACGCCCACCAAGGGGCTACGCTCTGCCCACCAGGGGGCGATGCTCTGCCCCTCCGGGGCGTCGTTCTGTTGCGACCAGAGCCACTCTAGCGCCTGGGGCAGAGGCCAAGGAGCCATCCCCAGCGCCTGGGCCCGCCTGGGCCATCTTTGCTCCAATGGAGCCTTGCTGCGGGAGGAGAAGAGAAGAGACAGAGAGGAAGGAGAGGGGGAGGGGTGGAGAAGCAGATGGGCGCCTCTCCTGTGTGCCCTGGCCGGGAATTGAACCAGGGTCCCCCGCACGCCAGGCCGACGCTCTACCGCTGAGCCAACCGGCCAGGGCTGCTCTGGACATTTGATGTAAATAGAATAATACAAAATATGACCCTTTTCCCTTAGCTCTTTCACTTCACATAAGGTTTTGAGGTTTATCCATGTTGTAGCATGTATCAATACTTCATGCCTTTTATGGATGAATAAATTGATATAGTGATATTGATTAATAAATAAAATGCTTGTGTTAGATTTTCTTTAATTCATAAAGAGCAGAAATAGTTATGATAAAAATTGCTTTTTTATTTTCCTTTCAATGAAAACATAATCACCACCACATTGAAGTACTGATATCCAAATTTAGTTTTATTAAACCCATTGGATATGCATATCCTTGAAATATTTCAAAGCCATTAACACTCTGAATTGATGAAATCTAATATCAGTGTCATGGCAGGTAGTTATTTGTTTAACGAAGAAAATCTTCAGCATAGTAAATGATATTTTTGTTTATTTATCAGTGTATGTGGAGATAGATCACAAGAATATAACGCATGTCTTTTATACTATAAAATACTTAACAATTCTGATTTGAAGTATTAAAAAGAAGAAAACAGGCCCTGACCAGTTGGCTCAGTGATAGAGCGTCGGCCTGGCGTGCAGGGGTCCGGGGTTCGATTCCCGGTCAGGGCACACAGGGAAGCGCCCATCTGCTTCTCCACCCCCCCTCCTTCCTCTCTGTCTCTCTCTTCCCTCCCACAGCGAGGCTGCATTGGGGCGAAGATGGCCCGGGCTCTGGGGATGGCTCCTTGGCCTCTGCCCCAGGCGCTAGAGTGGCTCTGGTCACTGCAGAGCGACCCCCCGGGAGGGGCAGAGCATCGCCCCCTGGTGGGCGTGCCGGGTGGATCCCGGTCGGGCGCATGCGGGAGTCTGTCTGACTGTCTCTCCCTGTTTCCGGCTTCAGAAAAATACAAAAAAAAAAAAACACCCAACAACAAAAACAGGGTTCAGTAGGGTTGTTTTGCCTAAAATGTAGATATGCTACATTTAGTTTTAAGAATTTAAATCTTGAAATGTAAACATAAATAGTTTTCTATCTTTCCTAGTTGTTCTAGAGTGATTAGATGGATACTGTGTAGGCTTTTCTTTTTCTCGGTCAATCATCTTAGAGTAGACATTTGCTTTCTCTCCTAATTGAAAAACCAACCTTCCTTGGGGTACCGTTTCTCCTCTGTTCCAGCTATGAGGTACTGTTGGAGTTAGAAATTGACATATCCTGCCACACGACCCACACTTGGACACATGACAAAGGCCTGGTCTCATCTCGTGACTAAAAATTAATATGTCAAACCAGCAAAGTAATTAATATTTTATTCAGTATATTTTTATATTGAGCTGGTAAAAGAAAGGCTTCTTTCTTCTCTAAGTATCAAAACTTAATAGCCTCTGACATAATTGGAAAGAAAGTTTTGATCTAGCTCTGCATAATTTTTTATATTTTCTTAAAGTTCTTTGAAATTTTATGTCCAAAATAAAGGGAAGTAGTGTCTCCCTTCATGCCGAGAAGCCTGGGAGAACGTAGTCAACAATTTGCTCTGACTGCCCACGTTCCCTGATTCAAATTCTATTAAACTGACATTACCATAGTTTTTCATAGATCTCTTTTTCTACATGCGCTTGAAGTCTTCTCTGAATCCTCTTTTTAACTTAAATTAATCTGAACTGCCTTCTTTCCCCTCAACTTTTCACATCCGAACCCACAGAAGCTTTGTTCTGGAAGGCTCAGTTAGAATCTAGTATCTGATTTTTCTGCACATGATTTTCCTCCTTGTGGCCTTTTGTTTCCATTTTATTTTTCCTGGAAAATTCCTGCTGGTCAGCCTGCATTCCCAGCTAGGGTGCCAGCTTCTCCAGGAAGCCCTATAGGACCTTCCCTCTGTGTTAGCCCCTCACAGTGCTTACCCCACTATAATGTAATTACACTCTTCTGCAGTTGTCCTTCCTGATTGGACACAGAGCTATGTATGTCCAAGCTCTGTGCCTAGTACGTGGTTCATAAAAACACATGTGGTGAATTAATTCAGCACAAAGAATAAAGTAGAAAGTGAATGCAATCTTCTTCCAACCCCAGAAAAAGAAGTAAGGATCAAAGTGCTATCTCTGAAGCAAGACCTGGGCATCAAAGGCAGACCTGTGGCTTTGTCACTGGTCTGTCCACATGGACAGATCACATTATGGCTAGGTCATTAGCAATCAAACCTGGGACAATTCTTCTAACCAACACGCTAACCACCAGCCATTTCTTGACCTCATTCTATCTCCCTCTCTCATATATATTCTTCTCCTAAGGACAATAAATTCTATTGTAAGTATCTCTCAGATGTAGCCCTGTTCCTGTCACTTATAACACTCTAGTCTAAACCACTATTGTCTCTCATTCGGACAAAAGAAATATTAGCCAAAATAATTCCCCTAATTTTGTTTTTACTCCCTTCCAGGCTACTCTCTTCACTGGAACCAAAGTGATATTTTAAAGCTATAGACCAGGTTAGGATAATTTCCCTTCAATGGCTTCCCATTGCCCTGAGAAGAAGGCCCACGATGTTGCGATCACATCTAATGCGAGGGGTGGATCTGATCCACCGGTCTCTCCAGCCTCAAGCGCCACCAGTCTCCCCTTTGCTCCATTCACCGAGCCAGATCTGTACTCTTCCAGTTCCTCCGCAATGCTAAGCTTGTTTCTAACTCAGGGCCTTTCTAGCTGCATTTTCCTCTTCCTGTCATCCTCTCTTTCCCTGTGCCATCACCCCTGCCTAGCTCACTTCATTTATTCTCCAGCGAACAGCTCAAAGCATCCTCGGTTCACCCCTTTCCATCTGGCCTCAGCTATAGTTTTCCTTTAATATTACTCACTGCTTTTCATGACCATGCTCCACACATATCTATGTAATTACCTAATTCATTTCTGTCTCCCCCCCTGCTAGGTTAAAAGTGCTATAGTGATTAAAACTTTTGCCAACCATATCCCTAACAACCATTATAGGGCTACATAATAAATTCTCCAAAAATATTTATTGAGCAAATTAATGCGACAAAACTGAAACAGATGAAATTGAAGAATCCTAAGTATAACAGACAGTAAGAATATAAGTCTTTAGTAATAATGAGGACAAGTAGGAAATTAGTTACTAGATCATCAGGCTGAAGAGAATGACCCCTATGATTCCCTTTTTTCCCAAACATCACTGCAATGGTCAAAAGCAATATTGTTTTCCAAAAACGATGCAAATGAGCAGCACATATAGCAAGTGTACCGTTACTGGAATAATTGATTTGGCGCACACAGGGCTCAGACTTCTGCTGAGAGCTGCACTGACCACCAAGAGGGCGAGAGCTGGGTGTGGCCGGTGGGGGTCCTGACGCTGCGTGGATATGGGAGAGGAGGCGCCGGAATGGAAAATCTGAAGGTCCCCTTTGGCCAATAGATATTTATGTAAATGAGATAAAAATCATCAAAAATATGTTACGTCATCTAAAAATTGTTGGGCTATGAGGAAGTTTATGTAGAGAAGAAAAGGCTGGGAGAGTCAGGAAAACTTGCATGACCAACATTACCCTTGATGAGGGAGAATAGGGCTTTTCCACATGTCAGAAATAACTTGGACAAAAATCTTTGATAAAAAGAGTAGGTAAACAATGTTCCTATCCCTAGAATCTTAGAGAATTGAAAAATTAGAAGCATTGCGGTCACTGTAATTGACAGTTGTCACACAAAGCTAGCCAAATATAGATGGCCAGGGTTAACTTAACAGGTTATCTAGAGAAGTAGAAATTTTTAAACTTAATAATTTACCTAAAATTTAAAAAGAAGAAACACTGAGAATGAAACAATGAGTAAAAGAGAAGGGGGCATTTTGGGAGAGCATTTGATATGCAGTTTTCAAAACTTGCCTGGAGTGTAAACAATATTTAGGGTTAAATTTTACCTTTCCTTTCTTCATATTCTTTTATATGAATGCTGAATTATAATGTTGGTTCGTTTATCTACTTTATTTTTCTGCTTGAGATAGTATTTGTTCTAACCTTGGTTTTCTTTGTTGTTTGTATAATTGCTTCTTCTACTTCTCACCAATTCATTTATACTGCCAAAACAAAGAGGTTTATAATTGGAGGCCAAATTCTCTTTAAACTATTCCAAATTTGCAAAAATGAAGCTAAGCAACATTTGTCAGCTTTCTGGCAGATGCTTATGTTGGACAATTATTTGTGTTGTTTTTGGAAAAAGAAGGCTAGAAATAATATTTTCTCATCCCTATATAAAGTAAAATTTAGACTATGTCACAACCTTTAATGCCAACTTGAATGTGTAGAATTCCAGCAGTTGGATTTCTTATTTCTGACATGACTTCAGTATTCTGTGTGCCTGTGGCTTTGCAAAAAACACTCACCTCCTTATTCAACATCACAAACATTCTGCAGGGTATCTGCTCTCTCCTTAAGCCAAATATGTTGGTCCTGAAATTCAGTTAGGATCAGTGTGGCTTGAAAAGACAGATTATGAGAATTGGTAGCTGTCTGCTGAATAAATGTGTTTCTTTTTTCTTTCCTCTTCCCCTCACATTCTGTTCTATTTTTTTTCTCTCAAACAACAATGATTCTCTGTGGATGTTTATTAAAATTTGGAAAATAAGAGTGCAAGGTATGCTCTGAATACCCTACCACAAATTATAAGATGATTTGGCATACTTGATCTGATATCTCAACTTCCTTTGGAACTTGACCTTTGAAGTGAAGAGACCGGGGTACCTATTGGTTATTTCTTCTGTAATAAATTAACTCTTGGGAGCAGTCAACTCTGACAGTTTATAATAATACGTTTCTGATTCTCTACATAGCTTACTTAGTTCCTTTGGTGCTAATAGAATCTGACCCCAATATGGCACACAGCATGAGTTCCTAAAAAAACCAAACAGGTCCAAGGCACGAACATAGAATTTGTTTCTTGCTCTTTTGCCCTGACCCCTCCTGCATTATCTTTTTCCTATTCAACTCTCTACTTACTTATTTCTAACATTACAAATGATAAACTAATGTTGTCACATGGCAGAATTTGTGTGAAAGAAATTCAAGAATGTACTTAGGAGGTACAAGTCGGGATTCATGTTAGTTCTAAAGAATAGTCCATTTTATTTTATGTTATTTATTTTTACTTTTATTCATTTTTTTTGACAGAGACAGAGAGAGACTCAGATAGAGACAGACAGACAGGAAGGGAGAGAGATGAGAAGCATCAATTGCAGCTTCTTAGTTGTTTATTGATTGATTGCTCATATGTGCCTTGACCAGGGAACTACAGCAGAGCGAGTGACCCCTTGCTCAAGCCAGCGATATTGGGCTCAAGTCAGTGATATTGGGCTCAAGCCAGCAAACTTGGGCTTCAAGTCAGTGACCTTTGGGCTCAAGCTAGAAACCATGGACTCATGTCTATGATCCCACTCTCAAGCCAGCAACCCTGCGCTCAAGCTGGTGAGCCCACACTCAAGCCAGATGAGCCTGTGCTCAAGTCGGTGACCTTGGGTTTTTGAACCTGGTCTTCTACATCCCAGTCCAATGCTCTATCTATTGCGCCACTACCTGGTCAGGTGAGAATAGTCTATTTTAAAACTATTTATAGTTAAAGAGACATTAAATCTTATTTTATATAACTTCAAAGTTGTTTCTGCCTCTGGCTAAATATTGGTTGTAGAGTTTTTTATTTCTTTTTTAATCAATTGGACAGGAATGATTAATTGGTTTTGGGGATCAAATCATTCTGTTTCCCAGGTATGGTGCTAATTTTGGGATGACAGTATAAGTGTATTCTATAACACAAAAACACAAATAGAGTTTTCCAAACATGTAAGCATCTTGTTTTTATTAATTTTAGAGGAGACAGATCCACATTTCCAAAAGGGTGTGTATATCAAACACCATAGTAAATAGTAAATTTCCAAAAAAACAACAAACATTTAATTAAGTAAGGTAATAATGTATGCAAAATGCTCACGGCATGATAGAAGTCTAAAATGAGAAATCAGTCCACCATCTTTGTTTTTTAGTCATCTAGGAAATATAGAACAAAATTTTGGGAGGAAATTATAAAGATATCTTTTTCTCCTTGTAAATATTCAAAAAATAAAGCATTTCCAACTGCCTGCTTTGAAATTTTGAGATTTTATAGCTCTATAGGCTATAGGGTTTTAAAAAAATTTCCTGTTTGAATATCAGTTACTTATAAAATATTAATTATATGATAACTATAGTTATGTTTCACAATTGATATAATTATTAAATGTTAAAAATTGATCTACATTGTTTATTACATTGTAAAACTGAATCCCTACTCTGAGAAAGTTTAGATGCAGCAATTGCAAAGACCTATTTTTCTGCTTATACAACTGCACTTTCAGTAACTTTATTCTAGTGTTTAAGAAAAAGACTATATATGTCATTTTCTTTGTTTTATTTCTGTTAAGGTAATATTCTTGTGGTTAAATGTACTTCAAGCACTTTTCTTTTTTTCAAACTCATACAATTTGCTTCTAGGTTGTAGCAACATCCAAACCAAAAGTGGCTGAAATACAAAGTTTTATCTTTGTTAGCAATAAATCAACAAATCCAATTAGGAAAATGTATAACTCCAAAATTCGACAAGACAAAATAGTCAGCTTTCCATTTTATCGGATCAGCAACTTAAGACAGGCACACATGAAACAAGCTCAAATACATTATTCAAGAAATAGGCTATCAAATCCCGTTTTTTTTTTAATCAGGAGAATAAAAATTGGTCAAGGGTATAAACTGTTATGTGGACCCTAAACCTGAATCTTGCTTTGTGGTACCCATGACAACTTACCTCAGGGCTTGGAAGGATGAGATTTCCAGGAATGACAAGTGAAAAAAATCTTTCATACAAGGTTGACTGTATCTACTACTGTCTGTTTTCTTAGAATGATACAAAATAGCTAATGACTTCATCCAAAGAAATATTAGTTCTACCATTAACATAATATTTTTCTCTAAATTATCTTGAGGTAATATATAATTTTATAAAGATAGTAATATAATTCAACTGTTGGAAATGATTTATCTTTCAAACATTATCTTTTATAATTTATAATTTAGAATGTTGATTGCAGTCCATGTCAAAAAAACTTGCTAGTGTAAAATATAAGGATCTAGGAAAAAAGAGTTAATTGATTTTAAGTTTTAACAAAGTGTTATTGAAAAATAAGACCATTAGAACATTAGAAATATTTGAACATTAAAAATACTTGATCCTGTCAAAGCATTGTGCTACATTAATACATATTATTATAAGTATTGATGTGTGGTTACTCTGTGGTACTTAACCTCTGTGAATATTAATTATTTCAAAGCAGGTAAGTTTTCAAATTTTGCAGTTTAAATTTGCTGAACATGAATGAAGAGGAAGTGTCAATGAGTGATAATAGAGAAGATTGTTATAATACCTTTCTCCTTTAATTCTGGAATCATCTCCATTCACTTTATGAGCCCAAGTGAAGGAGTCTTTTTGAGAATTCCCTCTAAAGAAATAATTTGATGGAAGGCAGGTTCAATTTCACAACTCTGGGCATATTACTTAAGTAGATGACTGCTGAGTGGTAGAAAACCCTTCTGTCCATTTTTCTCTACCCCATTGGCTACTTGAGAGTTCCCCAGTGTGCACTTCTTTGGAGATGAAAATGCAAATGTTACCAGAATGTCTGAGAAGGATGTTGGAAAATGGAAATAGATCCAAAGACAAGTAATTTGCTTTATGATGATCTAATAAATATATCACATGAGGAATATTAAAGAAGCTGTGATATTAATAATGTGAAAAATGGTAACATGTGGAAGAAAGAAACTATTTCTCCCCCTTTTCTAGGAAAAGCTGCCATTTGCAGGAATGAATGTGGATCACTAATTCTAAGCAGCTTCAAGGGCAGATAGAAGAATGACTGGAATGTCACAGGGTATGCAATGTACATAAATATATTAAAAATATTTTACAAGTTTATTGGTCCAAGATGAAATGAACTTCTATAGGAAATAATGGTACTTCTGTCACAAGGAATATTTAACACATCGGTGAGAAGCCATATGCTGGGGACAGTGGAGAAGATAAAGTTAACACAGACTGTTGTACATGCCAGGCTCTGTTATAAGTGTGTAATATATTATTAGTGAATTTAATCCTAACAATAATCTAGGAAGATAAATTCTAAATTAGCCCATTGTATAGATGAAACAAAGGAAGTTTAAATAATATATCCAAGTTCATGCAAGTATTACGTGTGGAGTAGTGTTTTAAAATTATACAGTTTGGATTTAATATCCATTTCCTTAACCACTTTACCATATTGACTCTGAAGAGCGGTCTGTGTTACTACTGTTGAAATCGGTATCATAGAAGCATTTATCAGTCATCTAGCATAACGTGATTGGGAAGAGGACAGTATATACACAGAAAAGAAAAAGAAAGCAAGGGAATTGAATGTTGCTGCAGATACCAGCCACTCAGAATGACATCTCAAGGAAGATTAGAACTTCCCAAGACATACTTTAATACATTTAGAGTGATCTTTGCTTATACTTTAGTGAAGGATGATTTGTCAGTAATCCTCAGTTAGCAGATTGTAATAAAATTTCTCTAACAAAGTAAACTACAAAATAACCCATTTTCTTACTGCCCTTGTAGTTTTCCATGAACTTAAGTGTAATTTTATGTCCCCCATAATCTGACCCCACTCTTAATATTTGAGCCCTTCTTTGAGACTGATTTTTCTCATCTCACTTGTCCTTCTTCCATATTCCCACCTATTTATTACCTTAGTTAGACTCTATTCTTTTGCTTATTTGTGTCTTATTAACTTAAAATAAGATAAATCCTAACTCACCTGTAAGTGCATGTTGCTTGATCTCCTCTTGAAGGCTTTTGGAGAGTTCTCCACAGAAATCTTTCTTTAGTCTAATTATGATTGTAAAGGTAGTTGATAGTTTACCATTTCTTGATTCTCAAATTATTTCTCCCCATGTAGAGTGTAAATCATTTATTATATATACTTTGACAACTATAGTTCAATGTTAGTATTTCTGATACCACGGATACCTCTCAATGACTTAATTCAAAATTAATTTTGTTGACTGATATAGAAGTTCCTAGAGGGATTAATAATAGTAAGTAGTTTTATCGTGTAACAAATTTCTCTTTGAACTTTAAAAATATTATTAAAAACCACATGATTTGGTGTTCCAGTTACTTGTCTGCTGGCTCTTAGTGTCTTCTTTGCCCTCCTTCCTAAGGCAGCTGAAAGTATGCAAAGGAACTTTCTCACACTTCCTTGCTGGCAGCTTTCCAACAGGATTTGGCCAGTGGGAAGGAATGACAGGAGTTGAAAAGAAGGAGGAGGAAAAAAAGCATTCTTTATTTTATGTTTCTGTGGTGTCTCTGGTGGCTGTGGGCTCCAGGAGCAACTTTAACTGGCATGGTCACAAGCATATCAGTGGAGATTTCAGTAATGTCAGTGGAATTCATGTTCCAGGCTTTTTGCTTATCAGCAGTAGTCAAAGTAATTATATTTATAGTATAGCATTGATGCCTCCAAACCATCGGAAGGGCTTGCCCCTGTGTTCAGCCCCAGGTTAGAAAGACAGCCCTGCTTTCCAAGGAACATTTCCTTCTTCCTTTTACTTCTCTAACATTTCCTCCTTCTTGCTTTTGCTTCTTTCACCTTCCAATACTTTGGTAGGCAGCAAATCCTTCGTTACTTGAAATACTTGAAGTGGTTCCTGCTTTTGTGACTGGACACTGAGTAATATATCGAGACCAATTCTCTATCTAGAACTGAGATCATTTGTATAGCATCCTCCCGATTAAGTAACTAGTCTCTGTTAAAATTCTTCTACTGTGGGTGAATACACTCAAAACAACACACTCTATTTTTGAAAAACCTTTATTTAAAACAAAACAAAAGAAATGAGTCTGTTGATGTGAACTCTGTCTCATTATATTTTCTTCTCAATTTTGTCTTATGGGTTATAGTCATCATTCCTGGCTGAATTCTAAGCTTATTAGAGTTGAAGAGATGGGTATAAAATTATTTATTTGATACCACAAACTGTATAAAATATGAATTTAGATCTTTGACCAAATAAACATTTTTGACTAATGGCATGAAATGTCCACAGCAGATTCTTTGTTGTTCATTTATCAAATATTTATTGAGCCCATTCTATAATCCAGGCAGATTTTTAGTACAGAGGTTAATAACAGTGAATGAAAGTAGTAGATCTATAAAATGGAGAAAAGAAAAGGTTAAAGTGAGAGTATCTGGTTCCTTGTTCTACATCTATCAATTAAAACAGTAATATTTCTCCAGGGGGAGTGAACAGTAGTCATGGAGAGAAACCAAGAGCCAACCAAAGCCAACTAGAAGTCTCTTTCGGAAACATGAAGCAAAGAGATTGAGGTTCCCTTTGACTTAAATGAGGCCTGGCCTATATTAAAATTCAAACATCATAGAAGATACAAAACCTTATCTTTCAGTTAGTTGTCAGGGTGTTATTTGATATGAATAGCTTTTTTAAATAAGTATCAAAGACGGCTCTAAAAACACTGGGAATAATGATATTGAAAATATTTAACAAGTGATTTGTCATGGGCATTAGCATTTTGAGTAGATACTGACTGTCAAGTCCCCTGTGGCCACACCAAGGTGTACTGGTGAATCTTGCTGATGAGCCCAGAAGAACTGAGGTAAGAACTCGAAGGACAGAGTAATGAGAAATCTGCAGTTTCTAAAGTCACCCGCTTTGGCTTACTGACACCTGGCCTGAACATAACTCTGATTTTAATTTATGGAAACTTACATAATTAAGAATTACTTTTACTTTGAAATTTAAAGGAATGCATTCAACTTTTAAATCATTTGGCAACATCATGATCCATACATTCCAGAGATAACTTTTTATTTGATAACATGTTAAGTGTTTAGTTAGCTTAACTGAACAGAGTTTTCAGGAGGTGACTAGCTGTGCAAGTAATCTTCAATATATATGCTTATTCTTTTTATAAATTATTTTTAATTTTTAAAACACTTTTATTTTTATTTTGTATTATTTATGCAATGTAGTATAAATTAAGTTTTAACTCTATATCATTGGAACAGGTGGTGTATATTTTTAGTTTTCCTTAGTTTTAAAAATTGTTTTATTGATTGATTTCCGAGCGAGGAGAGAAAAAGAGAGAGAAAAGGGGATAGGAGGAGCAAGAAGCATCAACTCATAAAAAATTGCTTCTCATATGTGCCTTGATGGTGCTGGGGCCTCAAATTGGCAACCTCAGCATTCCTGGTTGGTTCCTTATCCACTGTGACACCATAGTATAGGTAACTTTCCTTAGTTTTAGACCTCTCCAGTCCTACCAGGTATTTACTGCCATTATGTTTTACTTTTCTTTCATCAAGTGAGAAAGAAAATAAGAGAGATGGGTAAGAAGGACTATACAGACTTCTGCATTTGTGTGGCTATGTGTCCAAAGCACATAACTCTGACTCTCACCAAAATTTTCAGAACCTCTATAAATGATATTTAGTTATGTGAACATTTCATTCCTAGCAATGAGAACCAATAAGCTAGAGTGGAAAGGCATAAGTAAAACTGTCACTCTTTAGAGATGACAAAATACTATGTGAAGAATACCCTAAAGATGCCACCAAAAAGCTAATAGAACTAATAAATAAATTTGGTAAAGGTGCAAGATAAAATATTAATATACAGTAGTCAGTTGTGTTTTTATACACTAATAACAAACTACCAGAAAAAGAATTTAAGGAAAAAAATCCCTGTTCCAATTGCTTCAAGAAGAAAAACATACATAGGAATAAATTTAACCAAGGAGGTGAAAGGTCTGTGTATTTAAAACTGTAAAACATTGAAGAAAGATATTAAAGAGAGCACAAATAAATGAAAAGATATACTGTGTTTATTGATTGGAAGGAATAATATCACATCAGAAAAAACAAAGCCATCCAATTAGAAAATGGGCTGAGGACTGAATAGACATTTCTCCCAAAATATATACAAATGGCCAATAGACATATGGAAAGATGTCCAATGCTATGTCACACTCAACATGCTTTATAACTACATGCATTGTCATTAATGTGTCTCAACAATCTAATAAGTCATTTCTTCATAGTTTTTATTTAATATGTGAAGAAATTAAGATCAAGAAAGATCAGGTTACTTACCTTGATAATACATATAGTATGTAGGAAACTATGAATTGAAATTCTTACCTAAAACATAGTCTCATGCTTTTAAAAATAGCCTTTGTAACTACTCAGTTTCACTTCCTCTTTTACCCATTTAATCCCTCTGGAAATGCCAGTTCTTTTAAAACTCAGGTCTTAAAGTCTGGTTTACCATCAGAAAGTATCTCTGATTATTATAGGCATTGACTTATTCATCATCCTTTTGGTGATGTATAGCGAACATTGTTTCATTTTAAGCTTGTCTACAGCTTAGAGCACTGTTTGGTAGCAGAAGATCCTTCATAAACTGATCAAGTACAGAACTACTGATAATATGCAATATATAACCAGAATGGAAATAGGCAAGTATTACACAGTGAAAGAAAGTTGAATATCCTTAATAATTCCAGGGTATTTGCAGGCATCAAAATGGATGTAGAAACATAATGAATGTCCAGAGAGATTTGAGTTCTGAACTTGCTCATTGTTCTCTCAGTGAATTTCCCCGTTTACACACCACTTCACTTTCTTCTTCACATACAACGTGCTAAATCTAACAGCCATCTCTCCCCACCCCCTTCATTTCTCTCTTTCCTCCCCCCTCCCTCTCTCCTTTTTTTTTTTTTTTTGGTCTTTTTCTGAAGTTGGAAACGGGGAGGCAGTCAGACAGACTCCCGCATGCACCCGACCGGGATCCACCCAGCATGCCCACCAGGGGGCAATGCTCTGCCCATCTGGGGCATTGCTCTGTTGTGACTAGAGCCATTCTAGCACCTGAGGCAGAGGCCATGGAGCCATTCTCAGCTCCTGGGCCAACTTTGCTCCAATGGAGCCTCGGCTGTGGGAGGGGAAGAGAGAGACAGAGAGGAAGGAGAGGGAGAGGGGTGGAAAAGCAGATGGGCGCTTCTCCTGTGTGCCCTGGCTGGGAATCGAACCCGGGACTCCTGCATGCCAGGCCAACACTCTACCACTGAGCCAACCGGCCAGGGCCTCTTTCTTTCTTTCTACCTCTCCTTCTCCCAGAGGTCACTCATAATTTGCTTTTTAAGGCAAATCATTACCAGATGAAGTTTGTCTTCAGTATATCCTTCTCCCATCACCCACACTAAAGATCACATTGCCCTTGCAGTTCACTCTAGTTATCAGCAAAATGTCAAGGTTGAAAGTATAAACCAATTAATGTAATTAACTTACAGGTGTCCTGAGAGGACTGGGAAATCCCTTTCATCGCAACTGAAATGGAGTCATCAGGATGATTTCCAGTAGTGGCTAGAATTGAGCACCCTTAGCAAGCTTTGGTGAGTGTGTCTGACTCTAAGATCAACTGCACACAAGAAATTTTAAACAGGTTAATTTATATTAGTAGATAAAATAATACAATGATAATTACAATAAAATGAAAGATATTGTCGATGCTGGGATGATAGTCTTGTGAATGAATCTGAAGGGGATGCATTGTCCTTGAAGGACTGTTTTCCTGACACCTGGTTCCTCGGGTTCATGCCCTGAGATCTCTAGAACATCGGCTATGTCTGGGTGCTCCTGCGGCATCCAAACAGTACATGGTTCGACCCAGAGCAATCATCAGAAATCAAAACTGATGACACAGGTCCATTTCCCAGACTAATCCAAAATCGTTTTCAGTGAAGGGCCGTGTTACAGTTGTTTCTAATGACTATGGTTACTCTTACTGACAAGTGATAGCCTTTTGTGCAATTTCTAATGTATTGTCAGCATTTTCTAGTCAGAAATGTTTGTTATCAGAGATACGCTCACAAATGCCTCAGTATCTTTTCACTGATAACTTCTTCTATGCCTCTTACTTACTAGCTTAATATTATGACCTTTGGGAGTCCGCATTTTCCTCCAGATTATAGTATGATGGCAGAGGCAGGATGTGATGGTGATGTCCTCAGGACAAACTCAAAATCACTAACACTATGTGATGTCCCAATATGTTACTGAGGATCTAACCAATGCCTGAGAAGTATTTTTTAAAGTTATTCATTATTATTAAAAATTGTGAACAAATTTTCTGAATTTGAAATAAAGTTACTCTAATTTCTTCCCTTAAAATCCTTTAACCTAATCATTGGAGCCATTTGCCTGCCTAGTTAGAAAGATAAGGGTATAATGAGAAATAAGAGTACAGTTTAAGCAAAAAAAAAAAAAAAAAAGGAGCGCATTTTTTAACATTATACTGTAACTGCATTACCTAGTTGTAGTAACTGTAAGGAAGTTGTTCCTTGAACTGGAGCAAATACTGTTCCCAGCTGGAGATAAGCTCCTTAAACACAGGCTGAAATTTGCAGTTGTTTAAAGTGACTTTAGACCAAACTTCCTTCAAGGGTATGTTTTTATGTAACGTTTGATGACTCAGCTCAGCATAATGCTTTTTGTATAGACATTGCAGAATATTATAAAATAGTAATAAAATGGGATCTGTGGCTTTTGAAACCCATTCCATATAGACATACCAAATAGATTTTCATACATTAGTATCAAGTCTTAATAATAGAACACCTGGTCAAGAAAATACCAGAAATTGAAAAAAATATTACTAAAATCAACTTTTAAATAATTTGGTATTATGCATTAGTTTTGTATATCTAGCATAACAAAGCATCACAGACAGAATGGCTTAGAACAACAGGAATTTACCGTCTCACAGTCTGGAGGCCAGAGTCTGACAGTAAGGTGTGAGCACGGTGGGCTCCTTCTGAAATCTGTGGGGCAAGCGTCCTTCCTGTGTCTCCAGCTGTGGTTAACCCCAGCTTTGCTGCTGCTCGTGGTGGCAGCAGAACTAGCCTTCACATGCCATTCTCCTTATGTTTCTCCACAGCCTTCCCTCCCTGCATGTCTGTCACTGTACTCAAAGTTCTACTCTTTATAAGGGCATCAGTCATATTGGATTAGAATCCACCCTCATGACCTCATTTTAACTTCATTGTTCTCTAACGACCCTATTTCCAAATATGGTTATATTCTGAGTAAGGTGCTGGGAATCAGAACTTCAATTTACTTATTTTTAGGAGAGATACAATTCAACCTATAATGGGTTACAAATATTTTTATTTTATTCTGGAAAATTAAAATAGAAGCCTATGCACTTGACCTTTTTGTCATGCATAGTCTTATCAAGTCCCATTGATATAACATTTCTGCTTTTTGTGAAATACTGGAATTCTCTATGACCAGGGCTAAAAGATTTATTATATCTAGCTTTGTTCCATAGATAAGTTTTGAGGCAAAACAGAGTCATCATGACTTATTAGAACTAGATTGTAATAGTTTATTTATGTAAGTCCCCGTTTAAAGGAAGGAAAATTAATTACCTTTGCCTAGGAATTTTACTAAACATAATTGCTGTTTTTCACACTGCATTGTTTTTCAAGTACTTGCAGAAACCAATGGTTACCTGTCACTTTGGGTGTCTACCGTGTTATTCTAGCTATATTTTTGGATGATTGTGAGGATTCCAAGGAATGAAAGTAACACATTTGACTTATCAAATGTCTATTTGCTTGTGAAGATTATCTTTGTCCTTCCCTTACCAGTGAAGCACAGTAGTGAATGTAAGAATTAGCAGTTTTTTAGATGTCACTTTTTTTTTCAGCATAAGCTCAGGGTCACTAAGTAGGACACTTCCATATTGGAAACTTCAAAATAGAAACTTGACCTTTATATTAAGGTAAACTTAGCACTCAGCTTTTATTGAGGCATAAATGAAAAAGATTTTTTTTAATCAATGTCTGCTGAGTTTTCTAATAAAAGGGAAGCAGATTCAATGATCACAATATGTTATTAAGTATGTTATTAAGGCACCCGTTGGGGGCAGCACTCATAGAAGAGGGGCAAAGAGCCAGGATAGAGCAGAGGAAGCAGCTGAATTGTGATGCAGACCCAAGATAATCTTGGTTAAGTCCATGGAAAATTTTGGTAGAATAACCCATCAGAGTTGTCCCTGGTTGGGCTGACTTGTCCGGGCCATAATAAAGTTGTGTTCATTGCATAACAAAAAAAAAAAAAAAACAAGCCTAAGCGTATCTATATTTTCCGCTTCCCTTAGTCTTTTTGAAACACCGTATACTTGAACAGTGAGTGCTTCACCTCTGTTGTGACAATGATTAGAGAATGTGACATAGGGTTATTTTAAGTTAAAACTGCTAAATTCTATAAATGATTCCATCATCCTGGTCGCATTTTTTTTAATGTGAAGAAATGTGTGTGTGTGTGTGTGTGTGTGTGTGTGTGTGTATGTGTGCGTGTGTGTGTGTGTGAGAGAGAGAGAGAGAGAGAGAGAGAGAGAGAGAGAACATGCCTATAGTCCTGTTTCCAAGGAGACAGGCCTGTAGGCCTGAGAATAACATCATTATGTTAACACACATTTTTCATTGATCTTTGCCATAGCCAGAGAAAATACGATAAATAAATTTAGAAGCTATTACTTTATTTCTAGTCCTGCCCTTGACTTCTCCATAAGCCAAATGATATCTTGGGCTCAAAAAGTACCAGCCTACTCTATTTGTTGAGAGGTTTTTTTACCTGGAGTGTGCATAATGCCTTTACAAAAAATTTAATCGAAAAATAATAAACGTTCAGTTTTGTCAGCAGAATCATTCTGAATTGTGCTAAAATAAGAGACTGAAGAAGACAGCTTGTTTTCCAATAAAGAAAGTGAAGTGACTTTTAAGGAGATAGATATATTTTAGCTGTGAATCCCCCGGCCTTGCTGGGAGAGTTTTCAAGAAAGTGCAGAAATGTAACCCTGCTTCCGCCTGGCATTGTCCTCGTCGTGTTCCTTAAATACATGAAGTCTAATCAATCCTAACTACGTACCGATAATACATGATGACTGCTTAGGATTGATCTTTTACTATTCTGAAGTTTAGTTAAATGAGCTTTACAGTAGCTCCTAAAATATTAAAAAATTTTCTATTCCAATCAAGTTAATTAAAATACTCATTTATATGATTGACATTGATTTCTGTCTGGTTTCCCTATATCTCCTACTTAAATCAAAGCAGTCAATTTAATTTTCCAAACATACAGTTGTGTTTGAATTACAGTCCTGCTCAAAAAACTCTTTGAACTTCAGTGCATATAAAATTACTAAGTAAAATGTTGTTTTGAATTTAAGATCATTCATGAAATTGTTTTAGTCTGTAGTTAAGCTCTGAATTTACTATTCACATTGATGGCCCGCATTAACTCCCATCCTTTATGAGCAAAATCAAATGAAACAGGAGTCAACTCCAAGATCTTACATAAGAAGTTTCTATAATGATGAATACCATCCTCCACCCTTCCTTGTTGACAGATAAGTGAGTTGACAAAATTTTTAATATTTGCTTTGACTCTAGTGTTCTAAAAGTTTTACAAAAACAGTTACTTTTATTTTATTGGCTCTTCCTATACATTTCCTTTTTTTAACCTTCTTTTCTTTTTCTTTTACATTCTATTCTTCTCCCAAAGACTTCTTTCATGTTCACAATCTCATGCTTAAAATATATGCAACAATATTTAACAATGTATTTAACAATTGATCTGCAATATTTTGTAAATACCAGTTATAAAATGACTATCATTCAACATGCTCATTACGTGTGTGTGTGTGTGTGTGTGTGTCAGAGACAGAGAGAGACAGGGAGAAGGACAGATAGGGACAGACAGACAAGAAGGGAGAGAGATGAGAAGCATAATTCTTCCTTGCAGCACCTTAGTTGTTCATTGATTGCTTTCTCATATGTGCCTTGACCGGGGGCTATAGCAGACTGAGCAACCCCTTGCTCAAGCCAGAGACCTTAGGCTCAAGCTAGTGACCTCCGGGTTTTCAACCTGTGTCCTCTGTGCCCCAACCTGATGCTCTATCTATTGCACCACTGCTGGGTCAGGCACTTTTCTATAAATTTATTTTATTTTGCTTACTTTACAATAGCTTTCTGAACTTGTATTCAAATAAACACATATATATTCCACAATTAAAATTATAGGTTTTTTAAAAAGACAAATTCAGTACTACAATCTTGTAATCATTACTGTTTCACCATTCTTTGAACTCTTTGCATAAATATGATTTTCCAGTCAGGTTGTTTTTAGAAATTCTGATTCTATTATTTGATTCTCATTGTTTCCAAAAAAAGGGCTTAATTGCTGACTTAGAAAACTGGGTTGACAATTAGGGAAATGTATTTTGATAAATTTTTCAGTGGTGCAACAAAAAAACATAAGAACAATTAAAAAGTTATTTTTAAATAATTATGATAAAAATTGAGAGTCAATGTAATTGTGAAGAAGAGTACAGAGCAAAGTAACAGAAACTAGTCAAGCATTAAAAATTATAAAACTTTACTTAGGTAAAAAAAAAAAACAACAAACTCCAAATCCCAAAAATAATCTGTAAGTATCCAGGCATAGAAGATAAAAGAACTTAAATACAAACAAGACAAAATATAGCTGGCTGTTGACTTCTAAGTGTTAGAAGGCAATGGAGTAATGTATGCAAAGCTTGAAAAGAAAAAATGTAAAATATTTTTATTCTTCAAAAAATTAAAAATAAAACTACTATATGACCCAACAATTCCACTTCTGGGTATTTATTTGAAGAAGTCCAAAACACTACTTTGAAAAGATAAGTGTATCTCTATGTTCACTGCAGCATTATTTCCGATAGCCAAGATATGGAAGTAACCTAAATACCCATCAATAGATGAATAAATAAAGAAGACGTGGGACATACATACGATGAAATATTACTAAAAAGAATAAAATCTTGC
Organism: Saccopteryx leptura; assembly: GCF_036850995.1. Classification (NCBI taxonomy): domain Eukaryota; kingdom Metazoa; phylum Chordata; class Mammalia; order Chiroptera; family Emballonuridae; genus Saccopteryx; species Saccopteryx leptura. The sequence continues at coordinate 18,466,183 of NC_089506.1, forward strand.
CATTTTGACAGCATGAATGGGCCTACAGGGTATTATGCTAAATGAAAAAAAAAATCAGACAAAAAAGACAATTATCCTATAATTTCACTTTTATTTGGAATGTAAAAAACAAAACAAATTAGCAAACAAAACAACACAGAAATAGACTCATAGAAACACAGAACAAATTAATGGTCACCAAATGGAAGGAGAGTTGGGAGGACAGGTGAATAAGGCAAAGGCATTCAGAAGTACATATTGCCAGTTATAAAATCAGTCCTGGGGATGTAAAGTACAAGATGAAGAATATAGTCAACAATAAAGTAATAACTGTATCTCGCCTGACCTGTGGTGGCGCAGTGGATAAAGCGTCGACCTGGAAATGCTGAGGTTGCCGGTTCGAAACCCTGGGCTTGCCTGGTCAAGGCACATATGGGAGTTGATGCTTCCAGCTCCTCCCCCTTTCTCTCTCTCTCTTTCTCTCTCTCTGTCTCTCCCTCTCCTCTCTAAAATGAATAAATTAAAAAAAAACACTGTATCTGGTGTCAGATGTGTGCAAGGCTTATTGGGGTGATCTTTGTAAGTCAGATACAAATCTAATCACTGTGCTGTACACCTGAGACTAATATTGTAGGCCAACTGTAGTTGAAAAAAAATATTTTTAAATATTTTATTTATTATTATAGAGAGAGGAGAGAGGGAGGTGAGAGGGAGAGAGGAAGGAGTGGGAAGCATCAACTCATAGTAGTTACTAGGCAAGCCCAGGGTTTCAAATCACCAATCTCATAATTGCACGTCAACACTTGATCCACTGTGTTATCACAAGTCAGGCAAAGAAAACGTTTAAAAATATATATTTTAAATAATATAATAAAGTAAATGATATAAAAAGAATTTTCTATTCTTCTAAGCTATCTTTCTTGGGTAAAAATGATAGAGATGTTTTAAGTTATACAGGGACTTAAAATATGCATTATTATTTTTTCTAAAAATATTTAAATTTGATGACCAGCAAACTAAAAAATTTAAGAATTAATAATGCAATAATACAGTAATATGCATGCAATAACCAACTAGAAGCACTCAAACTAAGCATATTATTGATACCTATGCTATTGCTGTTAATCTAGTTATGCAAATTGAATGCAAATGTTAAAAATTGGTATTTAAACAGAAAATTATCATTTAAAAAATAGCTCTGCAGTTTCCAGCTTTTATTAAGACATATTGGGTATATACTTAGAAGCAGAATTGCTGGATCACCTGGTATTTCTATATTTAAGCTTGTGAGAAACCACCGTGCCGTCTTCCACAGCAGCTGTACTATTTTACATAACCGACAGCAATCCACAAGAATCCCGAATGAGCCCAAAGTAAAATGTGTCTTAAGGCATATTCCTTCGTGGAGGAGGCCAGCACATTCCAGTAGTGAGTACTGAGGGATAAATAAAAGTCTGCCTGTTAAGGAGGTTCTTGACATTCAGGAGGTACAAGTTATTTCCAAAGCATTCTAGTCATAGAGACATCATGTCCATAGAGATAGAAATATAGGTATCTCAGGTTTGAGGAACTGCCACTGAATTATGAACTTACAAATGGTTAAAATAATAAATAATTCATGTATATTTACCACAATAAAAAAATAAATTGAGTCTAATCTACATGCATAGAATTCTAGCAGTGTAAGCTTCACATATAGAAAATAGAGATACTACAACTACCTAGTTCATGTTTGTTTTTTGTTTTTTTTGTGAAAACGAATTGTAGAGATATATAAAATGTACAGTGTCTGGCAAATGTTAGACAAACTGTTAAATATTAAATAGTATTATTTGGCATGAGGTTCAATGAACATCATTTCATTTTTTACCTAAAAGTAGATTTCTAAAATACATTGTCATTTTTGTACGTATAGAAAATTCTCCCATTTTTAACAGAATTTTAAATGTTTATTGGTCTCTTGTTCTATAATCTCTAACTGAAAAAGAATGTCCTTATTATGTCTGAAAACATTTAGTGATCACAAAATATGGTTGAATTCGCTTTTTTCTTCACAAGTAATTTTTTATTACTTTGGGTAAAATGCTTCATAAAATGATTTTTAATAAACAACTTTAAATGTCAAAGCTAAATTTGTTGATGTATTCTCTAATCTACTTTTAATGATTTAAAAAATGAACAATAAGATGTTAACTTTCTAGTACCTGTCTGAAAAGAGATAAAGCATAGAATTAAGTTAAAATGTAGAGACAATGAGGCTAGGGTGTAATTATGTTTAAACAATCTAGAGCAGTAATTAACATATATTAGTTTAATGAAAAGAGCAATTACATTAACAAAAATCCAATATCTTGATATTGTACATTTTTATCCCATTGACAATCTGCAATTATAGATCAATTAGAGTTGATAATGTCCTATTAGTTCAGAATCCTCCTCCAAAATATCAGGCCACTGGGAGTTAGCCAGGGCCAAATTTATTAAGCTCTACTTCTTCATTTTTATTATGTTTCAGGCATTATAGTATTTTACATAGTGTTCCCCTAATCTTGAATGAACTTTAAGAGTCAGATAAAAGAGATAAAGCTCAGTTTAAGTAGGATGTCTAAATTACTGAAGAAGTAAGGAACATATAAAGGATTTATATCTAGGACTATTTCTATTTTTTTATGCCAATAGGGCTCCACATGATATTCTCATTGGTTCTACAATGTATATTTATATTTATTTTTTATCTCATTTTGTTTCAGGAATTTGGCAAAGCATGAGACACTATTGAAATTTCTAGCCTTAATTACTATTTAAAATAGAATTATAGATCACTTCCTACTATATATAATTCAGAGTAAAATTGCTGAGTCTCTGAGGAATCCTAAATCAGAATATTCTGAAATGGAAATGTTCTTTACCTTTGCTAAGACATTAATTATTCAATTTCAACTAAGCCTAAACATTCTGAATGACCAGTTTCACCATGACTCTCCCCAGAAGCAGCGGACCAAGGCTCCTTGGTATTTTATGGCATCCATGTACCAGGCCCTGTAGAAGCTCTCACCTTGCTCCCACCAACCATAATACCCATCCCACCTCAGTCTTTCTAGCTATTATTAGCATGCTTTTAGCGGTAGCAAATCTTTCATGAAAATTTCACCAACTGTTATTCAAAGATATGCTATTGTTCTGTTAATAGTATAGTTCACAAGACTATAATAACTATATATGGTACTGGGTGGGCACTTGAATTATCGGAGGATATACTGTAACTTATATGAATGTCTATCTGCTGTGCTGCTCACCTGAGACTAATACAAAAAATGTTGAATGCAAGCTGTAATAAAAAAAATTTTAGGCCCTGGCCGGTTGGCTCAGTGATAGAGCGTCAGCCTGGCGTGCAGAGGTCCCGGGTTCAATTCCCGGCCAGGGCACACAGAAGAGGCGCCCATCTGCCTCTCCTCCCCTCCCCCCTCTCCTTCCTCTCTGTCTCTCTGTTCCCCTCCCACAGCGAGGCTCCATTGGAGCAAAGATGGCCCCGGCGCTGGGGATGGCTCCTTGGCCTCTGCCCCAGGCGCTAGAGTGGCTCTGGTCGCGGCAGAGCGAAGCCCCGGAGGGGCAGAGCATCGCCCCCTGGTGGGCAGAGAGTCGCTCCCTGGTGGGCGTGCCAGGTGGATCCCAGTCAGGCGCATGTGGGAGTCTGTCTGACTGTCTCTCCCCGTTTCCAGCTTCAGAAAAATACAAAAAAAAAAAATTTTTTTTAAAAGAGCCTATAAAAATTTAATGAAACATTTAGATGAAGTTTCCATAACTAAATATAGAACAAAGTTTTATTACTTACACATTAATTGAAAATCCTAGTCACATGCAGAATATTTTTAAGAAAGCATTGTGTTCCTAATCTTCATTCTCTGAGTTAGAAACTGAAAAATATCATTCTAATAAACCAACAAAACAAAACAAAACAAAACAAAAACCCCCCAGAAAACCTGTAAATTTAAACAGACTTGAATTAAACATTATTTTTCTCTTGCATGATAATTAGGTCTGATTTCTCATTGGCGGGAGAGTAAAAACTATTTTGCAGCCTTTGCAACACTAAAAACAACAATTGCAGCAAAATTCTTCTAATTAAATAAGATTCTTGGGAACACAAATTTGCTGAGTCAAAGACTGCTTTTCTCAGCTTTGCTCATTCTTTAGAAAATTTCACATTTAAAGCATAAAAGAAAATAACAGCATTATTTTGCTGTGAAAGAAAAAAACTATATAGATGAATTCAAACATACATTGATGTATACATATATGTATATATACATATATACTTATTCATACATTTATGAAACATCTAGTTCTTATTAGGAGCTGAATATTTTACATAGTTCATAAGTTCAAATATTGCTAAAAATGTTATCGTTTTTGTACATTGTCAGATTAAGGTATTTTGTCACTGTCACACTGAAGCAATATAATTCTGTAGCTATGATCAATTTTGTTGTCTTTATCTTAATATTTTCTCAGTGGTAAAATAAGCAATATAACTTATTGGTTCAAATACAATATTTTTTATACTCAACTTTATACTACATATGAACAAAAGAAGAGGTTAACATCAGACTGTTAGAAACTAGCATTCAATATTATTAAATAATTGAGTAATTTCTAGTGATACTCAAGGAATGACATTGTGAACAATTTTATAATCAACTAACCTTTCCTTCAAATCAGAAGGTTATAGGTGAGCGATTTGAAGACACAAACCAGGAAATATTGGCTTCCAGATAAATTAATTACTTAGAGGGTATGTTTCATTCAAACAAGAAATGACCAGGGCAACCACACCAGGCAAAGACAGATTGGTGGTGAGTACTGAATATGTTAAATATAATATTAAGAACAAAGAAAACAAAAAGCTGACATAAAATGACAGAATGTTATATGTGCTATATGTTCTAATAATTTTGAAACAGTCCAACTAACTAAAAATAGAAAGAGGATGGTAATTGTATATTAATCCAGTTATTTAATAAAGCTCACAGTTAATAACTTAAAGACACATTATTAAAGTTGACAAATTAAGAAGTAAAAACTTACGCATATTTATGAACATAGAGATACATACCAAAAAACCATAGTAGTGTATACTATAATAAGATATGGAGAAAATAAAGGGCAGGAGAAAGACAATAAATTGTATTTTGTTCATAAAAGATATAATGAAAGAGGAGACTAAAACTATTAATGTAAAAGTTATAGCAGCAAAGGTATGCAAATCTTTCAAAATAATAAAATTTTAGCAACAAAAAAGAACACAGAAGCCTGACCAGGCGGTGGCGCAGTGGATAGAGCATTGGACTGGGATGCTGAGGACCCAGGTTCGAGACCCTGAGGTCACCAGCTTGAACGCGGGCTCATCTGGTTTGAGCAAAAGCTCACTAGCTTGGACCCAAGATCACTGGCTTGAGCAAGGGGTTACTCGGTCTGCTAAAGGCCCGCGGTCAAGGCACATATAAGAAAGCAATCAATGAACAACTAAGGTGTTGTAATGTGCAACGAAAAACTAATAATTGATGCTTCTCATCTCTCCGTTCCTGTCTGTCTGTCCTTGTCTATCCCTCTCTCTGACTCTCTCTCTGTCTCTGAAAAAAAAAAAAAAGAACACAGAAGAACACATTAGATATTGAAAAATCTGTGTATATATGTGATAATACATAATATATTCACATATGTGAGTATATGTATATAAAAGGTAGATATAATATAAATATACACACATATATACATACTTAAATATGTACATAAACACATACACATGCATATATGTATATACATAAAATGCTAATAAAGTATAGTTGTTTTCTGTGTATTTTTAAAGCACTTTATTTCAAATTACTTGAATTGGCATGTACAAAGCTACAGATGGAGAAATAGTTTACAATATCAAGGTAGTTTTGTTACTTAAAATCACTTTCAAATTTTTTTTCCATAATGTTAAAATGGCAAATGTCTTTTCTGGGAAAATATTCAGGTTTAATGAATTTAATTTCATCCATTTATGATGCAAAATCCAGATATGGTTTTCATTATATTCAGTTTAGTTTTTTAAAATTTGTAATATTTTTTTTTTTACTAACACCCTATGCTCATAAGAGCATATTAGGTTAAAACTTATTTTATCTTCAAAACTTTGTAATATTACAAAGAACCTGTAGGGTCTGTTTGAAACCTGGAATTGAATTCATTGTTTCGTCTTCACCATTCCCAACCAAATGTACTTTCTGATGTCTTTTTCCGTAATGACATCATGCATTTTCCTGTGTGTCAAATTCAAAAATGTTGAACTTCCTTTCATGACATCCGTTTCTCACCAGTCCTCCTTCCTAGTACTCGTACTCATCTTAGTGCATTTTGGCAGTGTCTCCCCGTTTCTTACCTTGCCCTTCCACTCCAGAGTCACTGCTGCTTCATTTTCACGATAGTGGGACCCTCCTAACCGGCAATGTTTCTCTAACACAATGTGCACTTCTGCCAGATGACGTGTTTCCAAGCCCTGCTCTTCTACCACTTCTCTGCTTGGAAAAATTCGATAATTCCACTTAAGCCCAGATTCCTTGCCCTAGCACCTGATGCCCCACAAACTCATTCCGATCACCACCTCACATTCTCCTGTGATTCAGTATTGCTTCCCCAACCAAATGACTGTATGGATAGCCTGTGGAATGGCCTCTGGAATCCTGGTTCTGCCCCTTGGCCGCTGGGTGGGCTTGAGTGTTTCTAAGCCTCTCTGCCCCGTGGTATTGTTATCTGTGTAATGGCACAATGGTAACGCCTCTTGGAGTTGTGAGTGTTTAAGCAAATATAAAGTTCTTAAAATGACATCGGACACAGGCACCCGTCCAATGTCAGCTGGTTATAGAGCATTTCTTAAAGTCCCCGAGTTTTGTATTTCTATTTGTCTTTACTGGCAATATAGCTGGTAGTTTAGCTTTTATGAAGTCACCTTCTGAATAAACATATTAAATTGGTTATTTTTGAATTGGTATGAATGACAAAGAAGCAGATATTACTCATTTAAATATGCTAGTAAGCATTCTTAACAGCTATTATTTATTTAAGTGAAATATTTCTGTTACTTAAAGGGGGTGGCTGTTTGTACTGTTAACAGGTTTAAGAATTTAAAAGGTCATTATTTCTTTGTTCTGTATATGAGTTTGTGATTGCCAATATTTGTTTAAATAATTATATATGTGTTTTTAAAAAAACTAACTAGCATTCAGCTAGTTTAGTAATTTAATAATTTGAACATTTGAAAGTGTTTCCTAACATTAAGACTATATAACAGTTTTTACAACTTATTTAATACCTTCCTAGTTACAATCTATGAAATACACACTGTTTTAACTTGTGACTTAAGAAAAAAATGGAGTTCATACAAGATTCAGAGATTTTTGTTTCGAGACAATGGAAAATTTATCTAGTTTTCTTATTTCTCCAGCCTTTCACTTTGAATTTGTTTTTATCCTTGTTACTTAGATGAGTTTCCTGTAGGCAGCATACAGTTGGATTTTCTTTTTTAATCCATTCTGCTACTCTGTGCCTTTTTATTGGTGAGTTTAATCCGTTTACATTTAGTGTAATTATTGATACTTGTGGGTTCCCTATTGCCATTTTATATCTTGCTTTCTGTTAGTTTTGTGTCTTGTTTGATCCTTCTCTTTTGTTTTTCTATCTTTTGTTTTTATTTGGTTGTATTCCATACATCTTTCCACTGTTGCTCTCTTTTTTATCTCATGTGCTTCTGTGGTGGTTTTTTCAATGGTGGTTACCTTTGAATAATGAAAAGGGTCCCTACCCTGTTCATTGTAGCGAACTATTTTGTGAGTACTTTTGCACTCCATCGTCCTTTGCTACTGTTAATCTCCATCTTCTCCCCCTCTTTCTTTTTGTTGTTGTCACAGTTTAAATTTGGTTTTATTGTGTTCTTCTTGGAGCTTTTACTTGTGGCTCTGTTTTTTTTTGTTCTTTGTATCTGATTGGAGAACCCCCTTTAGTAATTCCTGGAGTGGGGGTTTTCTGATGATAAATTCCCTCATCTTTTCTGTATCTGTGAATGTTTTTATTTCTCCTTCATACTTGAAGGATAGCTTTGATGGGTATAGTATTCGTGGCTGAAAGTTCCTCTCTTTCAGGACTTTAAATATTGGGGTCCATTCTCTTCTAGCTTGTAGAGTTTCTGCTGAGAAATCTGATGATAATCTAATGGGCCTTCCTTTATATGTTGTATTCTTCTTTTCCCTGGCTGCCTTGAGAATTTTTTCTTTGCTGTTGGTTTGTGTCAATTTCATTATGATATGCCTTGGAGTAGGTTTGTTGGGGTTAAGAAAACTTGGAGTTCTGTTTGCTTCTTGAACTTGAGGCTTTAGTTCTTTCCACAGGCTTGGGAAGTTCTCATCTATTATTTGTTTGAGTATGTTCTCCATTCCATTTTCTCTCTCTTCTCCCTCTGATATACCTATTATTCTTATGTTATTCTTTTTGATGGAGTCAGATAATTCTTGTAGGGCTATCTCATTTTTTTTAATTTTTGAGTCTCTTTCTTCTTCTCTCTGTTGTGCCTCAAGTTGCTTGTCTTCTATTTCACTAATCCTCTCTTCTATCTGACCTGTTCTATTAGCTAAGCTTGTTACTTCGTTTTTCAGCTCGTGAATTGAGTTTTTCATCTCTGTTTGATTTGTTTTTATAGTTTCAATTTCCTTGGACATATATTCTTTGTGTTCATTGAGTTGTTTTCTGAGCTCCCTAAATTGCCTTTCTGTGTTTTCTTGTATATCTCGGAGGATTTTTAGGATTTCTATCTTGAATTCTCTGTCATTTAGCTCCAAGGTTTCCAATATATTAAATTTTTTCTCCATAGATTTTTCCTCATCTAGCTGTGTTACCTCTCTTTCTTTTGTATCCATGATATTCGATTTTCTCTTCCTTAATGGCATCTGAGGGTGGTTTTGTTGATAGTATTAATGAGATTTAATAAAGAATAAAAAGTTTAAAAAAATAATAAAAAAAATCGAAAAAAGTTGTTTTTTTTAAAAAAATTAATAATGAAATAAAGAAAAATAAAATAAAATAAAAATTAAAAAAAAAAAAAAAAAAAGGAAATTATTCCCCCCCTCCTTTTTTCCTCTCCTCTCCTCTCCCCTCTTTCTTGATAAAATCTTGTGGTGGACTGTGAATTATAACAAACAATGCCTGTGATGGAGGGCCTGAATTGGGGAAAAGTAATAAAGGGGCAAACAAAAAAAAAAAAAAAAAAGAAAAAAGAAGAAAAAAAAAAAAAAAGAGTGTATGGACCCACAAAAAGCAAATAAGGAAAAAATTTGGGTCAAGAATAAAATGATTTGCTTTTAGGTGTTGGTTGTCTAAGAGTTATGATGAGAGGATTAAGAGGAAAACGGAAAAATGGGGGGACAAATTAAAAAATTACTATTGTATTTAGTGGAACAAGAACTAGATAATATGGAGAGCCAGGGATGGGAGCACTGCTAGTGAGTTAAAAAGGTGAAGTAAAAACCCCCCAGAATGCCAGAAACATAAGTTTGAGTCCCAGATAAGATAATTTGTTTGTTATTGAGGTTTGAGTGAGAGGAGATGTAAAGGAGAAAGGAAGAAACTAATATAGAGGGAGAAAAGAAAGAGAGAGAGAGAAAAAAAAAAGAGGGAACCACTAAAAGAAGAAAAAAGAAAGGAGAGAGAGAGAGAGAGTTAAGGGTTTTGGAGTGCAACCCTCATAGAGAGAAAGGAAGAGAAGAAAAAAGATAATGGGAGATGTAACACTTATGGGTAGTGTAGTTCAAGGAGAGGAGAGAGTAAGACCGGCAGAGAGTTAATCGGCCAAATTGGAGGAGGAAAAAAAAAAGTATCAAGAATGAAGATAAGAGAAACAAACGAACAAATATAATAAAATGGGATAGGTTATAAAGTCTGCAGATTATTCTTGATTTTGAGAGGTTATCTTCTTGCTTTTTCTTTTCTCTCCCTCTTCCTGGTCGGTGACTCTGTACCCCGGGTTTTGCCCCTTTGCCACGCTCAGGTGGAGGTTTGCAGTTGATAAGTCTCTATGGCAATGTCATGTATTGTGCTTTAGTCTCGTTGGCAGTCTAGGCTATTAGCATTTATAGGCTCCGACAGTGAGAGAGTCCATGTTCCTAGAGCCTTTCTCCTAGTCTTTCCTTCCTCAATTAGTAGCCTGATAATCCAGCTATGGGGTTGCTGCTGCCTCTGCCTGGATAGTAAGAGGCTCAAAGAGCTGGCAACTCCCCACTCTATTTCCACTCAGCACAGGGCTCTGGGTAAGGCTCAGTCAGTCAGAGCTGCTAGCATAATCAGGCGGACTTTCCGGCCATTCAAAGACCTCTGGCTCTGCCACTCTGTCCGGTAACACAAGCGGGTGCCCACTTCCGGGGCGCTTGGAGGAAACTCTCACTCACTGGCTGCGCGCGCAGACCAGGATATCCGGCCAGCAGTCTCACGCTCTGAGTGAAACCCCCAACCGCAGGGAAAAGTTGCAGCGTTGGAATTGAGTCTCGCTCCGTCCCCGTGCGCGGCTTTTGCAAGGCGCTGGGGCGGCCCGAGATTCCGCTTTGGCCCACACAAAGGCCCCTGACTCTGCTCCTCTATGCGATAACACGGGCGCGCACTGCCGAGGCACTCGGAGGAATCGCTCACTCCTTATCTGCGCGCGCAAACCAGGATATGAGGCCGGCCGCGATTCCCTCTGAGTGAAACACCCTCGGCAAGGAAAATCTCCACCATTGGAATTAGTTCTCACTCCCTCCCGTGCGTGGCTTTCCCAGGGCGCTGGGGCTGCCCAGAGACTCTGCCCTCGGCCCACAGAAAGGCCTCTGACCCTGCCTCTCCGTGAGGCAACACGGGCACTGACTCCCGGGGCCTAGGAAGAAATCTCTCGCCCACTAACTGCGCACCAGCCAGGAGACCGGGTAAAATGGCCGCGCTGCTTGTCTTTCTTTGTTTGGGTTTGGCGCGAGTGTTAGCTTGTATTGCCCGGGTTGCCACAGGATCAGATTTTCCTTGGCTTGGATCTCCGTGCCACAGCCTGGTTCGGCCGTTTGTATTCACCCCCTTTGCCCGCCTCAGTTTCTATATTCACAGTTACCAGAGAAAGCCGCCCTGTTTAGGTTAGTGAGGAAGGCGGAGCATTTCTTACTCCCTATTTCCTTCGGGGTTTGGTTATATATTTAGCCAATTTTTCACTCAATCATACCTTTGGGTGTATTGCGAAGCATCTGGAAGCTCCAATTATATGTTTTTCTGTTTCTGGTTGAAGATCTTGTTGAGTTTTGGGGGAGATTTATCGGTATCGCTTCCTACCCCGCCATTACTCTGACGTCATCTCTCTCTTATTTCTCAAGTGAGAAAATTTGACTTGCTCAGTATCATAGAGTTTATGTATTAAATCCAAGATGAAACTCGAGGTGTGTTAAATCCATGTCTTTTGCTGATCCACATATGCATAATTATTTCTAGTCTTGTACAACACAAATAAAGATTCAGAAATTTGATTTATTATTTACTGTTCTAAATATTTTATTTGTATATTTTAAATTCTTGCTCATTACATTTTTGTTACTTTTCAGCATTAATACAGTTATGAGTAGCCACTGAGCCATTTCACCCGCAGGTGTTGTAAAGTACCAAAGGTTACAGAATTAATATTAATATTTTAGGAGGCTTGGAGAACATTTTATTAATTTGGGTTAAGGTGTGCAGAGAAATTGTGAGACATAGTCTCTGTACTGTGTGATTGGCATAACCAGGATGGCCCTTGGCATTGTATTGTAAATGCAAGGGGAGGAAAACATGGATTCCCAGACATTCCACCACACCTGTGGGGAAAGGGGTGAATGGCTAGCCAGGTGCAGGAAGAAAAAAGCCAAAATAAACCTTTTCTTATAGCAATGAGCCAATTGCGGGCATTTGTCCCCACCGAAACTACCTCTCCTATGTAAATGCATGTGTGACTCTGGACAGAGAGATAGCAGATAAACACTAGATAATATAGGAATGCCTTTAATATGTAAAGAGACATCTTTCTACCATTGTGTTGGCTTGTAAATTTTGTTTTCTCCAAAATGATGTATGGTTTGCAAATTGAACGTGGTCCTATCATGTTAAAGGACATATGGCTATAACCAATAGCGGTAAGGGGCTCCTCATTGCAATTTTTGCTTCTGTACTTCCCACTTACAAAACTATAAAAACTAAGTAGAACAAAGGGCCAGCGTGCTCTCCGTCAGATTTCTGTCAGAGTTCCCGCCGCTTGGCCAAGCTAGACAATAAAGCTTTAATGTGTAAACGATGAACCTTGTTCCTGTCTTCCATATTTTGGGTCCCTCCGAATTTGGATTAACAGTTATATATTTCAAAATGCTAGGCTTTGTCTATATTAAACATTCTATTATTTTAGGGATTTGAATTAGAATTTTAGTGGTGATCTAATACATTCCCAACAGTTACCAATGGCACCTGGGGTTTAGAATGATCTGAATGTATGTCTAGATTTATTCATAAAGTGAGAATATATGTAATCTAATAAGGTATAGTTCTACTTGCTCGTCCTGGTGTAACATTTTTATCACATGGTGTTATTTTTTTAAAATAGAATTGACTTGGAGGAGTGAACACACAATACGATGTACAGAGATGTATTGTAGAGAATTGGGCAACTGAATCCTTATGTTAACTAGTATCACCCTAATATATTCAATTAAAATGTTGAAAAATAAATAAAAATTATGATGGCATTTATATTACACTACAGTTATAATTCTAATCCATGCCTTTACGGTGCTTTCAAAAAGCATGACTCCTTAATGTGTCATGTTTAATCACATAATACAGCCTTCCTCTGTGTGTGTATGCTACAGAGTTTTGCACCATCTGCCTCAGGACTTCCAGTAGAGGAAGGTGTTATTTTTTATCCCTTGGGAGCAATTATCATCTACTCAAGTGTGTTGGTTAACATGTATATCTTCATTTCACTGTGGAAGAGCAGATGCTTACCTTTTATTTGGTTTCTTTGAGGGACAAGTAGGTTGATGAGTAGTGTGTCCATGGAAAACACATCACTAGATAATTCTGGAACTAAATGGTCATTTTCTGATTCAAAATGAAGAAGAGTTAAGTTTTGTTGCTCCTTCTAGAAACCATTAAGTGAAAAGTATCAATTCTGAGGATATTCAGAAAGCATTTTGAATACTAAGTAACTTTGGAATATATATATATTCCAAATATATATATCTTAAAGCAGCAATAAGCAGATTAAAGACTCCTCCCAATTAATTCTCATATTATTGCTGTTAAAGTAGATACCCATAGTGTAAAAGAAGAGCTCATTACACACATGAGCAAGTTGAGGCAGCAGGAAGTGGATGTTAATGCCAAACACCACCTCAGGGATCAGTCCAGGAGCAGAAGCAAACTTTGTAATTCCCAGGCAGTGCTCTTGCCACTAAAACGCATGCTTTCTGCTTTAAGACTACAAAACTGTTTTTGCAAGTTTAAGTATGATATCATGTTTATTCCATAAAGGAGGAAGGCATTCATTTGCTCATCAAAACAGTATTTGCAATCACTAACCTCTTTGTACAAAATAGCATATTTTGATGTTAAGTGATTTAAGCTGGAACTAAGATCACCGTCTCTGAAGAATCACAGTTTCAGAATTCTGAATGGTTTCTTCTTTTTGTGAGCATACAAGAATTAGAGAAACACTGATGCAAAGTTTGAGAAACACTGTGTAGTTAATGACATTCATGTAAATGTGATTGTGTCTTTGTGTATTAATATTGTAGAAATGTAGATTGACAACTGGATAATCCTACCTGGTTCTGAACTATCATTTATAAATGCTGTTTTCAAAACTTTTTTTTTTTTTTACTTACAATCAGGTGGTTCTGTTGACAGCTATAGAAAACAGTGAAATATAGCTTATTTAAGGTACATGGCTTAAATCCAAGTGACTTTTTTTCAGGTTTTACAAGTCAGAAATCAAGATCTAGCTATGTGTTACCACAACCCAGTCAATATTGTTTCCTATGTGGTTTTTATCCTTGCACAAAAGTGACCAATTGTTTATGATTGGAGATGGGAAGGCAATGCTTTGCCATATATAACTAATTTTAGGTTTTGTGTCAAGGTATCATTGAAAATCAATATCAAACGATTTCTCCAAAGTGATACAGGGGTTTATGACAGAGTTGTAAATAGAAACCAGATACAGGTATTCCCACGTCAGTATTGACTGGAAATGCTATTCAACAGTGATTTTCAACCCATGTACTGCAAGGATTTTTAAACCATGCAATACCCGACTATTTAGTCAGGGGCTCTGGATTCCTTTTCCCTTAGATTGTCAAATAAAAAAATGACAATAGCCAATACAACAGTAGTCTTCTGCTGTAAATACCTCACTATTATAGCTAGGTCTTTTTGTCAAATCAGCAAAAAAATATATTTTTTGGTGTGCCACAGAATTTTATAATTAGTTTATGTGTGCCATGAGAAAAAAAAAAGGTTGAAAATTGGAGCTAAACAGAAACATTACAGAGAATAAGAAAAACTCTGAATAGATCAGTTATTCAAATTTGACGATTACAAGATATGAAATATATGGCTTCTAACACAATGTTAGCTAATAGTTAGCATTCATTAGAGATTTGTTTATATAGAATGTCTTTTCAATTAGAATATTATGCCTGGAAAATATAGAGGTTAAATCAATCACATAAAAGCAAAACAAAACAAAATTATTTTAAATTAACCCATTATTTTGATCAAATACTTAATATTCAGTAGCAGATATACATGCTGCATAAATAATATTTTTGAAATATGAACTTTTGGACACCTTAATGTTGTTTTCCTGAAGTTATTCCATTTTAATACACTTAGCCAACTACTACTCACAAAAGTAACTGTATTAGTTGCTTTAAGAATGTACTTTATATTACTAAGCACTTCGTCAATCAACAGATTTTTAGAAGTATAGCTATTTTCAATTATCTATAAATGTATCCTTTTTGTATTACAAGGTGTCCTATTATAGTAAGTACTGTAAATACTAAAATCTGTGTCCTAAGTAATTTGTCCTATGAGGAACAAAAATAGAATATGATGTAAATCTCTCATCTGGATTTCTCCCTAACATATGAAATATCTCTTTGTGAGTTTCTTGTTGCTTTTTCATTGTACCGTCAGAACTATTGAAGTCTTGTTGGGTAAGGAGCCTGTTGACCTGGTAGTCAGAGTGATAAATTCTACCTTCAAGAATAAAAGATGAATGTGGGAAGAGGGCACATGAAAACGAAGAAATACTCATGAAGGGAATTGAGAATGTAGGATGAAATCACTATTGTAAACACTGACAAATGTCTTAAAAACTGAAACTCTGAAAATTCTACTTATTTGTTTTGATATATATATATATTATATCAAGGTTTATATATATATATATATATATATAAACCTTGGTTTTCTGGAGGAGGAAATAGCTGAGAGGTACAACTCACACTATACTATCTCAAATTCATAGAGGAAATACCCTCAAGAAATAAGAGCCTTTCGAAAGAAAAGAAGCAGTTTCTGGGGCAGTTTGAAAAATACTGAGTGGCTCATAGGAATCTAACCTAGTTTGAATAATAGATCTGGAGGCTTAAATATCAGGCAAACAAATTTTTCTTCTGTTTCTACAAGTTTTATTCATTTTTTCTCAGCTGTTTAAAGATATAGCCTTATGAGGTTAAAGAGAAACATGGTGGGGACAGAAATGTTACAGCAGGTAGAGTGAGCCTGTGGTAATATGGTAAAGAAAAGGACACACACATAAAAGTTTCCTCTCTGATCATTCATTCATTGGTGTGTCATTTCGATTTCAACTAGAGAATGACAGGACAGAAAACCATTATAAGTTCAGTTTAAAGTAAAATGAGATGCTGAAAGGGAGCATTTATGATACATTTATTTCATTTTCTTTGGAAAGACTGATTAAAAATTTTCTAGCAGAATTCTAATGGCTCTGTCTAAATCTAGATGAAAAAAATGTGTGAGAATATTACATATCTGGTTCAGGATTGCTACATATCCATGTGTCTATAGACTATATAAGACATCTGCAAAACCCCAGTAATATGAAGTTTCTATTAATCAAGAAATATTTATTGAGCAGCTGTTATGTACAGTCCCTCTCTCCTCAAACTTTTTATCAGTATGTTCTGTAGCCAAATCGCTTTTTAGTATCCATTCTATATAGAGCAGGGGTCGGGAAACTCTTTGGCTGAGAGAGCCATGAACGTCACATATTTTAAAATGTAATTCCATGAGAGCCATACAATGACCCGTGTATATTACGCATTACAATAAAAATTTGGTGTTGTCCCACAGGACAGCTGTGATTGGCTCCAGCCACCCGCAACCATGAACGTGAATTATAGGAAATGAATGAATTGTAATACACGAGAATGTTTTATATTTTTAACGTTATTTTTTTTTTATTAAATATTTGTCTGCGAGCCAGATGCAGCCATCAAAAAAGCCACATCTGGCTCGCGAGCCCTAGGTTCCCAACCCCTGATATAGAGCAATGAATACTTTGAAGAACAAATGTGTGGTTATTTCTATAAAACTCATTGAGACTCTTCATTTTATTTTCCATTTGCACAACTTCCCGGTAAGAAAAAGCAATGATGAGCTAACACTAGATTTAAACAAATACTAGTGTTTTATCCTTTAAGAGAAAAGGTATACATTTGTTATAATGAAATTAACTTTACTGCAGTGACACATATCTCAAATCTCCATGTCTTCAGACACACAAAATATTTTGTCCCCTTGTGTATATCATATGAAGTTTGGTAGGGAGCTCTGCTCCACATAGACGTTTAGGGATTCAGACCAGGAGAAGCTGTGCCATCCTTGACTACACCATGAGGAAAATGCCATCTCTGTTGCTCTGGCATAAAACAGGACAGTGGAGAGATGCGCTCTAGAATTAAATGCTTAGGTCCAGAAGCAACATGTGTCATAAATGCTTGCTAACTATTGGGCAGAACAAGTCATATGATCCTGGCTAAATGTAAGCTCAGAAATAGAACTGTCTGCTTACCTAGAAAACAATGCAGAAAGATCAATATTAGTGAGAAATACCAATATCTCACATGTGTAGTTCTTCTAAATTAACAAAAAGAAGATTGAAAATCTTTTATGAGGATAACAGTGCCAGAAATTATGATGCCTATGGAAGTGAGTAAAATATAGTCTGACTAGAAAAGAAGACATTTGGCTGGGGCCAGTTGGATCAACAGTAGAGCATCAGCCCAGTGTGTAGATGTCCCAGGTTCGATTCCAGGTCAGGGCATTCAGGAGAAGCACCCATCTGCTTTTCCTCCTCTCACCTCCATCTCTATCTCTTTCTCTCTCTCTCCTCCTTCACACAGCCATGGCTGGCTTGAATGGTTCAAGCAAAGTTAGCCCCAGGGGGCTAAGGATGGCTCCATGGCCTTGCCTCAGGTGCTAAAATAGCTCAATTGTCGAGCAACAGAGCAGTGGTCCAGACAGGCAGAGCATCGCCTGGTAGCGGTCTTGCCTGGTGAATCCCATTGGTTGAAGCACATGTGGAAGTCTGTCTCAGCCTCCCTGCCTCTCAATTAAAAAAAGTAGAAAAGAAGACATTCACACAAATTGAGCTAACATATTTACATAGTAATAATTTAAAAGACAGAATGTAATATTGCATTTAATTTCACATTGAACCACAAATTTTTTTTTTTTTGTATTTTTCTGAAGCTGGAAACGGGGAGAGACAGTCAGACAGACTCCCGCATGCGCCCGACCGGGATCCACCCGGCACGCCCACCAGGGGCGACACTCTGCCCACCAGGGGGCGATGCTCTGCCCCTCCGGGGTGTTGCTCTGCCTCAACCAGAGCCACTCTAGCGCCTGGGGCAGAGGCCAAGGAGCCATCCCCAGCACCTGGGCCATCTTTGCTCCAATGGAGCCTTGGCTGCGGGAGGGGAAGAGAGAGACAGAGAGGAAGGAGGGGATGGGGGTGGAGAAGCAAATGGGCGCTTCTCCTATGTGCCCTGGCCGGGAATTGAACCCGGGTCCCCCACACGCCAGGCCGACGCTCTACTTCTGAGCCAACCGGCCAGGGCTGAACCACAAATTTTTGAGGTCAAAAGTTCAGTTATAAGGTAAAGTATAGGATAGTTTAAATAACTTGCACTATTTTAATTACTTTAAGGAATTAATCATATATATTTCTAACACAAATTTAGTTGATAATAAAAGACTTGAGTGAACAGTTCTGCTTATAAAGTAAGATAAATGTGGAAAGAATAACAATATCAAAATCACTCAATACTATGTAGTTTTATTATACTATAATTATCTGTATGAATTGCTTTATTTCTTATGATCTCCATACCTTATATTATTTAACATGTCTATCTGAGATATATGAGTCCTGTTTTTTTATTTCTTTATATTTTCCTTATTTATTTATTTATTTATTTATTTATATTTTTGGGAAGTTGGAAACAGGGAGGCAGTGAGACTCCCACATGCGCCCGACAAGGATCCACTGGCACGCCCACCAGGGGGCAATGCTCTACCCATCTGGGGTGTTGCTCTGTTGCAACCAGAGCCATTCTAGCACCTGAGGCAGAGGCCACAGAGCCATCCTCAGTGCCCAGGCCAACTTTGCTCCAATGGAGCCTTGGCTGCGGGAGGGGAAGAGAGAGACAGAGAGGAAGGGGAGGGGTAGGGGTAGAGAAACAGATGGGTGCTTCTCCTATGTGCCCTGGCCGGGAATTGTACCCGGGACTCCTGCACGCCAGGCCGATGCTCTACCACTGAGCCAACTGGCCAGGGCCTTCCTTATTTAATTTTTTATTTTTGATCTCTCTAAAAATTTGGAATCCTTGCTTTTGAGATAGCCAAATGAATATATATATATCTGGTAGTTCTATAGGATAGAAATCAAATCATCCAAAAAAGAGAATTAAGAAAAATAAAAACCTTTCCTTGGAATACCTCTCTCCTTTTTTTGTGCTACAGGGATACTTTTTTTAGAATGACTATTTGTAAATTAGTCTAAAGTGGGTGTGCACCTAACAATTGTACTTCTTTCTATGTTTTTATATTGTCATTATTAATGTTACCTTCTTGCTTTATGTTTTATGTAGTAAATGAAAAATTTTACATAGTTTATCCAATATATCATCTCCCAATTCTTCAAATAGATAAACCTAAATTCAGTCAGTAAATAATATTATGAACTTAGGCTATGTTTTGTTTAACCTTCCAACTTCATTTTGAATTCTTACACACAATTTTCTTCTGCACACTTCCCATATACTCCATTCTTTGTTCATATTATCCCTCCACTTAAATATTCATTCATCTGGGTATTTTCAGATCTAATATTGCTTCAAATTTTCAGTACAATTTTTTTCTCTGCATTGAATTTATTGTTTACTTGTAGTCTAACTTATTTAGTGGTTACTAAAGTTTAAGGAAAAAATAGACTTAATTAGTTTGATATCTTTCTGCTCCTTCAATATTGACCATAGTGCTTGACATGTAATGTTCACTAAATAATTATAAATAAATAATTTAATGAAGAAATGGCGCATGAAGTGGTAGTGACTCATTACTAAGAATGCTAGGTATTAGTAGAGCCAAAGAATCTTTAACAAGAAGGAATAAATTAAGACTAGTCTTGAAAGGTGCATAGGAATAAGAAAGATATTGAAGACAGCCACAAAAAGAATGACAACGTAGCATAAAGTCATATATTAGGAAGACATAATTCTATCATTGGGAGATCACAACGAATGTCAACCTTGTAAGACATAGACTTTGATGTCAGTGTTTTTTTTTCAGGGTTAAGATGCTCAATAAGGATCTGTCATTCTACAAATTATATAAAATGAAAAAATTCCTTGAGAGACATGAATTACTAAAACTGACTAAGAAATAAAGAAACCTGAAGTATAATAAAGAACTTGAAATTTAGTGACGTCACGGAAATGGCGCCGTGAGCAGCGCGTCCGACAGATCTCCCCAAAATCACAACAAATTTATCAACTAGAAACAGGAAAATTTATCTTCAGAGCATTACGGAGTTCCACACAAACTGAAAGCAAAAGGACTGTTATCACTTGAATCTGAGAGACGAGGGTGTGGAGGAAGCTACCGCAGGGACGTTCATTCAAGCCGCGAGGAAGTGCGCCTGTGGTAAGTCATCCCGCACTCGGGAGCCGCGAGCAGCAGCCGCGAGCAGCTGCCGCCAGCCGCCGCCACCAGCTGCCGCGAGCAGCGCCCGGGTCGGTTGCAGAGCGAGCACCGCCCACACTCCGGAGTGGCGAGCAGCCGCTGGCGCGCGCCCGGTCTGCTTGCAGACCGAGCATTGCAGACCGAGCACCGCTAATGTTCCCAGCGGCCCGCGCACGGGGAGCGGGAGAGGCCCCAGGGCGGTATTCCCTACTTGGGAGATTCTCTCCACGGGCGGGGCACCTCACCCAGCCATTCAAGCTAACAATCAAGCGTTGGGGGAGGGGCGCGCGCAGGCAGCCTGAAATACCTTCGGGAGCACAGCTGCGACCCAATTACTAAAATTAACTTAACCCGTGAAATCTGCGCACCCTCGGTTCTAATTGATAAGATCTCTCTCAGTTCACCGACCCAAGACAAGAGGCGTGATATTTTTTAGTGCCTCTCGCTAAAGGGGCGGGGGCAACTTCTGATTGATAGAGCCTCCATATTCAGGGATAAACGCTAACAAGAAGGACTTGGCAGATAATAAGATCTATACCACACTAGTCGCAAGCAGAGACTAGTGCCTCTTCTTACCAGCCAAAACAGGCTACAAAGTGTGGAAAGCCTGGGTTGAGAGGTCCAACTGAATGCTAGGCGCTGAACAGTCACCTTGACAACAATTGACTCCCACCCCCGCCTGATTACACTGGAGGCCCTGACTGCCAGAGCCCTTCCCAAAGCCTTGCACTGAGTGGGGATAGAGTGGGGATTTCCCAGCTCTTTGAGCCTCTTACTCCCCAGGCAGAAGCAGTGGCAGCCTTATAGCTGGATCACCAGGCTGCTAATTCAGGAAGGGGGGACTAGGAGAGAGAATCCACGAAAGCAAACTCTCTCATCGTTGGACCCTGCAAACGCCAACAAGCCTTGACTACCAGCAAGACTAAAGCCAATTATATGACATTGCCATAGAATCCCATCAACTGCAAATCCCTACCTAAATGTGACACAGGGGCAGAGCCTGGGGTACAGAGTCACCGACCAGGAAGAGGGAGAGAAAAGAAAAAGGAAGAAGTTAACATCTCAAAATCAAGAAAAATCCACAGACTTTACAACTTGTTCCACTAATTTTTTTTGTTGTTGTTTTTGTTTGTTTCTTCTATCTTATTGCCTTTATTTCCTCCACCTCGGTCCTTCTATTCTCTGCCCATCTTATGCTTCCCTTTTCTTGAACTACACTACCCATAAGTGTTACATTTTATTTCTCTTCTTCATCCTCACCCTCCTTTGGGGTTATACTCCAGGACACTTAACTCTCACTCTCTCCTCTTTTGTTTGTTTTTTTTGTTTTGTTTTGGTTTTTTTTTTGCTTTATTTTGTTTTTTTCTCTTCCTTTTTTATTTCTTCCTTCATTTTTCTCTTTTTCTTATTCTTTCCTTTCTATTCGTTTTTTCTTTTCTCGTTTTACTTTCCTCCCATTTAATCCTCAATCACGAACAAATTAGTTAATTTGGGACTCAAGGTATTTTTTGGCTTTATTTTTCTTTTTCGCTTTTGTTTTTGTTTTTTTCTTGTTAGTTTATTTTTGTGGCATTTTGGGTCCTCCCAACCCAAGGTCTCCATTGTATTTGGTCT
Organism: Saccopteryx leptura; assembly: GCF_036850995.1. Taxonomy (NCBI): domain Eukaryota; kingdom Metazoa; phylum Chordata; class Mammalia; order Chiroptera; family Emballonuridae; genus Saccopteryx; species Saccopteryx leptura. Next base: position 18,488,116 of record NC_089506.1, read on the forward strand.
TCGCTCCACTTAATACAACAGATTTTTACTTATTATTTTTATTTTTTTCTTCTTTATTATTCCTTTTTTTGTCCTTTTTTCTGGTTCCCTCTTATCCCTCTCATTATATCTCTTAGTTGACCATCACCCACAGGCAGATCAACTTATGCTTGTCTAAGATTTTCTTCCTTTTTTTTTTTTTTTTGCATTTAGTAGGTCCCTACTCCCCTTTTTTTTTTGCCCCTTGAACTCTTCACCGCAAACCAGGCCCTCCATTATAGGCACGATATTTCCCTGAGGAGGGGAGAGGAGGGAAGGAGAAGAAAGAAAAAAAAGGGGGAAATAATAAATTATTACTGCTTTTTTTTGTGGGGTGTTTTACCCTTTGGTTTTTTTTTTTGTTTTTTTTTTACTTTTTACTCTTTATTAATTCTAATTAGTGCTATCAACAAGACCACCCTCAGATGCCAATAAGAAAGAGGAAATCGAATATTATGGATACAAAAGAAAGAGAAGTAACACAAATAGATGTGGAAAAATCTATGGAGAAAAGACTTAACATATTGGAAGCCTTGGAGCTAAATGACAGAGAATTTAAAAGAGAAATCTTAAAAATACTCAGAGATATACAAGAAAACACAGAAAGGCAATATAGGGAGATCAGAAAACAACTCAATGAACACAAAGAATATATTACCAAGGAAATTGAAACTATAAAAACAAATCAAACAGAAATGAAAAACTCAATTCACGAGCTGAAAAATGAGGTAACAAGCTTAGCTAGCAGAACAACCCAGATTGAAGATAGGATTAGTGAAATAGAAGACAAACAACTTGAGGCACAACAGAGAGAAGAAGAAAGAGACTCAAAAATAATAAAAAACGAGAAAGCCCTACAGGAATTATCTGACTCCATCAGAAAGAATAACATAAGAATAATAGGTATATCAGAGGGAGAAGAGAAAGAAAATGGAATGGAGAATATACTCAAACAAATAATAGACGAGAACTTCCCAAGCCTGTGGAAAGAACTAAAGCCTCAAATTCAAGAAGCAAACAGAACACCGAGTTTTCTTAACCCCAACAAACCCACTCCAAGGCACATCATAATAAAGATGACACAAACCAATGACAAAGAAAAAATTCTCAAGGCAGCCAGGGAAAAGAAGAGTACAACATATAAAGGAAGGCCTATTAGATTATCATCAGATTTCTCAGCAGAAACTCTACAAGCTAGAAGAGAGTGGACCCCAATATTTAAAGCCCTGAAAGAGAGGAACTTTCAGCCAAGAATACTATACCCATCAAAGCTATCCTTCAAGTATGAAGGAGATATAAAAACATTCACAAATACAGAAAAGATGAGAGAATTTATCACGAGAAAGCCCCCACTCCAGGAAATACTAAAGGGGGTTTTCCAACCAGATTCAAAGAACAAAAGAAAACAACACCACAAGTAACAGCTCCACCAAGAACACAATAAAACCAAACTTAAACTGTGACAACAAAGGAAAAAAAAAGGGGGGAGAGAATGGAGATTAACAGTAGCAAAGGACGATGAAGTGCAGAAATACTTATAAGATAGGGTACTACAATGAATATGGTAGGTACCCTTTTCATTACTTAATGGTAACCACCCTAGAAAAAACCACCACAAAAACACATGACTTAAAAAAGGTAGCAACAGAGGAAAGAAGTATGGAACACAAACAAACAGAAACAAATGATAGAAAAACAAAAGAGAAGAATCAAACTAGATACAAAACTAACAGAAAGCAATTTATAAAATGGCAGTAGGGAACCCACAAGTGTCAATAATTACACTAAATGTAAATGGATTAAACTTACCAATAAAAAGACACAGAGTAGCAGAATGGATTAAAAAAGAAAATCCAACTATATGCTGCCTACAAGAAACACATCTAAGCAACAAGGATAAAAACAAATTCAAAGTGAAAGGCTGGAAAACAATACTCCAAGCAAACAACACCCAAAAAAAAGCAGGTGTAGCAATACTCATATCTGATAATGCTGACTACAAGACAGAAAAAGTACTCAGAGACAAAAATGGTCACTTCATAATGATTAAGGGGACACTGAATCAAGAAGACATAACAATCCTTAATATATATGCACCAAACCAAGGAGCACCAAAATATATAAGACAGCTACTTATTGACCTTAAAACAAAAACTAACAAAAATACAATCATACTTGGAGACCTCAATACTCCGCTGACGGCTCTAGATCGGTCATCCAAACAGAGAATCAATAAAGATATAGTGGCCTTAAACGAAATACTAGAACACCTAGATATGATAGACATCTACAGGACACTTCATCCCAAAGCGACAGAGTATACATTTTTCTCTAGTGTACATGGAACATTCTCAAGAATTGACCATATGTTGGGCCACAAAGACAATATCAGCAAATTTAGAAAAATTGAAATTGTACCAAGCATATTTTCTGATCATAAAGCCTTGAAACTAGAATTCAACTGCAAAAAAGAGGGGGAAAAACCCACAAAAATGTGGAAACTAAACAACATACTTCTAAAAAATGAATGGGTCAAAGAAGAAATAAGCGCAGAGATCAAAAGATACATACAGACAAATGAAAATGAAAATACGACATATCAGAATCTCTGGGATGCAGCAAAAGCAGTAATAAGAGGAAAGTTCATATCACTTCAGGCCTATATGAACAAACAAGAGAGAGCCGAAGTAAACCACTTAACTTCACACCTTAAGGAACTAGAAAAAGAAGAACAAAGACAACCCAAAACCAGCCGAAGAAAGGAGATAATAAAAATCAGAGCAGAAATAAATGAAATAGAGAACAGAAAAACTATAGAAAAAATCAATAAAACAAGGAGCTGGTTCTTTGAAAAGATCAACAAAATTGACAAACCCTTGGCAAGACTCACCAAGGAAAAAAGGCACAGGACTCAAATAAATAAAATCCAAAATGAAAGAGGAGAGATCACCACAGACATCATAGATATACAAAGAATTATTGTAGAATACTATGAAAAATTATATGCCACCAAATACAACAATCTAGAAGAAATGGATAAATTCCTAGAACAATACAACCTTCCTAGGCTGAGTCATGAAGAAGCAGAAAGCCTAAACAGACCAATCAGCAGGGAGGAAATAGAAAAAACTATCAAAAACCTCCCCAAAAATAAAAGTCCAGGCCCAGACGGTTACACTAGTGAATTCTATCAAACATTCAAAGACTTGGTTCCTATTCTACTCAAAGTCTTCCAAAAAATTGAAGAAGAAGCAATACTTCCAAACACATTTTATGAGGCCAACATAACCCTCATACCAAAACCTGGCAAGGATGGCACAAAGAAAGAAAACTACAGACCAATATCTCTAATGAATACAGATGCTAAAATTCTAAACAAAATACTGGCAAACCGAATACAACAACATATTAAAAAAATAATACATCATGATCAAGTGGGATTCATCCCAGAATCTCAAGGATGGTTCAACATACGCAAAATGGTTAACATAATACACCATATCAACAAAACAAAGAACAAAAACCACATGATCTTATCAATAGATGCAGAAAAGGCTTTTGATAAAATACAACACAATTTTATGTTTAAGACTCTCAACAAAATGGGTATAGAAGGAAAATATCTCAACATGATAAAGGCCATATATGATAAACCATCAGCCAACATCATTTTAAACGGCATAAAACTGAGGACTTTCTACCTTAAATCAGGAACAAGACAGGGTTGTCCACTCTCTCCACTCTTATTTAACGTGGTTCTAGAAGTTCTGGCCAGGACAATCAGAAAAGACAAAGAAATAAAAAGCATCCATGTTGGAAAAGAAGAAGTAAAGGTATCACTTTTTGCTGATGATATGATCCTATACATCGAAAACCCGAAGGACTCCACAAAAAGATTATTAGAAACAATAAACCAATACAGTAAGGTCGCAGGATACAAAATTAACATACAGAAGTCCATAGCCTTTCTCTATGCCAACAATGAAATATTAGAAAACGAACTCAAAAAAATAATCCCCTTCACGATTGCAACAAAAAAAATAAAATACCTAGGAATAAACATAACAAAGAATGTAAAGGACCTATATAATGAAAATTACAAAGCATTGTTAAGGGAAATCGAAAAAGATACAATGAGATGGAAAAATATTCCTTGTTCTTGGATAGGAAGAATAAATATAATCAAAATGGCCATATTACCCAAAGCAATATACAAATTTAATGCAATTCCCATCAAAATCCCTATGAGATTTTTTAAAGAAATGGAACAAAAAATCATCAGATTTATATGGAACTATAAAAAACCCCGAATAGCCAAAACAATCCTAAGGAAAAAGAATGAAGCTGGGGGCATTACAATACCTGACTTTAAACTATATTATAGGGCCACAATAATCAAAACAGCATGGTATTGGCAGAAAAATAGACACTCAGACCAATGGAACAGAATAGAAAGCCCAGAAATAAAACCACATATATATGGTCAAATAATCTTTGATAAAGGGGCCAACAACACACAATGGAGAAAAGAAAACCTCTTCAACAAATGGTGTTGGGAAAACTGGAAAGCCACATGCAAAAGAATGAAACTCTACTACAGCCTGTCCCCGTGTACTAAAATTAATTCAAAATGGATCAAAGACCTAAATATAAGACCTGAAACAATAAAGTACATAGAAGAAGACATAGGTACTAAACTCATGGACCTGGGTTTTAAAGAACATTTTATGAACTTGACTCCAATGGCAAGAGAAGTGAAGGCAAAGATAAATGAATGGGACTACATCAGAATAAAAAGTTTTTGCTCAGCAAGAGAAACTGATATAAAAATAAACAGACAGCCAACTAAATGGGAAATGATATTTTCAAACAACAGCTCAGATAAGGGCCTAATTTCCAAAATTTACAAAGAACTCATAAAACTCAACAACAAACAAACAAACAATCCAATAAAAAAATGGGAAGAAGACATGAATAGACACTTCTCCCAGGAAGAGATACAAATGGCCAACAGATATATGAAAAGATGCTCAGCTTCATTAGTTATTAGGGAAATGCAAATCAAAACTACAATGAGATACCACCTCACCCCTGTTAGATTAGCTATTATCAACAAGACGGGTAATAGCAAATGTTGGAGAGGCTGTGGAGAAAAAGGAACCCTCATTCACTGTTGGTGGGACTGTAAAGTAGTACAACCATTATGGAGGAAAGTATGGTGGTTCCTCAAAAAACTGCAAATAGAACTACCTTATGACCCAGCAATCCCTCTACTGGGTATATACCCCAAAACCTCAGAAACATTGATACGTGAAGACACATGTAGCCCCATGTTCATTGCAGCACTGTTCACAGTGGCCAAGACATGGAAACAACCAAAAAGCCCTTCAATAGAAGACTGGATAAAGAAGATGTGGCACATATACACTATGGAATACTACTCAGCCATAAGAAATGATGACATCAGATCATTTACAGCAAAATGGTGGGATCTTGATAACATTATAAGGAGTGAAATAAGTAAATCAGAAAAAATCAAGAACTACATGATTCCATACATTGGTGGAACATAAAAATGAGACTAAGAGACATGGACAAGTGTGTGGTGGTTACCAGGGGTGGGGGGAGGGAGGACAGGGGGAGAGTTAGGGGGAGGGGGAGGGGCACAGAGAACTAGATAGAGGGTGGCGAAGGACAATCTGACTTTGGGCGAGGGGTATGCAACATAATTTAATGACAAGGTAACCTAGACATGTTTTCTTTGAATATATGTACCCTGATTTATTAATGTCATCCCATTACCATTAATAAAAATTTATTTTTTAAAAAATAATAAAATAAAATAAAATAAAATAAAGGACAAGTAAATTTAAATCAAAAAAAAAAAAAAAGAACTTGAATTTTAATTACTGTCCTACAGAGAAAGCTTCAGGCCTAAAGCTACTTTCCTGTTGACACCAAATATTTAAGGTAAAAATAATACTGATTCTATGCAGACTTTTCAGAAAATTAAGGGGCAACACTAACACATTACACCAATATTGTTCTGATACCAAAGCCAGAATGCATTATAAGGAAAGAAAATGCATACTAATGTCCTTCATAAAAACAGAAACAAAAATTGTTAATAAAACATTAGCAAATTAAATTAGAAGATATATAAAAATAATGCCACCATAACCAAGTGTGGTTTATTTATCTCACAAATGCAAATTAGTTTAATATTCAAAAAGTAATTGGTGAATTTTATCAACTTAACAAAATAAAGAAGAAAAACTTGAAGGTCATCACAATAGATGAAGAAAAAGTGCTTGAAAATATTCAACAACCAATTATGATTTGTAAAAATCTCATAAAATTAACAATTCCTTAATCTAACAAAGAATATCTATAAAAAACAAAAAAGCTTCAGTTACTATCACACCTAACACTAAAATACTGAAGTCTTCTTACTAAAGTTGGGAATAAATGTCTACTCTACCATTTCTATTTAACATTTATCAGAGATCCTATTCACTGCACAAAGACGAGGGGAGAAATGGACATAAAGATTATAAAGTGGTAAGTAGGAATTCCTATTAATATCAGAATCAAAACAGTGGCACCAATTTTTTTATATTATTTAACAATGTCGAGATTCACCTGTGAACTTTTTATGTTTGGTAAAACAATTTCATAGAAGGTTTATATTTAGTCTGACTTCCACTGTCTTGATTCCTTCATTCACTCAAAAAAGGCCAGGCACTATTCTAGGCACATAATACTGGGGATTTTCTTTTAGAATAATATTACGATTTTCTTCACTGGAACAAGAAAGGTCATGTGATGAGTGTGTCGATAGTGATCAGAATTAGCTTAAATTTTTACATCAGATAGAGAGTAGTGACATATATACATAGGAGGGGCAATGGGCATGACTATTAAGGTATGTCACCAGGTTACAGATAGGCCATATCTTCATGAGTTATTTTTATTTTCATCTGTTTGAATGCTACCCTGAAACCTCAGACTTTATCTTCTCACTGTTCATCAATAAAAATTTTTGAAACTGTCAATACCGCTTTACTGTAATTCAGAAGGGACCATACTGGATCTGCAATGAATCATATCTCTGCCAACAAAATTACTGATAATAGCCAATGCTTACTCTGCATTTATTTTATATAGATGTTCTAAAAATATACACATACTAACTAAATAAATACGCACAAAAACTAACAGAATCAGTTCTATTGTTCCTCTCCCCATTTTATAAATATAAAAGTAAAGTAGAGAGTTTAAGTAACTGGAAAATTTTGCTCTGTAAGCATAAACTGCCTTGAGACCAAAAGGTGGAATGATGGGCAAATAATGATGATGCTTCTTAAATCAGTGTGGAAATCATTCTAAAACAGTAAACTCTCGATATGAGCATTGTAAAAATCTTTCCTCACTTAACTTTAATATTATGTTTCACATAAAAAGTTATTTTATTCTCTTTTTTTTCAAAGTATCCTTATAATCTTGGGGAAAAATACACATAATAAAATGTATTAAATGCTGGAAAGTCTATAAAATATTATTAATTATAATTTTGAATAAAATTTTCCAATTAAAATTATTTATACTATACTTTCAAGGTATATTAATTAATCAATATATATTTAATTGATACTGGCACTGTTTAGTTTAATGTAGATTAACTAAACAAGAAAAGAAAGAAAATTTATTTTCATAAAATGTTATCATAAAGAAAGACGAAACAAAGATAATAATAATAATAATAAACTCCATAGGAGAAATAAAAAGAAAATATAAAACTTTAAACATTATTCTGTCAAGATGTTTTAAACTTAGAAAAAAACAATCAATCCAAAAAATATAGCTTCTAAAACTGATTCATAAGTAGGTTTAATAGATTCATAACCAACTAAAAACTGAATACATTTTAAAATATCAAACATTTTTAGGTGATTTTAAAGTTTAGTTCACCAACTATTAGTAAATAGATAATTTTTGTAAGTGTAAAAGTCCTATTACAAACTTTCAGAGTAAAGAAAGAGCACAAACTCTACCATTTGTTTTATAAGACATATAACTTTGTTATCAAAATTAGATATGGATGAGATAATCAAAACTCAGTCATTGATACTGATGCAAAAAATACTCATTTGAGTTTTTGAAGAGAAGAATGTCTTTGAAATTTTGGGAAAATTTTATTTACCTAAATTCTCATATTTAGTAAATTGAAACAAGAACATCACAATATCATTTCAATCAAACTAAAAAACTTTCTCCCCTCCCCATAACCCCTACACTGTTGTCCATGCCTCTGAGTCTCATTTTTTATTTTCCACCTATGTATGGAGGAGAGGGAGGGGGTCGGGGGAGGAGAGGGGCACAAAGAAAACCAGTTAGAAGGTGACGGAAGACAATTGGACTTTGGGTGATGGGAATGCAGCATAATCAAATGTCAAAATAACCTAGAGATGTTTTCTCTGAATATAGTACCCTGATTTAACAATGTCACTCCATTAAAATTAATTAAAAAAAAAACCTAAAAAGCTTTTGAACAGCAAAAGAAACCATCAACAAAGTAAAAAGGGAATCCAATGAATGGTAGAACATATTTGCCAATGATAAATTTGATAAGGGGTTAATTACCAAAATATATAAAGAACTTATATTACTCAACACAAGAAGACAAACAACCTAATTAAAAATTGGACAAAGGACTTGAATAGGATGTTCTTCAAAAAGGACATACAGATGTCCAATAGCCATATAAAAACATGTTCAGGTCACTAATTATCAGAGAAATGCAAATTAAAACCACAATGATTACTCACAACTGCCAGAATGGCTATCATCAATAAATTAACAAACAAGTGCTGGTGAGGATGTGGAGAAAAGAGAAGCCTTGGACACTGTTGGTGGTAATGCAGACTGGTACAGCCACTATGTGAAACAGTATAAAGTTAATTTAAAAAGTTAAAAGCATAGCTGCCTTTTGAACCAACAATTTCACTTTTGAGAATATATCCAAAGAAGCTTGAAACATTAATTTAAAAGAATATATGCACTCTGTGTTTATTACAGTGTGAGTTACAATAGCCAAGATCTCTGGAAGCAGCCCAAGTGCTCATCAGTAAATGAGGGGATAAAAAAGCTGTGGTACATTTACACAATGGAATACTACTCAGCCAAAGAAAGAGGGGAATATTATCATTTGTGACAACATAGATGGACCTAGTGAATATTATGCTAATCAAAACAGGCCAGTCAGAGAAAGATGAGTAGCATATGATCTTATTTATATGAGGAATTTAATGAGCAATATAAACTGACAAAAGAGAAACAGAGACATGGATACATGGAACAGACTGACAGCCGTCAGAGAAGGGGGTTGGAGGATGAGGAAGTTAAGCAACCCTGCCACGTGTGTGTGTGTAGCTCATAGACACAGACAACAGTGTCATGACAGTGAGAGGGGAATGGATCAAGGGAGAGGTAAAGGTAGGTGAAGGGGGGATATATGGGGACAGGAAGAGATTTGAGTTTGTATGAGGGGTGGACAATGAAGTGTACAGATGATGTTTTGTTGAGTTGTGCACTTAAAACCTGTATGGTTTCGTTAAACAGCGTCCCCAATAAATTTAATTCAAAAAAATAAAAAGGAAAGATGAGGATTACTTCTTGAATAGCTATTTTATTAAATAATCTGTATGTTTTTTAAATTTTAGGCATATTTTTGGGAAAATGTTTGGTTTTTATACTTTGCAAATCATACACAATGTTGTTCTCACATGTAATATAATAACAGATTACTAAAAATAATAATGTAAAATTACATTAGTATAACTGCAAATATATCTTATATAACAAAAAATTAAGTGCATAAATAAAATTGGAAGAAATTCAATACCACTTCATTTTTAATACTTTGTAAACTAAAAATGAGTGGATTCTTAACACACTAAATGATATGTAATATAATTTTATTTCTAATGATAAAATATTAGGAAAAAAATGGCCATTTTTATGGTTTCTATTCAAAATTTTATTTGTGAAACAAGGAAAGAAATTTTTAAATATAAGAAAATATTTAACTCTATGAAAAATTAGTATTGGTCACAAATAAAATAATCACCCATAGAGGATAACGAAAGAATTTTGAAAAAAATTATAATTCATTAGATTATTCACCAAGTGGCTGCAATTAAAATTAACATGCAAAAACCATTTGTGTTCCTCTACTCCAACAGACTAAAAATCTTGATACACATTTACCACCGAGCTATGCTTACAGAAATGAACTTAAATAAAAATAGATAAGACATATACATGGAGAGGAAGACAACTATCGTAAAAATACCTGTTCTTAAATTTATTAAATATTCAATGATCTTCATTTAAAATTCTCACAGCAATTTTTATGGATCTTACCAATATAACTATGGTGGCAAAGGTATCAACTAAGCGAAACACTTACGTCCTGCTAGTGGCTATATGACTCTGTGCATGAATTTTGAATGCTGAATGTAAGTTAAAAGAACTACACCCTATGCCTTTACAAAGTTCTAGAAAAATTGCTGCTATGTATACCAAGTGAAATCATTAAGAATATTCATTTCAGTTTTGTATTTAATACCAAAAAATATATAGAAATTATCTAAATGACTATAACCAGGAACAGAAGTAAATTACTTGTATTATAATTATCTAAAAATTTAATTATTCATATATATTAGATAAATTAGATATATTTTATAAAATTAATTATATAATTATCATATATATATATATATAATGGTGAAAATGAAAGTGTCAGCCCTTCACTAGCTAACTCACAAAACATGAGAAGACTAAATATAGTATATCATTCATATAAAATCTATAAACCTATAAACTGAACTCTGTATTTTTTGAAGAAAATATATATATGTAGTAAATCCACAATGAAAAACAGGAGAATGAGTAACACAATTTAAATCATATTAATTCTTTTATGGAAAAAAAAAGAATATTACTAAGGAGGGGCATAAAGAGTGTTCAAGTTTATTTTAAGTACTTAATTGCTGAATCTGAGGAGTAGGGCCATAGGCTTTTATGTTATTATTCTTTATACTTTACATGTAAACTATTGTTTTTTATTTTTGAAATACAAAGTAATAAAAACATTCCCCCCCCAAAAAAAGAAGCAGAGTTGTTATAATAGCAGCTCAGTTGTTGTGGCAATAAGATGAAAGAAGAATATATTCTAAGCAGAGGCTCCAGGTAGATTCAGGGAATAGAAATAACAAATCACAAGAATTTGGAGATATAAATGTGTCTAACTATAAGGAAATCCCTCCCCTATGACTAGAATTATCCTTCAGAAAATGAATAGTTCATATTGAAATCTTTACAAAGTCTCTCTCATAGGGTAGAATATTAGTTCTTTATTTTGAACAAAAAGGTACTTTTGCAGGAAAGAAATAATAGCCCCAAATGACCCCAGTCTGTGATAGTTTTAAATAGAAGAATTTACTTAGGGAAATCAGGAAGCCAAGGAGAAGAAGGATAACCACATTCCTACTGCAGGTGTCGACTGAGAGTAGAAGCTCTTCCAACCTCCTTTTTCATTCTCTCAGCCCCTCCACGAGTTATCCAAATGGGTGCTAGGAGAGTATTAAAATTCCAGGAGTCACGGGCTCATTAAAAAGGTGAAGGATTTTGAAACTGCATTTAAAATTTAGCCTCAGTGCATGGATTTTGATGAAAAGAGTGTAAAAATGCAAATTTCAGGAACCATGGCAAATTGTCGTTTTATGTGTTGCTAAATATAAGCTGGGAAATTTGAGTAGCATAATAAATTTAAGTTTAAGTAAATTTATATTCACTGATGATTCCTTGCTGATTATCTCTGCTGCTTGTAGCCCTTTTCATTTTTCAACAAAGAATGAAGAGAAATCTCCCATACTTTGGTAAAGCCATTTGGATTTGATGTTTGCAGTACTTTGAAAGACTGAGTAAGACATTGCCTGAAAGAAATTTTTGGCTCATGTCTTCTCCATTTTTTCATCCAGTCCCGTCACCTCCCTTCCCCCTGACAGCTGTCAGTCCATGTTTCTGTTTCTATTTTGGTTACACAGACACAGAAAACAGGGTGGTACTAGCCAGAGGGAAAGGCAGGGTGGGGGTAGGTGAAGGTTCACGATATGGGGTGCGGATGGTATCATATTGAGTTGTACACTTCAAACCTATATGGTTTTGTGAACAAATGTCATCTCAATAAATACAATTTAAAAAAAGAGAATTTTTGCTCTTCACATAACTGAATGCCACTATACTTGGACATGTGCACCTTTTATAAGAAAATAAAAACTTTAACTATGTCTGTTAATTTTTCTCCCAGATATTAGTTTTAAACAAATCAGGCCTAAATGTTCAGTGACATAAGACATCATTATATTGCTGTAGCTCTGGTCCAAACTAGCCCTCTTGAATTCCAAAGAATAAAAATTTCTCATTAAACTCTCAACTGGTGCAAAGGTCTTTGATTCATCAGAGAAAATATGGTTTTGTGTCTCCTTTTACTTAAATGTTTCCTTTAAGTTCTCCCCAGATATTCACAGTTGCCAAGCCTCCTCAGAAAAATACTTTTCCTAGACTCGTGGTGAACAAGCAGAGCCTCATTTCTTGTCATCATATAAAACAGATGCTTTCATCTGCTGAACAACATGATACAGAATTGTATCAACCATTGTGCTTCTTGGAGAAAGGTAGTGCTCTGTGCTTAATTAACCTTTCCTAAAAAGAACGCAAACAAAAAAAAAACCCAACTATCTTGTTTTTATCTGGTGGTTAATCACAAAATAAGTAAATTCTGTGGGTCAGGATAAATACCAGCTGCTGATACTTGTTATTTCCTATTCTTTTATTTTTTACTTTTTAATTGAATTGATTGGGGTGACACTGGTTAATACTATTAAACAGGTTTCAGGTGCCCAACTGCACAACACAGCTCTGTACACCATATTGTTCACCCCCCAAGTCAAGTCTCCATTCATCACAATTTACCTCCCATACCTTCCTCCCCCCAAAAAAACTACCACACTATTATCTTTTTTTGTCCTTCCTTATTCTCATTTTAATTAACTATATTGTCAAAAGTTTCTAGCAATCTCTTGAAAATTGTACCACAAATAAGACTTATGAATTAAATAAATAAATGAGTTTACATTTCAACATGAAAGCTCAAAAGCTGTATTCATACCACCATATGCATTGTCTTGTAAAATGTGTGACAGCAGTAAGTAGGTAGAATTTGCCATGATATAAATTTATGTTGAAATATGCTTTCCTTAGATATTAAGATTGTAGACATGTTAAAAGATTACCCACAATAAGGGATATTAATTAAATTTTATAATATAATAAGTTTTATAAAGTAAAAAGAAGTATCTTTAGCTAGAAACAATAATTAGTATTCTGCTTAATAGCCTACTCTTTATGCATGTAAAATAGATTGCTTAAATGAAAGACATTTGTATAGAAATAATCATGTTTGGCAAAAATGCATGACCATTTTCTTGAGATTTATATAGCAAAAGATATATGCTTCATAATATAAAAATATAGTATTAAAATAATATTTACTTTATTTAATTTTATCAAACTTCTCATATAATACTTCTGATTAATTTTGGAGGTCAAATATTTTATGGTCTCATTAATATTTATAAGAGACTAGTCTTTTGTAGTCTAATATGCCCTTGCTAAAATTGTTAAGGTGTGTTTGGCTAATATAGTTACTCTATAAAGGAATTTTTTAGAAAGAAGAAAAATTGGCATGATTATAATGAAATCTCATTTATAAGGCATGATTATTTAAAAGTACTCTAGTGTTGTATACATCAAACTACTTAAAAGGAATAAAAACTTTGAGAAACCTATTTCAAAGTTAGTATTTGAAATATAAGCTGGAAAAGCCCATGCTTTGCGGAAGTGGAGAAAAACTCAAAAGGGTGCCCTCTTAAGTCAAGACATAAGAGTATCTTCAACTATGGGTTTTATGATCCCTTACTAAGCACTGGATGAAGACCATTTTCACCATATTCTCATTTATCTAGAGAGAAAGAATTATTTTACATTTTATATGGCTATGACAAAAAGATTTCACAAATAAAGTAAAATAAGTACAGTTCTGGTCTCTCTCCCATCCCTCCTCCATCAACCTGGTTTCTATATTTCACCTCCATTGCTATTGCCAGCAATGGAGTACCCATCAACCCAGATTCTCTTTGCCTAGCAGTCATTGTGGCAAAATAAGAAACTGTTCTGCCATATAGTAGGCACTCCATAAATATGTATTGAGTTAAATGAGAGCATTAGCGCCAGTTTCCTTCCTTATCTACATTGTCATCTGTTGTGTACGTTGAGTTTCAATGAACTTAAGAAATGCTTTCTTTTCTTGTGAATCCTGAAGATTCCTTTTAGAAAGTTGTTTTATTGAATATCTGTTCTACTTTTGAATTGCCAGAAACACACAGTAAATTTAAAGAATATAGAACATAGGACTATAAAAACAACAAAAGCAAAGAAAAAGAAGAGGAAGGAGGTTTTCAGTATTTTTGTTGCTAGATTTATTCCCAGAAGCATTTATATATTTCTATTGGTCTCAGATTTAATAGGGCATGGCAAATATCTATTTATATTACTAATTTTTATACTTTTTCCTTCTTATTCTGTTAATCAAAACCTGGCTTTTTTATGAGACAGGTTTTGTTAATAGATATCTTTTAGAAGGAGCTATTCCATTCAAAAAATAATTATGAGAAGCTTATTTTGTATGTCTTTTGCATTTTTATTAAGTAATGTGATATTTGACACATGATGATGTGGTAGAGACATGGATTTGAAGTTAAACAGTGTTAGTTTTGCGTCCCAGAGTTGAAAATGTGGCAATTAGTTCAGTCCTTTATGCGTCTCATCCTTACTTATAGGTGGAAATACGGGCTCATATGGCTGTAAGTGTTATAATGTCTAAGAGCTTAGCACAGCACCTGGCACATAGCAGCACACCGTAAAAAGTTATCATTATTATTACAATGGTAAAATTTAGTGAGAAGACAAAATGTCCAGAACTGAAAGACTTGATAGAGGAGGCAACCACCAATTATACATAGAGCTTTTATGCAAGACTAAGTTCATTCATCTGACAGTATGGCAAATATTTCCCTTAGAGGGACCCATGATTATTTGAGGTTTCATATCATAGTAGATAAGACATGATTCAAGGTCACACTATTAAAAGAGTAAATGTTAACTAAGCTTTAAGGAACCAGAGAAGTTTCAAACAATGGAGTAGTAGCGGGAAATATATATTTCAGGCTAAAATAAGAGAAGAGCCTGTGTTCACTCATTTGTCTATAAGGGACACAAGCTAAGTGTCTCTGGGAATACGTGCCCTGAACTCCATGGGGTTCATGAAGAATAGGATTATGAGGGAAGATAAGGGTGGAATAGGCAAGACCAGAATGCAGAGGGGCATCTGTCACCCCACTGATTCCTAGGGTAAATTCAGTGGTTTGGGCTATTTCTTATCCACCATTTTAAGTGTATTCCTACCCTGTGTCAGGATGGCAGAGAACCAAAAGTATTTGGTGAATAGCACTAATGGTCACTTGCTCTACCGTTTAATTTGTAATATTTTTATAGAAAGCAATGAAGGAATTAACAATCAAGGCAAAATACAGATCACATTCTTTTTCTACACAAAAGTTATTTTTCCTATATGTTCAAATGTTCTGTTATTTCTTTTTAGTTACCTGTGGTTGTAGGAAATGTCAGGGTAAATTAATAATGATAATGTGATCATTACTTTATGGAATTTATATTGTTGGAAAACTGTAAAAGTTTCTACATGTAGACTGATATCTTATTTAAATATTAGGCACCATGAATTCTCATTGATGAAAAGGCTTACAGAAATAATAGCAAAACTAAAATCTTATTAGGGTTTAGAAGAGTGTCAAACAAAAAAATGTTTCTTGATAAATGTGACATTTGACACTTTGTTCTTTGCTATTTAATTTCTAATTAAAATAAAACTTTTCCCAGGACATAATATAATATCCTGGAAAGTTACATAATATACATGCTGGAAAACCCTTTTTATAGCCTAACATGTGCTGTAGAGTTGATGCTCTATAGAAACTTATGTCTCTTAATAATATTGAATTTTATTATCTTCTTTATTTAATATTAAATTTCAGGACAAGTATTTTTTTGTTTGTTTCTCTTGGTTTTGCCACTACCATAATATTAGCACATAATTCAATGACAAAAATAATCCTCTATTATTTATCTTTCCTTTAATATTGTAAGCTACAGATGTACCCCTGTTGTGTAGTGATACCATCTATCAGAGTTTATTTCCTGCAGGTGTATGTGTTCCCTTTGTTTGATGGCCTTAGCTTATTGGTACAAAATCTCATTAAATGTGATTCTCTTTCTACATAAACAACCTTCATGTTCTCTGTTTCAGAGCGAGACTGGTATTTCTAGGACATCATGTATCATAGTACTTTCATGAGGGTATCTGTAAACAAATATAAAGGCAATGCTCTGGGAAACAAGTAAATATTATAAAGAAAGTAAAAAATTATTTTCAAAGTATAAAATGCTCTAAAGAAATTTAAACTCACTATGAACTTGCTTTTTATTTCAGGCCCAGATTTATAGAAAATCTATTATGTGAAAGCCAGTTTAAGTCTGCAAAATACGTTCTTAACAACACATTATAATGGAAACCATTCAATGATAGAGTAAGAGGGAGGCCAATATTTCTTACTAAATTTAGGAAGCAGAGGCAGCTATATTTTTTCCTAAGAAGTCCAAAAAACATATGGAAAAAATATGTAGAAATATAACTCAAGCATCTATAAAAATACTTAGAAATACATAAAAATAGAAAGAAGCTATTGTTTTAATTATAGCATGTACTATATATAAGGCATTTAAGTTTACACCCAATAATTATTATATTATAGGTCAAAATAATAAAACTGTAAAGAGTATGACTTTTATTCAGATAATTCACATGCATATCTCAGTGTTTGTAGAATTATGTGGTTAGTTATCTGATTCAGTTTATTGTTAACCAATCTACTGAACACTACGTTGTTTGCTCAACTATAACTTCATAGTTCATGGACACATACCCTTGAGAAGTGGCGGACTGGGACCAGTGATGCTGCAGTCACTGCAGTCTCAGTGCCCTTGTTGGCATTGCTGACAAACCACGTGGGAGTGAATCAATGTCAGTTGAGGAAAGAATTGGAAATGGCTAGGGAATTTCAAAGAAATAATGACCTGAACCCTCTGTGCAAGAAGATGGAGAAAGTAGAATTGTGTGTTTCCTTTTCATCAATTCTGCTATATATTCCTCTAGATAAATTGCCTTCTTTCTAGAATATGTTTGTCTTCCATTTTCTGCCTGCTCTTTGACTGAAAGAAAATTCAGAAAACTGCCTTAGATGAATGTAGATGGGTAAAAAGTAAAGTTGTTCATGCCTAGTTGTTAGCCTTTTTTTAAAAGTTATTTTAAGTGGTACTTGGAAGAAGCTCTCCTTTGGCTCCTGCTTTGGTTTATTTGACTTTTTTTTTTTAACTTTTTCTTCAGTGAGAAGCAGGGATGCAGGGTGACAGACTCCTGCATGCGCCCCAACCTGGATCTACCCAGCAAGCTCCCTACTGGGGTGATGCTCTGTCCATCTAGGGCCGTTGTTTAGCAACCAAGCTGTTTTAGCACTTGAGGTGAGGCCATGGAGCCATCCTCAGTGCCCGGGGCCTACTTGCTCCAACCAAGCCATGGCTGTGGGAGGGGAAGAGAAAGATAGAGAGAGAAAAGGAAGAGGCAAAGGGGGGGGGGAGAAACAGATGGTTACTTCTCCTGTGTGCCCTGACCGGGAATCGAACTAGGGAGGTCGATAAGCTGGGCTGACACTCTACCACTGAACCAACCACCAGGGTCTATTTGAGTTTCTGAATTCTGCATTGTTTTATCTATTAATTTTTTTATTAGTTGCCAGAACTAATTGAAATTAGAGTAAATTAAAATTAAAAGTCAGGTAAGCAATCAGGAAAAATTGAAAGTGCTTAATGTAATACTTAGGATTATAAAGAGAAATTATTTTGCAGATTTGCAATATATTTTATTTGTAAGTAATTATCTTAGCACTGACATAAATCATCTTGATCAGTATGGAACTTTGGAAATTAAGACATAAAGTCTACCATGACAAGGAAAATACCTGAGAAAAATTCTAAGCCAAATCTGCTGTATAAAAAGGTGCAGAGACTCTATGGGTTCATTTATACTGCTGTAATCAACACTTGCTTTTATTTCATCATCAGATTATTTAAAGGTAACTTAAGTCAGTGTACCCTGCTAAAAATGCACAGTGAGATTTAATCTGTTATTCAAATTGGCTGGCAAAGTATGTATGTATTAGCAAGGTTAATGAACCATAAAATCCATTTGTTTTTTATTCAAAGATGCTGCTGCTAAAAATCTTATCTACATGCAGCCATAACTGAGGAGATGAATGTAAAAGTGACATTGCTTTTCAAATCTTATGGATTAAAAGTAACTCTGCAATTAAAGAAAATCAATCTGTTTGACTTTTTTTTATACAGGGTGGAGTAAAAGTTGATTTTCAGTTGTGAGTATGGGAAATAGAATTTATTCTTATATTATTCTTACTTATTATTGTATTATTTTCCAGATGGACAACTGTAAACCTACTTTTGCCCCACACTGTACAAGTATTGTATCAACTAAAATGTTCTTTAATGGTTTAACATTGCGATGTTCTTCCAGTCACTAATTATTCAGTCCTTGTTGATGGACTTCAGTGTAATTTTGTAGAATATCGCTGTCCCTCAGTATTTCACCATACAGTGAACAGCTAATTGATATCTTGTTGTTTATTCCTGAATTTTACTTTTTATCAGGATTACTGGGGTCTGCTTTCATTAGCATTTCTTGACATAACATTTCTACATAGTCACTATTTTCCAAGTCATTTTTTCTCCTACAAATAGATTTGATTTCCCCATCAAACCTCCTTTTTTTTGCCTCTGGGTCTTTGTCTACATTTTGTTAACAGATATTATTCTAAGATAACTGTGCATGGGCCTAGCAGAGAGACCAGCACACCTGGGTGATCAGTGGTCTTGGTGTGCCTGACACAGAACAGTTTCTGACAACACAGGACTTTCAGTGCCAAACTAGAAAAAAATAATAAAACCAGGCAAATTAGGAAGCTTTGGTCACTCTAAACATTAATTTTCAATAGGTAAATTATTTTATCCATATATTTTTCGATATTTTTTATTCAAATGAAAAAAGACAGAACTTCTCACTCTTGAAGCATCTGAAATAGTTTCGTGCATGAAATCTTAAAAGATTTCCGGTGTCCCTTCATATTAGTCATTGTATTGGCCCTGAGCATTTGTACATCACCATGTGTGTTTTATTCTGAGCATTGTTACCTAGGACCTGTCATCCCAGCTAGAATGCAAATACAAAAACTGCTCCATCTTATAGTTCAACATTTTGGTATATGAGTACCTATAAAATGACATCTACTCTATTACTCAGCTGAGTGGATCAAATGAAGTAAAAGCTTTATAAAGTCAAAAGACATTAAACCCAATTATTATGGTTGGATGATTTATTCAATTTAAGTTGTTTTTTTTTTCCCTTTTTCAATTTTATGACCCAAGCATATTTCCTAGATATTTGGTACTCTCTTGGCTCTCTGTGTGATTGCAAAGTTCAGAAACAACTGCCGTTTTTGCAGATTGATTTCTGGAGCCATGCTAGAAGGATGAGGCTAGAAAGAGCAGGAGAAGAAAGAAGTGATGCAATGGAGGGGGACAAGGTTTGAGACTAGACTCCTGGGCATGGCCCCAACCTTGGACCTTCCCACTGAGTGAAGGGTAGTCACTCTTTGGAGACTGGAGGGCTGCCTAGAATTTCTCAGGGGTGGCAACCAAGCCCCAGGGCAAGACTATGATTGAGTCCATGCTTCAAGCTGTCAGAACATATTACATTCTCCTTCAGACATCAGTTACCAAATACAAATTTAAAGATAAAATTATTAAGCATGTTAAGACATAAATCAAAAAGCATTAAACCCCAAGCATCTGAGTGAGGGGCCAAGGTGTAACTGCACTGGATGAGGTGCTGGATGGAGGAGATTCCCTATGACTAGGATACTGGATGGGGGCTCTGTAGCCAATAGGAGAGTAAAGAACATCCAAGGCCCCATTGGCACCACTGGCGTTAATTCTCCATAGTGAAACTCCAGGGCATGGGTATGAGGTGTATCTAGAGAGAAGGTTAACTGGATTTTATGGATTCCAAAACTTAAAAATTCTCTAGTTTACCCTGGCTAAGTAACCAGTTAGTTAGAGTATTGTCGCAAATGCCCAAATGTGCCAATGTTGTGAATTCAATCCCAAGTCAGGGCACATACAAAAATAAACCAATGAACACAAGAATAGGTGGAACAACAAACCGATATCTCTCTCTCTTTCTCCACAACACAGTTAAAAAGTTTTAAAAAATGCTCTAGTTTAAGTTTAACTTTAGAAGGTTATGTGATCCTCAACAATGTATGTATCAATGACAATGTCAGCCTGAACACAAAAGGCTCTTTCCCAAGCTTTGGGCAATACATGATGACCTCAGATTCTTGCCTATTATTAGTGAGGAGGAAATAACACCACAAAAAGGTGGTCCTTTCATTCCCAGGCATTTAAACAGGTTGGAGTGGTCAGTGTCAGGTTTAATGTAATTTCATGAAAATAATGTGATTTTTCTTATACATCAGATTTTGGACATAATATTCAAGAATTTACTGCTTTGTCACAAATTTTAACATCTCATGGTTTATATAATCACTTATTCTTTACACAAATAAAATTAATTGTGTTTATTGGTATGCTTCACACTTGTCCTAGTAGTTTTATATTCATTAATTTATAAAATCTTTCTTGCAGTCGTGTAAAGGATATACATTTATTATTCCCCTTTTACACATGAGAAAAATGAATACAGAAAGAGGTTAATGAATTATCAAAGGTTATACAACTAGCAATTGTAGAGTCAAGATTTAACCACAAATAAACAAGCTCCAGAAACTTTCATACGGACTATTAATTTTCTATGTTTAAAAAAAATTAAAGATTTTAAAAATGTATTTTATTATTTTTTATATCTGGCCTCAATCATAACTGAAATGGAGTATACTTTGATTTAAACTTTGAATCTAATTTTTGCTGTTTGGAGGACACAATTTGAGAAATATTATAGAGCTTACTGACCTAAGCCTATACGTGTTGATTCAGATTTGAGGTCTGGCTTTTTAAGCCAAAACTGACCTGTTTAAAATACACAATAAATATATTTTATAATAGCTTGCACAATAATGTACAATTTGATCAGAATATGTATATGCATGAATATTATTTATATAGAGTATATTCTATGTATAGAGTTACATGATGTTTTGTTTTGTTTTTTCTTGTGACAGAGACAGAGAGAGGAACAGACAGACTAGAAGGGAGAGAGATGAGAAGCATCAATTCTTTTGTTGCGGCACCTTAGTTTCTCAGTGATTGCTTTCTCATATGTGCCTTGACAAGGGGGCTACAGCAGACCGAGTGACCCCTTGCTCAAGCCAGCAACCTTGGGTTCAAGCTGGTGAGCCTTGCTCAAACCAGATGAGCCCGTGCTCTAACTGGCAACTTCGGGGTTTCGAACCTGGGTCCTCAGCGTCCCAGTCCGATGCTCTAGCCACTGAGCAACCACCTGGTCAGGCCAGAGTTCCATGATGTTAAAAGAGGAAAGAGACTTAAAACACACCAACTTAATAACTTTAATTTCATAAGAGATTATTTAAAAACTAATATGCTAAGTGAGATAGAAATAAGTAATGATTATGTATAAGTTACTAATATAAATAAAACCAAAATAATTTAATTTTTTTTATTCTTTCTGAACATTAACTCACAGAATTTAAGAAAGTAATAAAAGGTACTTAAGGATATGCTCTGTAATCTACTTTAGCATTAAAGTTAATAAAACCTGAGACCCAGTTTAGTAGACGTTCACTGCTTATTGTGTCTAGCATCTTTGCTAACAGCACATCAAATGTGTTTTTAAGAACTACTTTCCTTATTCTCAGTACATCCAGTTTAACTGTGTCTCCATCACTGCCTCCAGAAGTAGATCCTGTGACTTTGGCTGCCTGCATAGCCCTAAAGACCTCAGCCATGTAGCTAGTCAGGGATAGCTACATGACACAAGCTTGTCCAATAACATGAATTTCATTTACTGCTGTGCTATAGGATATATCTCTCTTGACTGTAGAAATTGAAACTTGAAAAATGTGTATATTAATTTTCTAATACTGTATAACAAATTACCACAAGCTAAGTGCCTTAAAACATCACTCCTTCATTATCTCACAGTTTCATGTAGGTCAGGAATTTTGGTGCAGACTAACTGCATCCTCTACTCAGATCTCTCATAATTGCAATGAGGTTTTCAGCCAGGGCTGTAGAACCATCTGAGGCTTCAGAGCCTCTTCCTTATCTATTCAGGTTGCTGGCCGAATTCAGCTATTGCCAATGTCGAACTCATGGTGGCTTGCATCTTCTTTGAGACAGCAGAGAATGTCTCTTTGATGTCTTTTTTTAAATATTCTTTTTTTAGGTTCATCTGATTCAGTGTTGTTAATTTTGGCTCTCTTTCTCTGGAAAACCCTAATATAGTTTCATCTAGAATTATATCCTTTATTATTTCCAAAGTCAACTAATTAGTCACCTATATCCCATCATTTTCATTAGTCCTGCCCACACTTTGGAGAAAGAGATTATTCTGGGTTTGTATATACTGAGACAGAAATCTTGGGAGCCATATTAGTATACTGCCTACTTATAATATGAACATGGATTTTAGAGGACAAGCTAGACTCTGACCGGTTAGGTCAATGGTAGAGCATTGGCCAGTGTGTGGGTGTCCCAGGTTTGATTCCCAGTCAGGGCATACAGAAGAAGTGCCCATCTGCTTCTCCACCCCTCCCCCTCTCACATCTCTCTCTCACTTTTTCTCTCTCTCTCTCTTCCCATCCTGCAGCCATGACGTGATTGAAGCAAGTTGGCTATTTTAGTGAAATTTGAGTTTTCTGTTATTTGAAACCAAAAATGTACTGAGGGAAGAATTTATTAAGCCAAAGGAATGAATTTGTGTCAAAACTGAAACTAGAACTTTTTCTCTTTTCAGCATTTCTTGTGTTCCAATACATATGATGTTAACATGTTCAAGTTTATTTTCTTTCAATCCTATTCACATTACTATCTCTACATTCAGGTTTATTTAATATATATCACAGGTTCATGAACTTTGATTGAAATGCTCTAATCTACAACTTTTCTATGTGTTCCTTATCCCACTCCCCATTTGGCTAATAATTAATTAGCTTTTTTTAGAACCTTGGGTGACAGAAAATGATTTGACTTTGGGTGACGGACACACAACATAATCAACAGTTCAAATGCTATAGAAATGTTTACCTGAAACCTATGTAATCTTATTAATCAATGACACCCTATTAAAGTTAATTTTCTAAATAAAATAAAAAAATAAATTGTTATGAGCAGAAAAAAAAATCTTTGGGGACCATACAACAAATTATACTTGAAAATCTCAATGTATATTTAAATATGAAACGCTAAATTCAAAAAGAGCTAAGACTAAATGTTATTGCATTCCATTATTAAGTTGTTTTTCATAGGAAATGAGTAATAAGTATGTAGCATTATAAAATGAAGAAGTGTTTGTAACTAGCATAATTATCCACTAATAGGTGGGTGGTATATTATATAATTAAAAGCTCATAATCTCTATGATTTCCATTGGAATGAAGCCAGAATAAAATATGTATTAAAATGGCAAGATATTCTCTGCATTAAACTTAGTAATTTAAAATATTTTATGGGTCAGGGAATTAGGAGGAGCTTTCCTGATTCTCGGAGTCAGTTGTCCATAGGATGCTGTTAGAGAGTTCAGGCTCGATACTGAGAGTCCCTGGAGAGAGGTCCTGGAGGATAAGAGGTTCACGTTAAGAGTCATCGGCTGCAACACCTCATCTTTAATTAGTGCATAGTCACTCTGCACTTGGTAAATATTGGAAGGAAGGACTTCCAACCTTTTAATTTGTTTATTCCTGAATCCAAGTAAGTTATCCACTGTCAGTGGAAAGATGGCTTACCATCATCCCTTTGGGCAGATGTTCCTTTCTTTATGGAAAAGGGGAGGAGAAGGCAATTAGAATGTTGTTCTTGAATGAATGAATGCCCATATGCTAAATTTAAAGTCAACATTTAGAGATCCCCTATGGATTTTTGAAAATTTCAGACATATTTTTAAATTTTTATTTTATTTATTGATTTTAGAGGCAGAGGGCATTGGGAGAGAGAGCAAAAAGTGTTCGTATGTGCCTTGATGTGGCAAACCCAGGGTTTTTAAACCAGTAACCTCAGCATTCCAGGCCAACATTCTATCTACTGTGCTACCACAGGTCAGAGCAGATATAATCTTAATCTCATTTAGATTCAAGGTATTGTGCCACCAGATGGCTTCCCAATGGCATAATTATGGTTATAAATTATCTGGGGAATTTTACTTTGTCTGGAAAACCATCTGATCAATTCAGATGAAGACATATTTAATTATTTTATCAGGAGACTTTTTGACAAAATTATAATTTTTAAATGTTATTTCAAGCAGTTTCAAATCCTTAGGTTTATATTAGTCAATACTTCTCTTTAGTCTTAGGAAATTTGTTTTCGCAACAATGTGTTTGCGATGGTCAAAGGGTAATTCTTGGTCAAGTGTGTGCCCATGTGTTATGAATTTCAATATAATGCAAATGGAGCATGAAGGAGAGTTCTGCAGTTTGGACAACTAATTCAGTGCAATGCCATACATTTAATTAGTCAGTGTAGATAGTCCTGAAGAAAGTGATAACTAGATCTCCCCTTGATAAAAATATTTGATCAGTTCAATTATCCTTATACTGACCAAAGTATTTTTCGTCTCCCACTTTCATTGTCTAAGATTATGATAAATTAAAAAATGCATTAATTTTATTCATTTTTCAGTAGGCTTACTATATACCTTTGTTTAAATGGGTTTAAATGATAAATTGCTACATAATAAATTCAGAAAAAATAATTAAACAAATCAATTAAACTATTTATTATTTAGCAAGCAAAAAATGCAGCATTTCTTATAATTGACTTTACTGGGATTTTCTCCCACTTTTGGTAAGAAATTACCTTCCTCTGAAACCATTTTAAGACAAATATCATCAATATAATTATGAAAGAGTGTGTTTTTTTATTTCATGGGACTCTTATAAACTTATTAAATTTCTAATACCGTACTTGTTGTCCTTAATATCTTATTTCATTAGTAATGGAGATTTAAAATGAAAAACTATCTATGTGAGTAATATATAAACACATGTATGAATAGACATACATATTTATACATATATAATTATATACATATGTACACACATAGGAAGTCAAAAATATTCACAAAGATTTCCAAAGGTGATTGGCAAATCACTTGTAAATCATTTAAAATATATTTTTGCACAGAAAAAACAAGTGATCTAAAGTCATACCTCAAAAGAATAATTCACTCTTAATTAACACATAGTTTAAATGGTAGCATTTGAATGCATTAAATCATCAGTCAGATATTGTTACTATTACTGACCTATATCTTCATATACAGTGTGAAAGATAAAGAATAAATTTCCCTTCTTCACTGGGGGAGAAAGTGACAAATTGACTTCAGAGATTGGCAGACATAGCAAACACAGTTTCAAGCACTCACATAGCTAAGAATCCAAGAACTCTAGGAACAAAATGGACAACTTCTCAATTAGAGTACTGAACTAAATTTGCCAATATTTTAAATTGAAGAACATTGGGACAGATTCTTCAACAAAAAGTAGTTGATAATAATATAAATGGATGCATATACAAGTATTCAACTATATCATTATGGATCATGAGACACAAGAAAACAACTATGTTACATATAAGAGTAGAGAAGCAATGGCTATGATTTCAGCCCTTGAAGTCAAAGTGCAGGCTTACATCACAACTCCACAGGTTACTATCTCTGTAGCTCTGAGCCAGTTAAGTAAACTTTATGTTTCATTGTCCTCATCTGTAAACAGGGGGTAAACTTTATTCCTATTTCAGAGGTTGGAGCGATCATAATAAATATGCTTAAACTAACACCTGACACATGGTAGAAGATCAATGGATACTTATTACTATATTGGCTATTTATTGCTGTACAATGTACTCTGCCTCTAAAGCTTTGTGGCTTAAAACAAGCAATATTTATTTAAGCTCACAATTATGTGAGCTAACAGTAGAGGTTAGATTGTTTGTCTCTCAACTATGCTTATGCATCCACAGGCTACTTTCAAGCTCAGTCAACTATCTCTTAAACTCCAGCCAACTAACGGTGGTTTGTTGAAAGCTGACATGGCTAGTTACCCTTTGAC
Organism: Saccopteryx leptura; assembly: GCF_036850995.1. Classification (NCBI taxonomy): domain Eukaryota; kingdom Metazoa; phylum Chordata; class Mammalia; order Chiroptera; family Emballonuridae; genus Saccopteryx; species Saccopteryx leptura. The sequence continues at coordinate 18,514,767 of NC_089506.1, forward strand.
CATAGAGAGCAAGAGCGAGAGCACAGAGCTGCCGGAGACCCTGTGTCCAAACCGCCCCGCAGCATTGCTGCGACTGATGTAGAGTTGCAGTCTTAGAGTCAATTTTATAGCTTTTCTTACATCTAGAAGTGCTCATATCTTCTGTAATATACATAGTTCTTTCATTGAATAGGTACTCAATAAATACTGATTACTGATTTAATATATTAATATGAATTTACATGTTTATGCATAAACTTAGATTTGAAAACAAAAATTCTTCATTTGCTAAATGTAAAGAACTTATATCATTATGAAACACTTGAGTTGGAAGTGACTTTAAAATGGATACTTTAATTGTATTTTTTTGGTAAACCAATGAAGAGAAGTCTGTTGAAACAAAATATCTTACTTGTGCTAATATAGTGACTTAGTTGGCCCAAGACTAGAATACTAGGTCTCTTATTCCTGTGTGGTGTTTTATATACGCCAATAAATAATGAATTTGGATGTTTAGGAGTTTCAAATGCTATAAAAACAACATATTAATGGAATAAAAGAACAATTAGTTAGTAGTAGTTTCTTTCTACATTGTATAAAATATATTAAGTATAATTATTTATTCTCTGACTCTCCATATTACCCAACCCTCTATCACTTAATTGACTTGAGAACAAAGCAAGCATTATTAATTTTCAAAGGGATATTTTAGATCTTTTGATGAAATTTGTAATAAAAACATAGAGTGTGACTTAATAGGGAATAACTGTCTCTTTAGAAAAACTGAAATCGAAATCAAAATTACTATACAGGCAACATCAAAATACCTCAAGATGATGGATAAAGATGACATTTACAAGGTTTCGTAATGCCGAGTTGTAATGTTTACAGGAAATTAATCTAATATTGGAGACATATCATTTTTCACAGGAGCGGAATTATAATTCAGCTGTCTCTCCCTGACAAGGTCAAAATTTACCACTGTGCAGCTCAAATGCTGTGCCTGGAGCAGTTTTACCACATCCTAAATCAGTTTCTGTATCATTTCATATATAAAATGAAATTCTGTGGAAAGTATCTGTCTTTAATAGAGTACAAAATAAAACAAGAAAAGCCTAGGACAGTTTACATTCAACTACTATAGAAAAAATAACACTAATTTGATGTATAGTTCATCAGAATTATCAGCAACTGAGTTTCATCCATATTGTTGAGAATTATAATGCAAACAAAGCCAGCTGTTTCTTTCAGCATATCAAGTCCATTATTGTCTCCAGGGCTCTTCTGATTAAGCCTAACATGATGTGATCACTTTCATCACTTTGCAGCTGCTCTTACAGAAGTCAGATTTCAAAAATTAGCATATATTTGTATATTCCAAAACCTAAGTGAACTAAATTCACATCCGTATTATTTAACTAGTTCCAAAACTAACTGAGATGCTTTCACTAATATCGTAGATGTTTTCCTTTTACTTCCAGTTAATGTGCGCTCTTTAAAGAAGTAGATATATTTTGACTAGGACTCAGGTTCATTCTTTAGAGGTTTGAGCAATAATGTAGAACACCTTATAAAGTTCATGGCACTTAGAAAATACAAATATGAATCAAAGACCAGTTATGCGGTAGGCATGAGAAGGTGATAAATACAACTAAAACACATTAGTAGTGTTCACATTTTTTATATCAAAATGACATTAAAAATAGTGAAAAATTCAGATTTGCTCACTGTACTTACTGCAACTTCCCTTTCCTTAGAGCAATCTTATTAATTAATTTGAATGAATAACCACTGTGTCATTTACTTCAAATATATTTTCTATGTTATAGTCAGGAATTTTTTTTTGTTAGTAACCATTGTGTATGGCCTTCTTCCCACCATCATTCCAGATATACTTTAAGCAGCCCACCATTCAAAAAGCTACTTCTTTTAAAAATACACATTGCAATCATAACTTTTTTATTTTAAGTTTACCATAGTAAAGTAAAATAAAGAAAGGTTAAGTAGGCATGTGCACTTCAAGAAAACTCAATCACTTATATTTAAGGCACTTTCTATTTCTCTTTGTCTGGAAAATTCATCCTCTTAAATAGTTCTCTCTCTCCACTAGATACTCAGACTATGGACAAGTTCAATTCTATAAAACTTGCTTTTAAGCCCAAGACTGAAAATAACATCTCCTTAATGTGATGAGTAGTTCTCAAATGTAGACAGTCAAAAAAATGCACATTACCAGATCATGTTTTAAAAATTCTTTTACTGCCTGAGGTATGGAAGGAAAATGCATTTAAACAAGTATTGGGACAATATAAGGCCCACAGTTAGAAAACACTGTTCAATATTTCCTATACTTTATTTATTCTTTTGAAATGTCTATCATAGTCTACTTTGCTGCTCATCCATACACATAGCTTATTCCAGGTAAACTGCTGGTGGGTGTGTAAATGATGAAGCCGACATAAGAAACAATATAGATGTTCCTCATAAAATTAAAAATATAACTACCATGTGTTCCAGAAATCCCAATCTGGCTATATGTTCAAAACTATTGACAACAGAGACTCCAGCAGATAGATGAACACTTGTGTCCATAGGAGCATTGTTCATAGGAGCCAGTAGATGGAAGTAACCAGTATCCATACACGTGTAAACAGATAAACAAAATGCAGCACATACTACAGTGGAATGTTACTCAATGTTAAAAGGACAGAAATTCTAACATTTTATATCAGGGAGAAAACTCTTAGACACTGTGCTAAGTAATGTAAGCTATTCACAAGAGAAAAAAACACTGTGCAATTTCACTTTTTTGAGGCCTAAAGTAGTCAAATCATAAAGACAAAATGTAGAATGCTGGTTTATAGGTACTGGAGGTAGAAAGGAATGGGAAGTTACTGTTTAATGGGTACAGATTTTTAGTTTGGAAAGAAGAAAAAAAGTTCTGCAGATGGATGGATGGTGGTGACGGTACACTTGAAAATGGTACATTTTATATTTATATATCTATATCTAATCTATATAGGTATATAATACCACAAAAGATCTGTCAGAAATAAAATATGTTGGGTAACATTTGCTTAATGCTAGGAAGAAATAATTAGAGTTAATGTAAGATGACATAAGACATGCATGGTAAAATTCATTAAATATGCATGATAATATTTCAAGGAAGTTATTACAGGATATGTATAAAGACTTCAAGTTCCAAACCAATACGAAAATAAAATAGATAATATAAACCTAGAATTAATCTAGGAAAAGTAACAAAAAAAGAAAAGCTGGTATAAAAAGTACAAAACAAATAGAATGCAAAATGTAAAATAGTCAAGCAAATAAAAATATATCAATAGATACACAAATGTAAATTATTTAAAGATAGTACTTAAAAGAATGAAGACTATCACAAAGGAGTAAAAAAAAGTAAAACAAAATCTAATTAGACTGTATTTTAAATATGTGTATAAATTATGAATACATGAAAAATTTGAAATACATAGAAAAAGACATTCCAAGGAAATTCAACCAAAAGAATCATGAAAAAGGTAAATTAATATTAAGCAAAACAGGCTTCAGGGAAGAAAGAACATTGTTATAAATAAAAAGGTTATCGGGTTATGGTAAATATTTCAATACACCTGAAAGTTAAAATTCTAAATATGTACAGATGTAATAAAATAATCTCATTCTATACAGAGTAAATCTGGAAGATTTACTAGCCTATTATTAAATTTATAAGGCAGATCAAAAGATCAAGAAGAACCCACATACCCCAAAACATGATCAAATAAAGAGGCTTTCCATTGAAATATCAATAGTTAGTGTGCAGATGTTAATGAGAATATTATGCTAGTGGGAAGAGATAGAAATGAACATTAGTGTGTATCACTGCACTCATTTATTAATGTGGCAATAGAAATATAGAAAACAGATGAGGTATATGGTTTTATGTGATAAAAGTCAGACCCAAATTACCTTATATTATTTTTAAAATTTCAAAATAAACATAACTAAATAAATGTGATGTTTAGAGTTACATACATAATTGAATTAATTTAAAAATTAAAAGATAAATTAATAAATGCAAAATTCACGTACTTGTAGAAGGAAAGAGGACAATGAAATTAGTGGAAAAGAGCCTACCATACAGGTAATTGGTAAAGTTTTAGTTATTGAGTGATGTATTGGTTTTACAGGTGTGAATTATATTATGTTCAATATTCACATACATGTTACATATATTACTTTGTACTTATCAGATAGTATATAAAGTTTAATAAAGAAAAAATTAATTCAAAAAGAAATTATTGCAGATCCAACATTACTAAATTAAAAGAGTCCCATGAACAAATTATAAATTTGAAATTCCTGAGAAAAGGAAAACGGAATTACTATAAGAGGTGGAGTAAAACCTTCATGCAAAGTACAGATAAGTCTAAGGTAAAGGAAGGACCAATTGTTAAGGCACTCCAGGTATAGAGTCAGCGCAAGAAACGAGAGGGCCTTTGAGCAATCCGGAGCTACCCCACAGCTCTGGGCACAGGCCTTATTTCCTGTCCTAGTTTTACATCAGCCAGTTGACAATGTTGTCTGTCGTCAGTGTCAGTGTCGGTGTCTTTAGACCCTGAGGTCAGAAAGGTAGAACATTATTATCTCTCTTCTACTCAAGTAGTTAAGAGTTTTCCCAAAAGAGAAGAAATAGGGAAATTCTATTTGGAAAAGACAAGAGACTGTCGGGCAGGTTTAACAGCTCATGGTACACCCTCACTGGGAGTAGAACTTTCATTTTCAGTCAGAAACATGAAGTTTCTCATGCATGAAGATGAGCCCATCAAACATCAAACATACACAGCAAAAAGTGTGCCTGAGAAAGACAGATCTACTCATTGTCATTCAAAATAAAATAAAATAAAATAAAATAAAATAAAATAAACTCAGTAGGTTGGCCAAAGGGGAGCTTTTTGAACTGGATTATTTTGTTAAGATATTTATCTAAAACACAGTACCAATGGTAATATATATACTGCTCTCAAAAATTAGGGGATATTTCAAAACAAATATGAAGCTATAAAATATCTCCTAATTTTTGAGCAGAATATATATAAACCATGTGGAAATAAACCTAAGGAGAAGAAATTAAGCTTCCAGATTGAGAGGGTATACTTAGAACTGAAGAGGCTGGAAGGAAAAGGGCCATCACTCCAACCCCTCTTCCTTCCTCTCTTGCTTTCTCTCTCTCAAAACAACAGACAAATTAAAGGGGTGTTAGCCTAGTTGCACAGAAACAATGGCTTTGTTTCCTTAAGGCAAAGATAGTCTTCTACTAAAGAAGTTATACTCCTGTGGTGTGACTACCCACTTTGACCTCCCCAGTCAGGAATTTATAATCAGATGACACTATGAGGTTGTTTTCTATATCTCTTTTTTGTCCACACATTGAGATCTCTAAGTCTGAAGCAACACTTTCAACGTTGGGAAAGAGAATATTCAAAAAGTTATGGCATCTTATCCCCTGCTAAACCAGCATTGTAGAATAAGCAAAAATAATGAGTTATCAACTCAACAAGGAGAAAATAAGTAAAAAAAGAAAAATCAATAATTCAAGAAAGATTAAGAAGGGGCTAACACAAAGGAAAATGTCCATTCATATCAGTAATCTCAAATATTTGATAGATACATAAATTCACCAGAAATTCCAACTACCCTTTTGCTGTTCTACTTGTCTATCTGACCCCACCCTCACTGACTATCACCCCTGAAGCAGAACAATTCTAAGAAGCTGGTCGATTGCCCCAAGGAGAAACATTCCAGGAAGCCAAAATCGTAAAACTGCAGAAGGGAGCATACCAGAACTGCTGACTCAACGTACACTTGCTCAAAGCTCTCCCCTACTCTATAAAATTTTGCCTCAGAGTCTGTTTTGGTGCTCTTCTCCCTGGAGAAGTGCCTGGCAGGGTTCCTTTCTTCCTTTCAATAAAAGCCTGTTGTTGGCCCTGGCCGGTTGGCTCAGTGGTAGAGCGTTGGCCTGGTGTGCAGAGGTCCCGGGTTCAATTCCCGGCCACGGCACACAGGAGAAGTGCCCATCTGCTTCTCCACCCCTCCCCCTCTCCTTCCTCTCTGTCTCTCTCTTCCCCTCCCACAGCGAGGCTCCATTGGAGCAAAGATGGCCCGGGCGCTGGGGATGGCTCCTTGGCCTCTGCCCCAGGCGCTAGAGTGGCTCTGGTCGCAACAGAGCGATGCCCCGGAGGGGCAGAGCATCGCCCCCTGGTGGGCAGAGCGTCGCCCCTGGTGGGCGTGCCGGGTGGATCCCGGTTGGGCGCATGCGGGAGTCTGTCTGACTGTCTCTCCCCGTTTCCAGCTTCAGAAAAATACAAAAAATAAAAAAAAATTTAAAAAAGCCTGTTGCTCTGGTCTGGTCTTTTCTGACTCCCATGGATTCCAACAATATTAATTTATATCAAATCTTAGTTAACTAAATTATATAATTAAATAAAATTATCCCATTATAAACTCCCAGATTTTGTTATAAACACCCAGATTTATGATATACTTAATAAAAACAACACAAAATAAAAATTATATGCATTAGAAATTTCTAGTAAAATATTGGCACTCTTCCAACATTTAAAATTCAAATAAATCAAAGTTCAAATATGTTAAACACCTTCAAATTCAATTCCCTTAGTCCTAATGAGTTAAACTTCCAAGAAAGTCAAATCCAAAATTTTGTTCTCCCTGATTTTTATTTGGCTCATCTAAAGGTAGAGTTTTTATGCCTAGATAGGTTGATTTTAGGTTTTGAGTTTTGTTTGTATGTCATTTTGTTGTTGCTGTAACTTCAGTGGGACTGTCCTCCAGTAGAATGGGTGTAAAAATTTATTAGTTTAATATTAAGTCTCTGATTTCCTTATCATTTATTTTTTGCACAAACCTCATATTTATTTTTTTCTCTTTTAATTCATAATTATTTTTATATTTTTTGTGACAAATCAGAGAGACAGAGACAGAGAGAAAGGACAGATAGGAACAGCAGACTGGAAGGGAGAGATGAGAAACATCGATTTTTCATTGCAGCACCTTTCTCATATGTGCCTTGTCCAGGGACTACAGCAGACTGAGTAACCCCTTGCTCAAGCCAATGACCTCTGATCTCAAGCCAGCAACCATGCAGTCATGTCTATGATCCCCTGCTCAAGCCACCGACCCCGTGCTCAAGTTGGATAAGCCCACGCTCAAGCCGGTGACCTTGGGGTTTCGAACCTGAGTCTTCTGCATCCCAGTCCGATGCTCTATCCACTGCACCACTGCCTGTTCAGGCTTAATTCAGAATTTTTATGTGGTATATAAACAGAGTCTAAGCTCTGGTTTTCCTTTACTCAAATAATTTTTCCACATTATGACACAATATCATAGCTAAAATTGTGGGAAGAATGTTTAAAATTACTTAAGGAACAAGACTATTTTATACATTCTCAAAAGTTTTATAAACCTTAATTACCTCATATGCTAATAGCAAATTATTATCTATTCATTAAATCAAGCCCTATGAAACCTACCAATTTGATTTAAATCTTCAAAAATAATGAAGTTGCATTCTTTAGAAATAGTCTACACTAAGATTTCTTTCCTTATTCAAAATGCATTTTCTAATTGAATTAATTTGAAATAGAGAACACTTTTTTTAAGTTACCAAATCCAGTCGACCTCTGCAAATGGGCAACAGACAATGAGGATCTCTATATTCTTTGTGCTGTAGTTGTATAACATCAGCCAGGGCAACACTGGTCTTTCACACGCTCTCACATTCTTGAGAACAAGGTATTGAAATCAAGGCTTTCCCTACACAGGCAATTGAAGCAAGTTGGGACTAAATATTGCAGATCCCTTCTCTTGTCCGCCTTTTGCACGAGACCTTCTCTGTGCTTCTTTGGAGACCAGATAACATGGAGCCTCAGTGGTGAGGCAGGGGTGGGCTCATAAGATCAGGAATGAAGATTCTCAGGAAGTCATTGAGGTAAACATCATTTTCTTATATTTTAAAAATTTGAAAAATATAGAAACACAAAGTTATCACAGCATTGACACCCATCTATGAAGATAGATTTATTATTTATGTACTAGTCTATCTCTTTCTGTTCCTGGAAATCCTTGTGGAGAATGTACCACCCCCTCAATCCTATTGACTCTGTGTTTCACCATGTGAACTGCTTTGTTCAGAGCAAGGCTATTGGAGGCAGCAGTGTACCTGGATGAAAAGACTTCAGAATACATTGCGTGCTTCTGGTTGCTCGTCTTGGGACTGTCTCCCTCTGCTTTCCAAAGAACATTCCCCAGATAGTTCTTGCTCCATTAGTCTGGGTCCTGGGATATGAGACATTTTGAACAGACCTGAGCCCAACCAGCTGTCTGGAGCCTGGATGTAAAGTAAGTCTAGTTGCAGCTGACTCACAAACTGGGATAGAAAAACAATGTCTGTGTTCTAAGCCGCTGAGATTAAAATATTGTTTGTTATTCTGCTTTATTGTGGCAATAGCTGACAAATACACTCACTAATCTCTAGGACCTAGAGGAGTTCTTGCAGGCACAATCCAATGCTTAACTTAATAGAAATATTCTTGCCAAACAGCATAGCTGAGAGTTAGTAATTTTTAAATCAGCAAATAAAATGTGCCTGTAGGTAGACTTGTATGGATGCTGTTCCATTATACCAACTGTCCAGTGCTTACACTTATATAACTAACTGAGGAAAATAACTCCTTCAAAAATTGAATGATTGTACATTTTTGTAATATTTCTAAGATAAAAATTCTCCTATGTAAAATGCATTTTGGATGTTATTGCCCTCTCAAACCCAGTACTTCTGGAACCCTGGCACTCACTGGGAATGGGAAAAGGGCAACTTCTGGTTGTGACACAGTTCACCAGCTTTCAACAGAAGCCGTTACCTATCAGCCAGCTGACACTCCTTCTCAATAAGGAGAATTGATGGTATCTATTTTCTTTCTCTCTTTTTGCTCCCTTTTTGCTCTCTGTCTTAGATATTCTTTTTTCTTCTCCTAACATATTAGTTTTGAGTCTACCAAAGCATATAAACACTATTCAAGTGTCTTTATTCTTCTTTGTCTTTTTGAATCATAATCTTACCCCAGAAATATTTTTTATCAGACTAATATTAAAATCAAATCTAAATGCAATCTGTTTTGTAATTCCTGACCCTTCTTTAAAAAGCTTTCTATTGATCCATCGTCCTTAGAGTCCGAATTTCCTGCTAAGCACCTACAATAACTGCAACATCCTGACTGTAACCAAGAAGTTCTTGGGGGTATTTCTATTTCAAATTCTCGAGTTTTTGAAAAAGTCAAATACATGCAGTCATCTTCTCCTCAGTTCTCTCCTGTAGAATGCAGATTGGATTCTCTGCTATCCAGTCTAGTACTGCTTAAAGAGGTCTGCAATTGGCCATTACAGTTAAACTGCAGTTTAAAACTAGCAAATACTATTCTTCCCACAAATGCCTTAAATATCTGTTTATCAAAGAGGTTGGCCTTGTGCACCAGATAATAGTATTGGACTAAATTTAACCTATTCCCTACAAGTCAGGGCTGTAACTGGGAAACTTATAGTTTGAAGAAGAAGATCAAAATGTAAGCTTGCTGCGTGACTTCAGAAATATTCAGTGTTTCTGCCAAACTGACAATTAAGATAATTTATTTTCTCCCCTGGGAATGAAAAAAAGAACAAAGGGCAGAAAGATGGCAGGAATGTTGGACTAAGTGAGATCCTTCTACTTGAGATATTTAGAGTAGGAGAGAAGTATCCCTTCAAAAATAAAGTATTAGAAGTGTTGAAACTAGCTCTTTTTTTTTTTTTTAAATTTAACTACAAGGAAGTTTTCTTAAGACAACTAACAAATTTCTATGTCAAGAAAAAAAAGATTGATGCATTTTATTAGATAAAATATATTTTTAAAGGACAACATTCTTAATGATAAAAAGCACCATAACATGAATAAATAAGTAACATATTGAGATTATATTTGCAAAACATTGAATAAACATAAAGTGAATAAGAAAAATACAAGAGCAAATAATTCAATTGGAAATTTGGCAAATGAGATAAAATAAAATGTTCATTAAACATAAGAAAAAGTTATTACCTTCACTTTGACTCAGAGAAACATGGAGTAGAATTGCAATGAATTATGTTTTGCCTGTTGGAGCAGCTAATGGGAGATTCTAATCCAGTTGGGAAGACTGCACATTGAAGATATACCTTTGTCAAGGACAATATGGTTAAAACTGTGCTTATCTTTTTGGCCAATACTCCAATTCAAAGAGGTTACATTAGAAAATTCCCTTAAGTGTGTACAAGAAGTATTTACTAACTCAGCTCATTTTAGCATTATTTTAAAAATCACTCCCAAACAATGCAACCATAAAAACCAATTTAAATATATAAGTTCAGATATAAGAAAAGCTCCAAAGCTTGACAGAGCCCCAAAGCTCCGACTGCTGATGATCGCTGAGTTCCCTCTTGAGATGGAATACTTTGCTAAACTATTTCCCTAGATTATTATATTTGAGATTTGTCAAAATGAGTCCTCTGACACATAAATCTAATATAAGTAACATTCTTTGCAATAAACAATAAGGGAACATATTGGGACACTTCAGGCTAAGGCGACTTAAAAGAACTAATTACTCAATTTTCTCAAGTTGCTCAAGGGCTACCCTCAGTTTGGTGGTGATGTTATATTATGGCCATCCTATCTAAGATAATTATAAATTAAATGAACTTCAGATGAGTTATTTCCAAAACCTATTATACTCCCAACCACATTAAATTTCTATAATGCTATTTTAAATTATTTTTGATACTACTATATCCAAGTTGGCCATTTGATTATAATCTGTGTGCTGGCTAAAAGTTTTTGCTAAACTACAAACCCCACTTTATTATATGGTGCGCATGCGCAGTTTCCCCTCATTTAGAATGATGACCGGAGTATTAGGTGACATAAGAAAAGGACCGTGCATGGCAGGACTAGACCATACCTACTACAGGGTGGTAAGAAAGGGAATGAAAGAGAACTGTGATGTCATTCTAAAGTGTCATATTCAAATTTTACTCAGGTAAACCTAAAAGAGGTCTCTCAGCGCCTCAGCCACTGGACATGTTCAAGAAGCCCATGGATGGTTCTAGCGCTCTTTATCTACATAGTATAAATTAAACCTTGCTTCTTTAACTCTTTGCATTCCCTCAAATAAGTTTGAAAGGGCCACAAACTACATGACCACTCTGACATTTGTTTTAAAAGGTATCTAATCTAGTGCTCTGCTACATGCACTTAGGGATTTGACTAGGGAGCAAACTGGAGGCTATGGACACAGATCAAGACCTGTCAGTTCAAGTTCATCTTCTTCCCAAATACTTTCCTTGTTATCATTTATAGCTCACGTTTCTACATAAAATTTTTCTGTAAGCAAAACAGCTTATGCTGCAAAATGTTTGAAAACTACGGTTTTTATTCTGTCCCTTTAGTTCACAGATAAGCTGACTGAGACACTCTATATTTATGGGACTAATCACAGATTACAGATCTAGTTGATGTTATAATGGAATATACTTCTATCATACAGTTGCATGTTCCTCTTTTATTCTTCCTATTTTTGTCCTTACCAACAGATGCCCACTCTTACCACTCTTAGTCGACATAGTTCTGGAAGTCAGAGCCAGAGCAATCGGACAAGGGCAAGAAATAAAAGGCATCCAAATTGGGGGAAAAAACGAAGTAAAAGTGAAATGTTTTTGAAGATGACATGATTCTCTATATAGGAAACCCTAAAGACTCCACCATAAATCATTTTAAACAGTAAATAAATATAGTCAAGTTTCAGGGTACAAAATAAATACAAAAATCCACTCTTTTCCTATATATTAACAGTGGAACTTCAGAAAAAGAAATGAAATAGTAAACAGTGCCTTTTGCAACTGCCACCAAAAGAATAAAGTACATAGGGATAAACTTAACAAAGGATGTGAAGGACCTATATACTTAAAACTACAAAGCATTATTAAAAGAGAGTGCAAAAGGCACAATGAAATGGAAAGGTATTTTGTGTTCATGGATTGGAAGAATCAACATGGATAAAATGGCCATATTATCCAAAGCATATACAGATTTAATGCAGTTCCTATCAAAAACCCAATGTCATTTTCTAAAGAAATAGAACAAAAAAAAAACCCATCATATTTCTTAGAACTGCAAAAGACTCCAAATAGCCAAAACAATCCTAAGAAAAAAGAACAAAACCAGAGGCATAACACTGACTTTCAATTATACTACAGAGTGACAATAATAAAAACAGTGTGGTATATCAAACTAATAAGCTTCTGCACAGCAAAATCAACTGACAACAAAACAAAAAGGCAACCATCAAATGAAAGTTAGTATTCACAAACAACTACTCCAACAAGGAGTTAATATTCAAAAATATATAAAGAATTTATACAATTTAACATCAAAGCAACAATCCAATTAAAAAATGGTCAGAGGACCTGAACAGACATCTCTACCAAGGCAACTTACAAATAGACCACAGATATATGAAAAGATGTTGAACTTTTCTAGCTATTAGGGAAATGCAAAACGACAATGAGATACCACCTTGTTTGCTATGATCAACAAGACAGGTAATAACAAGTGTTAGGTTGTGGAGAAAAAGGAACCCTTGTTCTCTGCTGGTGAAAATGTAAACTGGTACAGTAACTATGGAAAACAGTATGGCAGTTCCTCAGTAAATTAAAAACAGAGTGACCATATGACCCAGCGATTCCTCTTCTGGGTATCTACCTGAAAAACTTGGGACAATTTATTCCCAAAGATACATGCACCACTATGTTCATTGAAGCATTATTCATGGTGGCTGAGGCACGAAGACTACGAAAGTGTGCTTTGATAGAACAGTGGATGGAGAAGATGTGGTAGATACTATGGAATACGGCTCAGCCGTAAGAAAAGATGAAATCCTGCCATTTGCAACAACATGGCTGGGCCTGACTGATTATGTTAAGCAAAATAAGTCAGTGGGAAAAAGTTAATAACCATATGATTTCACTCATGTGGGATATAAAACTGAAAGCAAAAAAATAAATAAACAAGAAAAACAAACAAAAAATCATAGACACAGGCGAAGGTGGTGGTTACCAGAGGGAAGGGGGTGAGGTATATATATGATAGTAAAGGGTAAACAGGGCCAAATATATGGTGACAGAAGACGGTTTGACTTTAGGTGATAGGCACACAAAACTGTACATATCACGGATCATAGAAATAGACCCTTGAAACCTATAGGATCTTATTAACCAATGTCACACCAATAAATATAATTTAAAAAGCCTGAAAAAAAATCTTTAACTTATGGTTTTAAAAATATTTTATATGAAGTAGTAAAAAGGACATCCTTTCCATCTTTTTATACATTTAGTTCTTTAAAAATCTGTGTAACTGTTTTTGAAATAATTTTTAAAAATCAATGCAAAAATCCTTTTGGTGAATTGTGTTTTGATAACCTCTCTACAAAAGCTGTTCTGAGCATTATTTACCACTTGCCTGTGTGCATTATCTGTAATTGTCTTTTAATAGACTGAGACTAAATTATTAGAAAAAAATGGTCTCTCCAGGGAGTAAGGGTTGTCAGATACTAGTGAGATGCAATACATCAAATGCTCAGGTGTTCAGCTTTATCTCCTCGGCTGTTTGTTTTCAGGACACTCATTTAAAAAAAAAAAGTTTTCAACCTTTCTAACCTGTCCTGATTTCAAATAAGCAAAGTAATGAGCACTAACAACGAGGAGAACCATAGAATTAATGAGTCCTAGACAACACCAACATATTAGATAAAGGATTTGTGACTAAAAGGAAGATAAGCAAGCCTATTTTTTTTTAAAACACACTAAGGAACAAACATTTCTCTCTGAAAACTAATTAAAAGTTCTCAGTGGAAGAATTTACTTAAGTAGTCAGATTTTACAATGCCTTCCCATTTTTCAAGAAAAAAACATGGTTTGTAATTGGAAAATTTTGTAGTTATTAAAGATCTATATTATGTCTTACTCATATTTTCATTAATGTGGCATAATTGTATTTCACTCCTAAAGCAGCTCTGCATAGCCAAAAAAAAGGAAAAATGTGAGGTTTGATATAATAAATATTATAGACAATAATCTTAAAAATAATTTATTTTTTAAATGTGATTATTTTCTTTCAGTTGAAGTCCACCTACCTTGACCGTATTTACTGTATTTTTTGCTCCATAAGACGCACCTGACATTAAGACACACCTAGGGTTTTAAGGAGGAAAGTAAGAAAAAAAATTCTGAACCAAATGGTGTGTTAAAATATCTAATAAAGTACTGTATTTTTTGCTCCATAAGATGCACAGGCATTTTCCCCTCCACTTTTGGTGGAAAAAAAGTGTGTCTTATGGAACGAAAAATATGGTAAATTTTGTTTAGACATTTTCTACTATTCATGTCAGAACAAATACCTGACCATGACTATGTCCTCCTTCATCATTTATTAGAGTCTCATTCATATTCTTTTACTAAATATTTTCTTGTTTGATCTAGCTTTATTATTTATTCCCCTGACCAGAATTGCTTGTTTATTATGTCCATCAAATGGCAACCTCCATGTCCTTTAAAATCCAGATCATCTTTCAGCCGCTCCATCTTATAGTTTTCTGAGTAGAGACAAGTTAGCATGATGTTGTCTCTGATCTTAATGTAAGTAGTTGATTCCAATTCATGCTTTCTCACATCCGCTTTAAAAAATGCTAATATAAAAAAGCCTCAACATTGATGTTCTCCTTGAGCCAATAATTCTACTTTTGGGGGCTGTCCCTATGAAAGTGTATGTTAAGATTTTATTAAAGTGAGGTTCCTAACATGGTATTATTAAAAAGTAATCATTGAGTACCAAATATTTAACAGATAGGAACAGGATTTAAAAGTTATGATTGCCTGATTCATAAATTTATGAAATGAAATAATGAAAATAATTTAAAAATACTTATTGATTATAAATATACTTTAAATGAATAAAACTAAATGAAAATCTGTTCAGCATTATGCTACTTTTGTTTAAAACATGTTTTCCTATATGTATATGCTCATAAACAAAAACTGCAAAGTACTCTAATACTTCATAATAAAAAATTCATAATACTCTATATAGTATTATCTGTTTAGTGGGATTAAAGAATACTTTTTCTCTTGGTTTTTAAAATTTTCTAAATTATTAACAGCAAATATATTTATGTAGAAAGAAAATGATATTTAAAACTACATGTATTCTAATTTTTTTCTCCTTAAAATAAAAACTTTTTTATTTAAACTAAGTCTCACCACTACATAAAGGACTCTGTTTTTCAACTACTTTTTTTTTTCCAGAGACAGAGAGAGAGTCAGAGAGAGGGATAGATAGGGACAGACAGACAGGAACGGAGAGAGATGAGAAGCATCAATCATCAGTTTTTTGTTGCGACACCTTAGTTGTTCATTGATTGCTTTCTCATATGTGCCTTGACCATGGGCATTCAGCAGACCGAGCAACCCCTTGCTCAAGCCAGTGACCTTGGGTCCAAGCTGGTGAGCTTTGCTCAAACCAGAGGAGCCCGCACTCAAGCTGGCGACCTCGGGGTCCCGAACATGATTCCTTCACATCCCAATCTGACACTCTATCCACTGCACCACTGCCTAGTCAGGCCATAAAGGACTCTTGATGACTGTCTTTTTTTTCTTGCAAAGGACATAAGTAATATCATGGGTGAATATTTCTGGGCATATTAATAATCCTAAGTCTACATTTGAACTCCAAACCTGAGCTAGAGAAACTCAAATGCTCTTAATTTTTATGCTAGCCATGTTTTGATCATTATGAATAAAATTTTTACCAAGGGGATTTTCAGGTTGTTTTCTAAACCTAACATTTTGGGAAAACTTGAAGATCAACCTTGTTTGTTCCTCTGTCCATCAAATTCTTAAAGCTAAAGACACAATGCTTTTGTGTTCAATCTTACACCCAGCTTATGAGTACTAGCATGTGTTCAATTAAATACACTAAGACTATGATTAGATTATACCAATGCACTTTTATTATAGAATTATTTTTTAAAAATCATGTATAATGCCCTTACCTTGAGTAATCACTTTTAATATTTTGGTTCATAAATTTTCAAACACTTTTCTATATTCATTGTAAAATTCTACCTACAATATATTAAATTATTTTATAGTGCTTACAAATTTTTAAACAGTATGGTATTTTTAATATTTATATGGTGGAATTCATTTCTCTATCATTATTTTCATAGAGGATGGGAATCAGTCTTAGAAAAGCTATGTATATATCCCTATATAGTCTCTCATACTTGTGTAATTTTCCGTTTGATTATAAAGAAAGTGAAAGTTTATAAATGTTTTAATCCATAGGAAGTAGATATGATCATTTACATTTTTTAAAGATATTATTTATTCATTTTAGGGAGGGAGAGAGAGAGAGGGAGAAAGGGGGAGGAGCAGAAAGCATCAACTCTCATATGTGCCTTGACCAGGCAAGCCCAGGGATTCAAACTGGAGACCTCAGCATTCCAGTTCAATACTTTATCCACTGCACCACAACAGGTCATACCCAATTTACATTTTTATTTTAAATAGGTATTTTACTTATCACTATTCATTGAAATTTCAACGTTATAGTCTCTTCAAACTCCACCATCACCCTGTACCTTCTCAAAAATATGTGCTCCTTTACTCCATCCAAAACAGTAAACATATCAAAGAGTCTTTCCATACTCCCTCTTAAACATATGTTAAAATGGACAAGGGATAGATATTGGTATCCACTTACCACTTGCCTCCTGCAATGTCAGAGGATGGACTATTAAAACACTTGAAAGACATGCATCATAAATTCTCTGGCAATTTGCTAGTCAATTTTCAACTCTTATTATACCATGATTCTAATTTTCTTGGTTTCAATGACAAGAAAAAACTGGAAGTAAAGCTTTTTGAAAATGTTTTTTTTTTTTAAAGAAAAAGTTTGATAAAAGAGATTTCTTACGTGAAGTCATTTCTGCTTAAGAAGTGTAAGAGCAACTAAGTGGCTGATCAAAGATATATCTGAGATTGTGAACTCCAGTTAATAACTCACTCAGATGCATCAAAATCTTCAGTCTAAGTTGGCAGACAAAAACTGTGTAACTTAGAAAAGGCTATTCTATTTCTTTGATTCATTAAAAGAATTTTCTCTTTTAATATCCCTTGGAAAACATGCATAAAAATTATTTCTGATAACAGATAAAAAAGAAATGATAAAACTGAATAAGTTTCTTTCATAAACTTTAAATTTTTCTTCCTTGAACAGCCATTTTGATTTCTCCTAAACAATAATTGTTTGTAAAATAAGTAATAAGAGAGTCTATTTATTCTATAGATCTTGAGGCGATCATAATGGCAATTTCTTATGAAAATTGTGCTTTAATAGACTATTTGATCAGATCAATTAAATAGGTAAAACTTACAGAAAGAGTAAAGATATATTTCCCCACTAATAATTTTGCTTTTAGTTTTTTACTTTTTCTTACCCCATGCATAAGTAAATTTTTCTCAGTAAATGTTTGATATTGTAACATTAATATAGTAACGAATTGATTTTAGTTCCTAGTTTTTCATTGTTGTGCTCCTGGCTCTTTGACCAAAATAAACCTTTAGATTGAAGCATTATGATGATGAATAATATTCTTGTCTTCGAGCACCAAAATAGATTCTTGAAATTCATAGAGAAAATAATCTTGAAATGATAAGATTGGAACTTTCAAGAGTACTACATTAAATGACGGTCGCCTAAGCCAAAGAGAAATCAAGAAATAACATGCGTCATAATCAGTAGGTTGACAAGAAGGTATAAAACAGTGGCAATTAAATTATATACTTGAAAAGAGCCTACACACTAAAAAATGGGATAAGAAAAAGATGTTTGAAAGCTGTAAAAGGTCGAGAAAGAACAGAGGGTGTGTTGGGTTCTTTTCTTCTGGGTGAATCTATAACAAAACCAGTTTTATTTTATTTACAAAAGCCAGTTCCATCTGTTTACTTTGAGAATATTATTACATAGTTCTATTTATATGCTGTACAACTGAATTGTATTGAGATTCAATTTGAAAAATTATAGTTTTGGTTAAACTAACCAAAGCAATTACTCTATGTAACTGGAATCTCTTTCCAAACTTGTCCTAAGTTCCATTGTTTAATTTTATTTAAAATGTTTATTTGAGCCTGGCCTGTGGTGGTGCAGTGGATAAAGCATTGACCTGGACGCCTGAGGTTGCTTGTTCAAAACTCTGAGTCTGCCCAGTCAAGGCACTATAAGAAGCAAGTTCTATGAGTTGATACTTCCTACTCCTCCCTGCCTTTTCTCTCTCTCTCTCTCTCCTCTCTAAAATCAATAAATAAAATCTTAAAGAAAATAATTCATGTGAAATAATTAGAAAATGATTTAAATATAAATTATTTAAGCATATTATAAGTCTGAATTGGGAAAACTAAACTTATGAAATTATGTAAAATAATTTTCAATGATTTCTGCTATATGATTTCCTAGAAGCTAGGGATTTTCTGTAAAATTAGGGCCCTAAACATAAGAGACTACATATGTCCTCAGATTTCTTGCTTCTACTCTAATCATTGTGAAGAAGAGGCAACCTACTCTTAACTAGATATGTAAATTATTTTGCAGGATAAGATCTCTAGTCCTCATGAACTATTTGAAGAGTTCTCAATGCTATGATATTATAAATACCCTTCACAGTTAGGTTCACATTCACTCTAATCAAGAGCTAGTCTCATTTTATTTTAAACCATTATGCTAGAAAACACATTTAATTCTGCGAATAGTTTTTCAAGCATTTAAAAATCAAACTTGTAAGTATGTAGTGCACTTAGGGTATAGAAACCTGTACTATCTCAGAAATAGTTCCATGAAAATGAAGTGTGAGGTTCAATTTTTTATATTATAAGATTTCATAATGTAATTTACTATAGATTTCTTAGCATCTATCTTTTTTTTTCTTTTTTTGACAGAGACAGGGAGAGAGTCAGAGAGAGAGACAGATAGGGACAGACAAGAAGGGAGAGAATGAGAAGCATCAATTCTTCATTGTAGCACCTTATTTGTTCATTGATTGCTTTCTCATATGTGCCTTGACCAGGGTCTACAGCAGAGCAAGTGACTACTTGCTCAAGGCAGCGACCTTGGGCTCAAGCCAGTGACCTTGGGCTTCAAGCCAGTGACCTTTGCGCTCAAGCCAGCGACCATGGGGTCATGTGTATGATCCCAAGCTCAAGCCAGACACCCTGCATGCAAGCTGGTGAGCCCACACTCAAGCTGGCAACCTCGGGGTTTCAAACCTGGGTCCTCTGTGTCCCAGTATGATGCTCTATCCACTGTGCCACTGCCTGGTCAGGCAGCATCTATCTCAAAGAAAAGATATGACATATTTGGAAGATGCAAAAAAAGTTTTTGCTTAGTGATAGGTACATGCTTAGAAAATTCAGCCCAAATTACTTCAAAATGTTTTCTAAATTAGTAATTGAGCTTAACTGTAATTGTAACTTTATAAACTCTGCACCAGTGTACTCATGATGTTCCAGCCTTCTGAAAGAATTAAAACAGCTCCTGAAACTGACTAATCTATTCCCAAGTTATAGCTTATGCCTGGGAACAATCTTGATCCCGATGCTCCTCAATTACTAAGTTGTGTATTACTAGGGCCAATGACAGAGCATTAATTTCCAGCATGGCTACATTGAATAAAAACTAGGAGGAAAACTATCAGTAAATCAAAAATACCTTTTTTATAGATAAGTAAAGATATTTATTAACTTCCAATTTCCAATGTAATAAAATCAAATTTTATCATTCCTACCACATTTTATGGATCCTTATAAATGAAATGTATGTGAATATTCAGAACTTAGAGAACGTCAATGCAGCAGTGAAAACAGCGTGTAAAAGAATTACATTCTAGGTTTCACATTTCTTTGTAAAAGAACACCACGGTAAGTTACAGCTACAGTTGAAGTTCCAAAGGTACAGCTGTCGCCTGACATTATATTTTCAGGGTGGTAATAATAATGGATGGGAGAACCATTTTACCAAAAATTGCCTTAACTCAAAAGATTTAAGTTAAATTCTTCACTATTTTGAATGTATAGTAATTACCTTATGGTATAGAATAGAACACTATATTCAGAAGCAAATGAAGTTTTTATCCCTTGAATCAACTTACTGTTCACAAGTAATTAGAATTTAAATTCAAAATATATTTATATTTTCCATGAGAATTTCTTAGCAGATGGCATAGGGAATCATTTTTGAACTTAAATTTAATGCAAAATCTTCTTTCCAGCCATAGGAAAGAAAACAGTCAACTGTTATTATCACAAAAAGACCCCACCCCCAAAACAAACAAACAAACAAAAACACAAAACTGGGGAGGAATACAAGAGCAGGAAGCAGAGAAAACTCAGATTGGGACAGAATCAAGGTCCACGCGAAGAGCATACCTCTTACTACACTGGAAAGCAAGAATAACAGGTAGTATAGGTTTCCAGGCACACTGGACTAAAAGCAGAACCTCACTCAGAACTTGGCTGATGGTATCTCAGTTACTTATGACCTGAGTTTTTAGCAGGAACAGAATCCAAGGTGCTGCTGTGAAGGGGTAAGGGGAGGAACAGAACGGGAAATACGAAAGAGACTCAGCCGGACAGAAACTGTTCGAAGCGAACCTGGAACACGAACAGGGGAGGGGGGTCTTTTCCTATTCTCCACTCCCACTCGACCCCCAAACCATGGAAGCCCCAGCGTGAGCAAGTTCGCTCATTTTCATCTAAATTCTCAGGAGGACCTTCTAGTTATTGTAGTGAAATGACTTATTATATAAATATATTACTTTATATCTGGTTTTCTTTTCATGGACCAGTTCCTTCACATAATGTTTCTGACTTTTTATCCTATTTCCCCTTCATTTTGTTTCCTTTGACTCTCCCTTTTTGCCCTCAGAAGTGATATTCTCCATTGCTCACGTTTAATTCTTTCACATAGGTCCCGATCTATACTTAGCGTGTGGAGAGGGAAAGCTCTGGAATTCACGTAGATTAATGGTTCAAGAATGCTTGCTAGAGAGAGATGGACCAGCAGGGATAGTGTCGTGGATCAAATCCTGGACTAGAGATGAGACATTTTAAGAATCTTTTGCCTAAGGTTTTGATCAACTTTAGATTTACTTACTTTATGAATGTTTGTATGCAGTTATGCCTAAAATAACATAATAATTTTAGAGAAATCAATGTATAAGACAGTTCCTTTTTAGCTTTTGTTTATTGTAAAACACGACATAGAAAAAGGCACAAAATAAAAATATATAGCTCAATGAATTATGGCAAATAAACACTCCTCTAAGTCCCACTGAGATCAGGGTATTGAATGCTGTCAGCACACCACACCCTCTTTGGGACCTCTCCTTCCCTCCACAGGTAACCATTGTCTTGGTTTTTATGCTAAATACTTTCCTACTTAATTTATAGATTAATCATCTAAGCATGCATCCCTATGTAAAATTTTAACTGTTTTTTGTACTTTATATAAAAAAATTCCTAAACTATGTCTCTTCTGTTGGTTTTGTATTAACATAAAATTTCTAAGATTCATCCATGTCATTGCTTATATCTGAGTGATTTTCTGTTGTCGTTTTTATATAAGGTTCCATTGTATGGTTCTGTCACAGTTTATTCCTTTCATTGTGTGCCATTGCTAATGCACACCTGGGTTGTGTCCAGCTGGGGCTATTATACGTGATGCTGCTCCGAACGTTTGAGTGCACCTCTTGGTTCGTGTCTGCATGAAATGCTGCTAGATGTAATCCAAGGAGTGAGTAGCGGAGCCAAAGGTCGTAAATGTGTTCAACTTTAATAGGGAAGTATTAAACTGTTTTACAAAGTGGTTATGCTAAGGGAAACTCGACCCCTAAGTGTATGAAAATTTCTATTGTTTCACATCCCTTCTAACATTTGTCTTGATTTATCATTCAGAAAAGTTGAATAAAACAAAGAAATTCTTAGAAAAAGTAAGTTATCAATACTGACAAAAGACAAAATTGAGAAAGGAAATAATGTCATAGCTATTAAAGGATTCATCTGAGTTTAAAATCTAGTTCACATTTCAGAAATACATAACTCCATGCAAACTCTTCAAGGACAGAAAGTGAGCAACTACTACTCCACAGCTCATTTATGAGGCAAGCAGAAATTTGGTGCTAAAACTAGACAAAGCTACCATAAGAAAATTGAATCTGACCTTACCCATGAATACAGATGCAAAATTCCTATGCAGAGTATTAGCAAATTGAATCCAACAATTTGTAAAAAATAGTAACATGACAAGACCAAGTATGGTTTATCACAAGCTTATGAGGTAGGTTTAACATTTAAAAACCAATCATTATAATTCACTATATAAAAAATGAAGGTGAAATTTGCATGACCATCTCTAAAATGCAGAAAAAACAATTGATAAAGTCTAACATCTATTCACGATATTTTTTTAAAAATAGACCTCTTAGTAAAATAGAAATAAAAAGGAACATCATTAACACAGTAAATAGTCTAAACAAAGAATCCTCAACAAATGTCATGTTTAATGGTGAAATACAGACAGTTTACCACTGAGGCTATGAACTAAAAAATAACACATGTTTTCACTGCGTAAGTCCTTTATTGTATCAGAAATCCTCAGAAAGGCAGTGAAGCAAGGTAAAAAATTTAATGTTTGGATTGAAAAGGGAGATATAAAATTACCATTACTGCAGATGGTATTACTTTGTTATATGAAAAACTCAAAATATTCACGAGGTTTGATTTTCTTATTATGATAATTATAAAGCTTTAGATATTACTATTCAGTACTATTATCTATCAATAAACACGGAGAATCATACCTAACTATTGCGGTTAAGAATCCGATGCCCACAGAGATGTAGCAATATACATTTATCTTGTGTAAATACTTATTTATCTTATTTCTGCTTTGGAATGCAAAATGTTTTGAAACATTATTCACAGCAAATGGTTTCATTTAATCTTTATCACATTTGTATAAAGACACTGTTAGTGGTAAGTTTTTAAGGGAAGATAAAATTAGGCCCAGAACATTGCCATAATTTGCAGTATTTAGGCTGACAATTTTATTTAACAAAACACATTTTACTAGTTCATAATGAAAAATGCAATTGTCACAGAGATTAAAACAATTGAGTCAGCATTATCAACACATATTATCTATACCAGTAGATTACATAAATTCCTTGATGAGCACAGATTTAGAACAAAACAATTTAGACAGATCAACTCATAAATAATATGAGTGATATCTAAGGTAATCGGATTCTATGTTTAACAGTGGAAATGGTATTTCCAACAAGACAGGATACAGCTGAAGTAGATTATATTCCTTTTTTTGCTACACTAGGGACAATTTTGCTGTTGGGTCTATAAATATCCCAAGTTTTACTGCTAAGATTTCTGTTTCTTTAGGAAAGGCTTAGATGGTCTCAGTGTTTGCCTGTGTTGCTCATGTAGGAATACTTCTGAAGACTGAAATATAGTATTTATTTTTTATCCTTTAACTAATCACCACTATTGTACCTTCATGGCAGAATGGCTTTCATTTTAAAGTATAGGACACAAATTCTAATTAAACAGATTTACTTGTATTTATTTGTACTTTTGCTGTCATGGTTGAGACTTTCCAGTCATGATCCTTTTAAATGTAATAGGACAGGTCAACCTAGGAGAAGCTGTAACCTAAATTTGAGTGGTCCACTAGAGACCAGCAGGGCCTGAGGAGAACTGGATGTGCTGTTAGCATTAGGAAAAAAGTTTTATTGTGATACTTAGACCATGATGCCATAGGCACATGGGTTGATGACCAATCCACTAGAGGTAGTCATAACTGATGAAATCTCTAAAAAGATTTGGTCCGAAATTCTCATTCTCATTTTTCACAATAGTGCTAACAGTGCACCTGTCCCCAAAGGTACATGCTACTAAACCCGAGGAAGGTATGGTGAGGTCTCTACCCTCAAAATAAGAGCACGTCTCCTTACGGGAATAGAGCGTACCGTCAAGGGCTATGTGGGAATACGGTACATTTGTTGGCAAGTAGGAATTCCAGGGCAAGACTTTTTTTTTCTTTTCTTTTTTAGTTAAAAGTGAAAAGAAATGCCAAATTTGCAAAATCATACCAAAATCTCCATGCAAGGACGTGAGAGAAATTTTCAAAGACGAAAATAGGAAGACCTTTTAGCACCTCATTAATCAAACCAAGACTCCAAATGGAGTTGGAACCCTGCAAGGTGACTTGGTTACCCTTACCTAAATTGGAATGTAAACTTGGCAGGATTTATTCTGCATATTTGGGATTAGACCGCATCTGTTTTTTTGGATGGCGTTATAGAAATTTTGTAACATAACTGTATAATTGAAAAATTCATTTCTATGACAAAGTACAAATATCAGGCAGGGCTGCTTGAACCTAGTAAACAAATACGAATTAATTCAAAGCACATATCATTTGGTAAGGATACAAATCGAAGATATGTTATCAAGCAAAACAAAATAGTAATGAAACAAAATGCTTGGAAAAATTTTTCTCAGTTGACTATAAACATTTTTTTTCTGAAAATGTTAAAATATTGAGAGATTAATTTCATGATATATTTTTAAACATTCTAAATAAAGATAACAATAGAATATTAAAATTTTCAAATGAAAAAGCAAAACGTAGCATTAAATAAATAAAAATGTTTATTTGCCCATAGACACAGATAGGTCATTGCCCACTGTTGGTAGATCAGAAACATTTGTCTCAATATTATTTTTATAAAATAAATATAATTATAGTACATAAATTTTTTCTAATTAAAAATGTTCTAATTATGTGTATTTCCATGCAGTGTCTTTAATAATTTTTTAAGCAGTCAGTCAGTGGTAATCAAGAAATTCTTAGGGTATTTTTAGTTTTGTTAGTCTGAGGCTATTATAAAAATGGGAAGAATTACTACTATATCAATTTTAGAAAAAGAGAGATGCATGACCAGAGGGTAGAGAACCAAAAAGCCAGAAAAGGCAATGAATTTATCTGGCTGGCTGGGAGGCCACCACTCCCCCAGCACAAGGGAAGAGCTGCCAGCAGGTGTCATAATGAAACATGTGGGTGGCTTCCAGGACCTTAAGCGGCAGACATCTTTTTCATCTGGCTTTCCACAGAATTTTCAACAGACCATCACAAGACAAATTGTTCTGCCTTCTGTATTTCCTTTTTATTGTTAACGTGATTGTTACATTTACAAGATCTTTTATATAACAGAAAACCCTTTTTGTTACTTTCAACTAATGTTTTATTTGTTTTAAAGGCAATTCATCCTAAATTGAATATAGAGAGCCTTGAGTTCAATTGAAAATATGACTTTGCCTAATGGCCAATTAATCAGGCGTTAAAAGCACTTGAGTAGAGAACTGGTCAAACCCACCAGTCAAAACAAAGAGGGGAATTTCTCTATCATATAAAACAGTGGTAGTCAACCTGGTCCCTACTGCCCACTACTGGGTGTTCCAGCTTTCATGGTAGGTGGTAGCAGAGCAACCAAAGTATAAATAAAAAGATAGATGAGTGACGTCACGGAAATGGCGCCGTGAGCAGCGCGTCCAACAGATCTCCCCAAAATCACAACAAATTTATCAACTAGAAACAGGAAAATTTATCTTCGGAGCAAACTGAAAGCAAAAGGACTGTTATCACTCGAATCTGAGAGACGAGGGTGTGGAGGAAGCTACCGCAGGGACGTTCATTCAAGCCGCGAGAAAGTGCGCCTGTGGTAAGTCATCCCGCACTCGGAAGCCGCCGCCAGCCGCCGCCGCGAGCAGCGCCTGGGTCGGTTGCAGAGCGAGCGGCGAGCAGCTGCTGGCGCGCTCCCGGTCTGGTTGCAGATCGAGCATTGCAGACCGAGCACCGCTAACGTTCCCAGCGGCCCGCGCACGGGGAGCGGGAGAGGCCCCAGGGCGGTATTCCCTACTTGGGAGATTCTCTCCGCGGGCGGGGCACCTCACCAAGCCATTCAAGCTAACAATCAAGCGTTGGGGGAGGGGCGCGCGCAGGCAGCCTGAAATACCTTCGGGTGCACAGCTGCGACCCAATTACTAAAATTAACTTAACCCGTGAAATCTGCGCACCCTCGGTTCTAATTGATAAGATCTCTCTCAGTTCACGACCCAAGACAAGAGGCGTGATATTTTTTGGTGCCTCTCGCTAAAGGGGCGGGGGCAACTTCTGATTGATAGAGCCTCCATATTCAGGGATAAACGCTAACAAGAAGGACTTGGCAGATAATAAGATCTATT
Source organism: Saccopteryx leptura (assembly GCF_036850995.1). NCBI lineage: Eukaryota > Metazoa > Chordata > Mammalia > Chiroptera > Emballonuridae > Saccopteryx > Saccopteryx leptura. Next base: position 18,541,263 of record NC_089506.1, read on the forward strand.
CCACACTAGTCGCAAGCAGAGACTAGTGCCTCTTCTTACCGGCCAAAACAGGCTACAAAGTGTGGAAAGCCTGGGTTGAGAGGTCCAACGGAATGCTAGGCGCTGAACAATCACCTTGACAACAATTGACTCCCACCCCCGCCTGATTACACTGGAGGCCCTGACTGTCAGAGCCCTTCCCAGAGCCTTGCACTGAGTGGGGATAGAGTGGGGATTTCCCAGCTCTTTGAGCCTCTTACTCCCCAGGCAGAAGCAGTGGCAGCCTTGTGGCTGGATAGCCAGGCTGCTGGTTCGGGAGGGGGGAACTGGGAGAGAGAATCCACGAAGGCGAACTCTCTCATCGTTAGACCCTGCAGACGCCGGCAGGCCTTGACTACCAGCAAGACTAAAGCCAATTGTGTGACATTGCCGTAGAGCCCCATCAACTGCAAGTCCCTGCCTGGGTGTGGCGCAGGGTCAGGGCCTGGGGTGCAGAGTCGCCGACCGGGAAGAGGGAGAGAGGAGAAGGAGGAAGAGGTTGACATCTCAAAATCAGGAAAAATCCACAGACTTTGCAGCTTGTTCCACTGTTTGTTTGTTTTTTGTTTGTTTGTTTTTTTGTTTTTTTGTTTTGTTTTTTTTTGTTGTTGTTGTTTGTTCCTTCTATCTTATTGCCTTTATTTCCTCCACCTCAGTCCTTCTATTCTCTGCCCATCTTATGCTTCCCTTTTCTTGAACTACACTACCCATAAGTGTTACATTTTATTTCTCTTCTTCATCCTCACCCTCCTTTGGGGTTATACTCCAGGACACTTAATTCTCACTCTCTCCTGTTTTGTTTTTTTTTGCCTTATTTTGTTTTTTTCTCTTCCTTTTTTATTTCTTCCTTCGTTTTTCTCTTTTTCTTATTTTTTCCTTTCTATTTGTTTTTTCTTTTCTCATTTTACTTTCCTCCCATTTAATCCTCAATCACGAACAAATTAGTTAATTTGGGACTCAAGGTTTTTTTTTGGCTTTGTTTTTCTTTTTCGGTTTTGTTTTTGTTTTTTTCTGGTTGGTTTGTTTTTGTGGCATTTTGGGTCCTCCCAACCCAAGGTCTCCATTGTGTTTGGTCTTTGCTCCACTTAATACAACATATTTTTACTTATTATTTTTATTTTTTCTTCTTGATTATTCCTTTTTTTGTCCTTTTTTCTGGTTCCCTCTTGTCCCTCTCATTATATCTCTTGGTTGACTGTCACCCGCAGGCAGATCAACTTATGCTTGTCTAAGATTTTCTTCCTTTTTTTTAATTTATTTATTTATTTATTTTTTTATTTTTTGCCCCCTTGAACTCTTCACCACAAACCAGGCCCTCCATTATAGGCACGATATTTCCCTGAGGAGGGGAGAGGAGGGAAGGAGAACAAAGAAAAAAAAAAGGGGGGGAAATAATAAATTATTACTGCTTTTTTTTTGTGGGGTGTTTTACCCTTTGTTTTTGTTTTTGTTTTTTTGTTTGTTTGTTTTTTTTGTTTGTTTTTTGTTTTTTGTTTTTTTGTTTTTTACTTTTTACTCTTTATTAATTCTAATTAGTGCTATCAACAAGACCACCCTCAGATGCCAATAAGAAAGAGGAAATCGAATATTATGGATACAAAAGAAAGAGAGGTAACACAAATAGATGTGGAAAAATCTATGGAGAAAAGACTTAACATATTGGAAGCCTTGGAGCTAAATGACAGAGAATTTAAAATAGAAATCTTAAAAATACTCAGAGATATACAAGAAAACACGGAAAGGCAATATAGGGAGATCAGAAAACAACTCAATGAACACAAAGAATATATTACCAAGGAAATTGAAACTATAAAAACAAATCAAACAGAAATGAAAAACTCAATTCACGAGCTGAAAAACGAGGTAACAAGCTTAGCTAGCAGAACAACCCAGATTGAAGATAGGATTAGTGAAATAGAAGACAAACAACTTGAGGCACAACAGAGAGAAGAAGAAAGAGACTCAAAAATAATAAAAAACGAGAAAGCCCTACAGGAATTATCTGACTCCATCAGAAGAATAACATAAGAATAATAGGTATATCAGAGGGAGAAGAGAAAGAAAATGGAATGGAGAATATACTCAAACAAATAATAGACGAGAACTTCCCAAGCCTGTGGAAAGAACTAAAGCCTCAAATTCAAGAAGCAAACAGAACACCGAGTTTTCTTAACCCCAACAAACCCACTCCAAGGCACATCATAATAAAGATGACACAAACCAATGACAAAGAAAAACTTCTCAAGGCAGCCAGGGAAAAGAAGAGTACAACATATAAAGGAAGGCCTATTAGATTATCATCAGATTTCTCAGCAGAAACTCTACAAGCTAGAAGAGAGTGGACCCCAATATTTAAAGCCCTGAAAGAGAGGAACTTTCAGCCAAGAATACTATACCCATCAAAGCTATCCTTCAAGTATGAAAGAGATATAAAAACATTCACAAATACAGAAAAGATGAGAGAATTTATCACGAGAAAGCCCCCACTCTAGGAAATACTAAAGGGGGTTTTCCAACCAGATTCAAAGAACAAAAGAAAACAACACCACAAGTAACAGCTCCACCAAGAACACAATAAAACCAAACTTAAACTGTGACAACAAAGGAAAAAAAAAGGGGGGGAGAGAATGGAGATTAACAGTAGCAAAGGATAATGAAGTGCAGAAATACTTATAAGATAGGGTACTACAATGAATATGGTAGGTACCCTTTTCATTACTTAATGGTAACCACCCTAGAAAAAACCACCACAAAAACACATGACTTAAAAAGGTAGCAACAGAGGAAAGAAGTATGGAACACAAACAAACAGAAACAAATGATAGAAAAACAAAAGAGAAGAATCAAACTAGATACAAAACTAACAGAAAGCAATTTATAAAATGGCAGTAGGGAACCCACAAGTGTCAATAATTACACTAAATGTAAATGGATTAAACTTACCAATAAAAAGACACAGAGTAGCAGAATGGATTAAAAAAGAAAATCCAACTATATGCTGCCTACAAGAAACACATCTAAGCAACAAGGATAAAAACAAATTCAAAGTGAAAGGCTGGAAAACAATACTCCAAGCAAACAACACCCAAAAAAAAGCAGGTGTAGCAATACTCATATCTGATAATGCTGACTACAAGACAGAAAAAGTACTCAGAGACAAAAATGGTCACTTCATAATGATTAAGGGGACACTGAATCAAGAAGACATAACAATCCTTAATATATATGCACCAAACCAAGGAGCACCAAAATATATAAGACAGCTACTTATTGACCTTAAAACAAAAACTAACAAAAATACAATCATACTTGGAGACCTCAATACTCCGCTGACGGCTCTAGATCGGTCATCCAAACAGAGAATCAATAAAGATATAGTGGCCTTGAACGAAATACTAGAACACCTGGATATGATAGACATCTACAGGACATTTCATCCCAAAGCGACAGAGTATACATTTTTCTCTAGTGTACATGGAACATTCTGAAGAATTGACCATATGTTGGGCCACAAAGACAATATCAGCAAATTTAGAAAAATTGAAATTGTACCAAGCATATTTTCTGATCATAAAGCCTTGAAACTAGAATTCAACTGCAAAAAAGAGGGGGAAAAACCCACAAAAATGTGGAAACTAAACAACATACTTCTAAAAAATGAATGGGTCAAAGAAGAAATAAGCGCAGAGATCAAAAGATACATACAGACTAATGAAAATGAAAATACGACATATCAGAATCTCTGGGATGCAGCAAAAGCAGTAATAAGAGGAAAGTTCATATCACTTCAGGCCTATATGAACAAACAAGAGAGAGCCGAAGTAAACCACTTAACTTCACACCTTAAGGAACTAGAAAAAGAAGAACAAAGACAACCCAAAACCAGCCGAAGAAAGGAGATAATAAAAATCAGAGCAGAAATAAATGAAATAGAGAACAGAAAAACTATAGAAAAAATCAATAAAACAAGGAGCTGGTTCTTTGAAAAGGTCAACAAAATTGACAAACCCTTGGCAAGACTCACCAAGGAAAAAAGGCACAGGACTCAAATAAATAAAATCCAAAATGAAAGAGGAGAGATCACCACAGACATCATAGATATACAAAGAATTATTGTAGAATACTATGAAAAATTATATGCCACCAAATACAACAATCTAGAAGAAATGGATAAATTCCTAGAACAATACAACCTTCCTAGACTGAGTCATGAAGAAGCAGAAAGCCTAAACAGACCAATCAGCAGGGAGGAAATAGAAAAAACTATTAAAAACCTCCCCAAAAATAAAAGTCCAGGCCCAGACGGTTATACTAGTGAATTCTATCAAACATTCAAAGAAGACTTGGTTCCTATTCTACTCAAAGTCTTCCAAAAAATTGAAGAAGAAGCAATACTTCCAAACACATTTTATGAGGCCAACATAACCCTCATACCAAAACCTGGCAAGGATGGCACAAAGAAAGAAAACTACAGACCAATATCTCTAATGAATACAGATGCTAAAATACTAAACAAAATACTGGCAAACCGAATACAACAACATATTAAAAAAATAATACATAATGATCAAGTGGGATTCATCCCAGAATCTCAAGGATGGTTCAACATACGCAAAACGGTTAACGTAATACACCATATCAACAAAACAAAGAACAAAAACCACATGATCTTATCAATAGATGCAGAAAAGGCTTTTGATAAAATACAACACAATTTTATGTTTAAGACTCTCAACAAAATGGGTATAGAAGGAAAATATCTCAACATGATAAAGGCCATATATGATAAACCATCAGCTAACATCATATTAAATGGCACTAAACTGAAGGCTTTCCCCCTTAAATCAGGAACAAGACAGGGTTGTCCACTCGCTCCACTCTTATTTAACGTGGTGCTAGAAGTTCTGGCCAGAGCAATCAGACAAGACAAAGAAATAAAAGGCATCCATATTGGAAAAGAAGAAGTAAAGGTATCACTTTTTGCTGATGATATGATCCTATACATCGAAAACCCAAAGGACTCCACAAAAAGATTATTAGAAACAATAAACCAATACAGTAAGGTCGCAGGATACAAAATTAACATACAGAAGTCCATAGCCTTTCTCTATGCCAACAATGAAATATTAGAAAACGAACTCAAAAAAATAATCCCCTTCACGATTGCAACAAAAAAAATAAAATACCTAGGAATAAACATAACAAAGAATGTAAAGGACCTATATAATGAAAATTACAAAGCATTGTTAAGGGAAATCAAAAAAGATACAATGAGATGGAAAAATATTCCTTGTTCTTGGATAGGAAGAGTAAATATAATCAAAATGGCCATATTACCCAAAGCAATATACAAATTTAATGCAATTCCCATCAAAATTCCTATGAGATTTTTTAAAGAAATGGAACAAAAAATCATCAGATTTATATGGAACTATAAAAAACCCCGAATAGCCAAAACAATCCTAAGGAAAAAGAATGAAGCTGGGGGCATTACAATACCTGACTTTAAACTATATTATAGGGCCACAATAATCAAAACAGCATGGTATTGGCAGAAAAATAGACACTCAGACCAATGGAACAGAATAGAAAGCCCAGAAATAAAACCACATATATATGGTCAAATAATCTTTGATAAAGGGGCCAACAACACACAATGGAGAAAAGAAAGCCTCTTCAACAAATGGTGTTGGGAAAACTGGAAAGCCACATGCAAAAGAATGAAACTCGACTACAGCCTGTCCCCGTGTACTAAAATTAATTCAAAATGGATCAAAGACCTAAATATAAGACCTGAAACAATAAAGTACATAGAAGAAGACATAGGTACTAAACTCATGGACCTGGGTTTTAAAGAACATTTTATGAACTTGACTCCAATGGCAAGAGAAGTGAAGGCAAAGATAAATGAATGGGACTACATCAGAATAAAAAGTTTTTGCTCAGCAAGAGAAACTGATATAAAAATAAACAGACAGCCAACTAAATGGGAAATGATATTTTCAAACAACAGCTCAGATAAGGGCCTAATTTCCAAAATTTACAAAGAACTCATAAAACTCAACAACAAACAAACAAACAATCCAATAAAAAAATGGGAAGAAGACATAAATAGACACTTCTCCCAGGAAGAGATACAAATGGCCAACAGATATATGAAAAAATGCTCAGCTTCATTAGTTATTAGGGAAATGCAAATCAAAACTACAATGAGATACCACCTCACCCCTGTTAGATTAGCTATGATCAACAAGACGGGTAATAGCAAATGTTGGAGAGGCTGTGGAGAAAAAGGAACCCTCATTCACTGTTGGTGGGACTGTAAAGTAGTACAACCATTATGGAGGAAAGTATGGTGGTTCCTCAAAAAACTGCAAATAGAACTACCTTATGACCCAGCAATCCCTCTACTGGGTATATACCCCAAAACCTCAGAAACATTGATACGTGAAGACACATGTAGCCCCATGTTCATTGCAGCACTGTTCACAGTGGCCAAGACATGGAAACAACCAAAAAGCCCTTCAATAGAAGACTGGATAAAGAAGATGTGGCACATATACACTATGGAATACTACTCAGCCATAAGAAACGATGACATCAGATCATTTACAGCAAAATGGTGGGATCTTGATAACATTATAAGGAGTGAAATAAGTAAATCAGAAAAAAACAAGAACTACATGATTCCATACATTGGTGGAACATAAAAATGAGACTAAGAGACATGGACAAGAGTGTGGTGGTTACCAGGGGTGGGGGGAGGGAGGACAGGGGGAGAGTTAGGGGGAGGGGGAGGGGCACAGAGAACTAGATAGAGGGTGGCGAAGGACAATCTGACTTTGGGCGAGGGGTATGCAACATAATTTAATGACAAAATAACCTAGACATGTTTTCTTTGAATATATGTACCCTGATTTATTAATGTCATCCCATTACCATTAATAAAAATTTATTTAAAAAAAAAAAAAAGATAGATTTAACTATAGTAAGTTGTTTTATAAAGATTTATTCTGCCAAACTTAGCGAAAAGCCGACATAAAGTACTTGGTAAGTAATTATTATTATATGCTTTAACTTGCTGTAACTCTGCTTTATAAATTTTATAAAGTAAAGTTACTTCCCTACTTTATAAATCACTATTACTGTGGAAAAATCACTATTACTGTGGAACCAGTGGGCGATTAGAAAATTTTACTACTAACAGAGATACAAAAGTGGATGGTGGGTATAAAAAGTTTGACTACCCCTGATATAAAAGAAGACATTTCCTAGTGAAGAAAAAAACAATGTCAGAAAATGAATAGGTGCCACTGTCATATTATCCATATCATTTAATTTTGTTGTCTCCTCAAAATTTGTCACAAAAGAAAAGACACTTGATAAATGTGCATGTTGCTGGTAACGTAACTCTGGGTGTGATTTAGGGATGCTTCTGTAGCAGGTATATCTTTTCCTTTGATGGTTAAAAAAGTCAAGCAGATTCTATCCCCTCTCCTGAGTCATAGTCATTGGCATTTTAGTCTTCTCTCTTATACGAGTTTAGCAGGGATGTTATTTCCAAGTTGAAAGAGAAACAATCTCTGTCAGGATGTGATTTTGCATTTGCATAGAAATAAGTTGATTTTAACAATCATTCACAAGCACAACAAAAGCTCTGGGTAAATTGAGATGTCATCTTATACTATGTATGGGATGAATGTAACCACAATCTTATTATAATTCCAAATATAATTTATATACTGCCTTAGACAATGAGTGTCTTGTCTGTCATTAAAATCTGTTCTCATATAATCAAGAACATATCTTTCCAGTGTCATAAGAGCTGTAGTGACTTCACTTTTCTCTCAAGCACTTGAAAAATATTGTTGAATTTAAATTTTTTTTTCAGAAAAATGTCCAAAGCAATAGGATAAAGGTGGAAAGATTACTACCTTCTGTCTGGCTGTCCTTTGCTTTCAGATAGTATAATATAGATAACATTGCTATCAGTACGTGCAGCTCTGGTTAAAAAGACCAGCAAAGCATGACAAGCAGTTGTTTTCAACTGCATACAAATGAAGACTGATTTTGTTCTGTTATCAAACTAGTACTTCTAGTCTCTCTTTTTTTTCTTCCTCTCCAAGATTTACCCATCGTGACCTGCCAAGTTCTCTGATAGCTATGTGTTGTTCTCTCTGCTACTATTCTGCCCAGTTTCTTCGCATCCATTAAACATGGGTTTGTATGAAAGCTGACATGCCTCTTGCCTTAGAGCCTTCTGGGGCTACTCTAGCCCACCCCGTCTAAACTAATTTTGTTTTACCTGCAGTATAGCAGCTGTTTATGTATCCTTTTGTCATTCACCCTCCACACATTAACACAGTTCTATATTTCAGAGGAATAAAAAATGACTTTACTGCTAATAGAAAGGCTGTATTCCAGGAACTCATTTGGAGGGAATCCACCTGAAACTTACAAATTATTTGAACTTTGCTTACAATTTACAAAGGGCTTCTGTGTTATCCCAATTTTTGCCATAATCATCATCATCAACAACAGCATCATAGACATAATAGATCAGTTCCTTTTTCTTTTTTTAAGCAGACACTGAGCTAAGATATTGAGTGCTTTACCAGAATCATCTAATTCAATTTTCTTCTTCTTAATAAAAATGTAAAAGGTGATAGAGGAATGATGAAAAAACTCATGATTAGAGCATGTAGTAGTATCTGCCAGGAGTCATAAAATTGATAAGCATATGTGGCAAACCTATGTGCAGAATACTAACTCACCTTTTGAGTTGTTAAAAATACAAATGAAATTACTAATAGAAGCCAAGCTTTCATTTTTCTATACTTAAGTTTTCTCTTCTTTAAAATGCATGCAATACAATATTTTCTTCATAGACGTGTCTAAGATTCAAATGAGTTAATATATTTAACATCCTTATGACATTTCCAAGCACATTTAACATATGTTAGCTATTTTAATGGTTGAGTTTGGAATTTTATAATGAGGTTATTTTTCAGATATCTAAAGGATAACACAAATCACCGTAATTTTTTCTAAGTAATGTATTTTAAGAGTTATTAATTACTTTTCATTTGTGCATTTATCCAGCAGACATTTTGAGTGCCGTGATAAATTAAAGATTAGGTACAGATTTTTTCTTAGGAGTATATTAGTTCTCTATGGATCTCTATGGTCAGATTTATTTTAACTGTCATTTGCTCAACTGTCGCTACAGAGTAGTATATAATCTTGATAATGCCTCATTAAATAAACGTTATGCCGACCACAAGCAACAGGCGTCAACTTGAGAAAAAGTTAAAAGGTTTCTGGAAATATGTGTGATCATCAATGTCATCAGCGGGATTTAAATCAAATCACTTAGCATCTAAAGTGTTATTGTTTTGACAAAGCACATGGATAAAATATTCTGAGCTTCCGTTATTCTGATTTATTTTGTTGGAAACAAAATATGAACCAGATGTGAATGAATTTGAATGGAGAGTAGCTTTACAATAATCAAACTATAGTGGAGCTTCTGAGTTTGTTCACAAATCCCAGGTCTCTTGATGGTATCAAGCATTCTGATATCTCCCATCTAGTCAAATGTGGATAGTTATGTGGAAGCAAAAGGTTCATTGACACAGAGAGATTATAAATATAGAGAACATTTTTAATAAATAAAGATAAATGCTCCCTTATGGATAAAAAGGAAGTCATTGCCACAATCATACTGTGGTATGTACCTTTTCCTTATCATAATAAAAATGGAATGCTACATAGTAATTTCTATTATGTCTATTAAGATTAATATGAAAATATCGCTTAACCCACTCACACTATTTTTCCTTGCTACCATTATTTATTTATTTATTTTCCTTTTTCTGAAGCTGGAAACAGGGAGAGACAGTCAGACAGACTCCCGCATGCGCCCAACCGGGATTCACCCGGCACGCCCACCAGGGGCGAAACTCTGCCCACCAGGGGGTGATGCTCTGCCCATCCGGGGCATTGCCATGTTGCGACCAGAGACACTCTAGCGCCTGGGGCAGAGGCCACAGAGCCATCCCCAGCGCCCGGGCCATCTTTGCTCCAATGGAGCCTTGGCTGCGGGAGGGGAAGAGAGAGACAGAGAGGAAGGCGCGGCAGAGGGGTGGAGAAGCAAATGTGTGCTTCTCCTGTGTGCCCTGGCCGGGAATCGAACGCTGGTCCTCCGCACGCTAGGCCGACGCTCTACCGCTGAGCCAACCAGCCAGGGCACCATCATTTATTTTTTAAATGATATATTAATCTTCATACTTTGGATAAGTAATTATTTGAGATAATAAGAATACTGCTGTACTTAAGATTGATGAGTAATTTTTAAAATTTTATTTTTTTCATGTGTTTCTTCCAATAGATATATGTTTCATATTTTGAAATAAAATTGGTTCAAACAATGTATTAAAAGAAATTTCAGTGGTTTGGGAGAATTCTCAACCATTTTCTTTTCAGTCTTGTCTCTTTTTTCTAAAACTCCAATAAGGTATTTATTCCATTTTATTCTCAATGTTTATTGACATAATTTTCACTACCTTTCCAATCCATCCCCTTACTGAATTCATCTTACTTTCTTTAGATAAATTTTTCTTTTCAATAATTCTATGCTCAACTGTGTCTCTTCTGTTTCAGCCATCTATTGAGGCTTTATTTTTAATTTCATCAGAGGTTTTATTCCTGAAAGTTTTATTATTTTCATATATGCCACTGTATATTTCTTTAGTCATTTTCTACAAAGCTGTTTTGCATAGGTGCTGTGTATTCTCTGACAATTTCAACATCAAAATTATTTTGTGGACCTAGCTAGTTGTTAATGTTGGTGCTGATGTAAGCTCCTGGTGACTTATGCTCGTGGAGATATTTGTGAACTCACATTTGCATGTCCCCAACTGTGTGAGTAATGAGTATTATAATGAAAATATTTTCTTCCACTGAAGTTTTATGTCCAGCTTAGCTAGATGTTGGGGTACTTCAAATGGGAATATTTAAAGGAGGATAATGGCAGCACTTCATTATTCTTTGAGTGCTTTTAGATTTAATTTAGTTCCTACTTCTGGCTACTGGCCCAAGGTTCAGTGTTTGGGTTGGAACATTGTCAGTAACATTTGTTATCAGGCAATCTTAGTTTTCTAGCTTCTTTGTTACTGACCACTATAACCAAATTTGGGTACATAGTTTGTTCCCTAATTTATTTTTAGAGGAGGTCTTTGGAGATTTTTCTACCAGTTCTGATTTCTGTTTGTTAGCAAAATATTTCTATAATAATATGCCCACTGGCTTAGATCTCTAAGTCTCCTGTGAACTCCTGGACATTTTACCCACAATGAATGATTCTGCTGAAAAAGCAAGTTCTTCTGCAAGGACAATATCTTTATTTCTTTTCTTACCTGGTTCTCTCTTTTTCTTTGCCTCATCCATCCATGTTTCCTTGTAGCTAAGCATGTGTAAGTCATGACAACATACTGTGGATTAGTACAGACTATTTCTTGCAATAATTGTGATAAAACAACATTTCTATTTGGCCCCATTCCACTGGTTCACTTTTCCTTGTTCCAATAGGGAGGGCTGTGGTATAAGCTAGATGAGCTGACACTGGCATAATGTCACAGTATCACCTGATAATTCACACAAACTACATTACTTACCTAAGAACGCACAAGCTAGCTATTGGTTTCTGGAATAAAGAAATATTTGAGCTTTTGTTTGAATTATGCTCTGCTTCAATTAGGATAGAAGGGACAGCATATTAATGGAAGGATGAAGGTGTGTTTCTAAAGTTCTCATGTACTGATTTGAGAATATTAAACTTAAATTCAATGAGAATGTCATGTTGATTTTATGCTTAATCATGTACACACTAGTTTTACTTTTGCATTTATTTGTGACACCATGGCAGAAAAACAACTAATAAAATGAAAAAGCAGGCTCATTGATGATTACCTAAGGAAAGAAGCAGTTTTTTATAGAGATTTTAAGAATCCTTCCTCTTTTTAATTTTTCAACATTATGAAGACATTAGTTTTGCAATTTGCATCACATCTTGGTAAAATAAATAGTTTAATGAAAAGATATATGGCATATTTCTCTGAGGAATGATAATAAATGGAATAGAAATTAAATCTATCTAAGAATAAAATAAATAATAAAATACCACTCAAAATATGAAGGAAATAAAAATATGTATTTTTGAAGCAATTTTAACATAGTGTTGAATTAGTTAAGAAGCAGAAGCCCAGCTTTGGATACATGCATGCTCTTTTCAAATGCCATTTATGGTACAGAAAGAGTACATATATTTTTTTCTCCAAAGTCTTCCAATATATAAGCTGTCCAGGCACATTTTTAAGGCATATTCCATTCTCACTGGACATTTTCCACAATTAATAACACAACATTTCATATTATTCTCTATAGGACTAAAAGGTACAAGTGGGCAAATAATAGATTAATTTCTTTCCTTGGAAACTGTGGTACCTCCCACCAAGTTCACATTTCTTCCAATCACTTGTGTATCACAGAATGGTGGTAACTCCCATGGGGAGATAGAAACAAATACCGAGCTTGATTAAAACCAGGAAAGCCAAAACACATTCATCCTTTCACCTCTGAGGAGTCCATTGTCGACAGATGTCAGTGTACATTTTATTGTATGGATGGAATTCAGTGCTATTAAAATGGATGATAAATCATGTGCATTAAATATACATAGAGATAAATCCTAAAAAAAAACAAACAAACAACTGAGAGGCTTGAAATGGAGACAATAGGTAAGGGATGAACTGGCAAAGGAGACCAGTAAAATTCCACCCAAATTCTTGATGAAACCATGGAGATTATAGTGTCACAGAAGTCAACAGAAGTGTTACAAGTGCTAAACTGTGGAAAATACTCTAAAATTACAAATACAATATGACAGGCATGTTTGCAGAGAGAGTGGCTGAATGTTGTCCATTGTTGACATTGGAAGGCGTTTAGGGAAACGGGGAGGATAGGTGCAGGTAGGAGTTGGTTTCAGAGTGAAAGGAAGGCAGGACAGTAGAAAGCGCCCTGCATCTTCTACTCTTCCAAGAAATTTGAATGTCCCTTGAAGCAGAAAAATAGAAGCACGACAACAAAAAATGCAGAGTGAGGAAGAGCTCTTCATTTCACTGACACAGTCAACAAATATGAATTAGGTGGTTTCCATATTTCAGGTAATAGGGATACAAGATGGAGGAAGCCTGTCTTCCCTTGGAGTTTCTATTCGGGTGGTGGAGGATGGGAAATAAACTAGGTAATTGAGAAAAATATGGAATGTGATACCTGGTGCTAAATATTCATGAGAAAAGTGAAACAGAAAGTCAGAAAAGAGTACCAGAAAGTGACCACTGAGATTAGAGAACAGGCTCACTGAGCAAGTGGCTTTTCAGCAAAGACCTGAAGGAACAAGAGAGTCAACTGCGGATATTGGAGAGAGGCAGCTCGAGTACAAAGTCTGTAAAGAGGGAGTGGATCTGATGTGTCCAGCAACAGAAAAGAAGCTACTATAGCAGAAGGAAGGGGAGAATAAAAGAGGGAAGATTAGGTAGATGATGAAACACAGAATATGCACATTCTAGCATTCTAGTGAGTCACAGGGGAGCTTTTCATCTTTAACTCTGAACCAGGAAGACACTGGAGGAGCACTGTGCCAAGACTTAGTTTTAAGGGGATCACTGTGACCATGGTGTTATGATACTTTCTAGAGTCAAGGGCAGAAGTGAGAAGATCAATTGGGAGCCCATTTCAACAACTGAAGAAAGTATATATATGGTGCTGAGCTCAGAGCAGTGCCTGCTGGGTTAGTAAGACATGATAGAATTATTTATTTTTAAGGTAGAGCAGACAGGGTTTGCTGATGGAATGGGTGAGGATTTTGAGTGAAAAGGAAGAGTCAAGGTAAATTAAAAAGCTTTTAGGATCAGAAATCGATAGAATTGAGTCATCATTAAACAAGAGGTGGATGGTGGAGAGGAAAACTGTGGATGTGAATAGGGAATGTCATACTTTGTTCAATTGAAGATGCTCCTTCAACATCATGAGACATCCATTAGACTGTTATTGGATATATGGGTCTGGAGTTCTGGGGAGACACATGAGCTAAAGATATAAATAGGGGAGATACCAGGTTCTGGATGATAGCTGGAGCAGTGCAAGTGCATAAAATCACCTATGGAGTAAGCATAGATAGAAGAGGAAGAGGTCAGTAATGAGATCAGGGTTACACGGAATCAAGAGGTTAATATAATATGTGGGAAGCAACTAGCAAAAGGGTCTGAATAGGAATAACCAAAGAGATAGGAGAAAATCAGGGTGATATGATAGCCTAGTCAGGAAGTGTGTCTAAAGGGCAAAGAGATCAATTACATCAGAGGCTGCCATGTTAAATATGATGGAGACAGCAAAATGACATTGGCTTTGGTGACTTGGATGTTACTCTAGTGCAGGAGTCCCCAAACTTTTTACACAGGGGGCCAGTTCACTGTCCCTCAGACCGTTGGAGGGCCAGACCATAAAAAAGAACTATGGGCCCTGGCCGGTTGGCTCAGCGGTAGAGCATCGGCCTGGCATGCGGGGGACCCGGGTTCGATTCCCGGCCAGGGCACATAGGAGAAGCGCCCATTTGCTTCTCCACCCCCTCCCTTCCTCTCTGTCTCTCTCTTCCCCTCCCACAGCGAGGCTCCATTGGAGCAAAGATGGCCCGGGCGCTGGGGATGGCTCCTTGGCCTCTGCCCCAGGTGCTAGAGTGGCTCTGGTCACGGCAGAGCGATGCCCCGGAGGGGCAGAGCATCGCCCCCTGGTGGGCAGAGTGTCGCCCCTGGTGGGCGTGCTGGGTGGATCCCGGTCGGGCGCATGCGGTAGTCTGTCTGACTGTCTCTCCCGTTTCCAGCTTCAGAAAAATACAAAAAAAAAAAAAAAAAGAACTATGAACAAATCCCTATGCACACTGCACATATTTTATTTTAAAGTAAAAAAACAAAACGGAAACAAATACAATATTTAAAATATAGAAGAGGTAAATTTAAATCAACAAACTGACCAGTATTTCAATAGGAAATATGGGCCTGCTTTTGGCTAATGAGATGGTCAACATCCGGTTCCATATTTGTCACTGCTAGCTGTAACAAGTGATATGATGTGCTTCCAGAGCCATGACATGTGCGACCTGTGTCACCGGAAGTAGTACTGTACGTGAGCAATGCCGTGCTTTGTGGCGCCGCCACATACAGTGCTCCTCTCACTGACCACCAATGAAAGAGGTGCCCCTTCCAGAAGTGCGGCAGGGGCAAGATAAATGGCCTCAGGGGGCCACATGTGGCCCGTGGGCTGTAGTTTGGGGACCCCTGCTCTAGTGCTTAGGAAGGGTGGTTGGTGATGGGGAAAATGTAAATTAAAGCCTTGTAGTGTTTTAAACAAAAGAGTAGAGGCCTATTCTGTCTGGCAGGGGTGTCAAAGATTCCTCAGTTTTGAGGTGGACATGAAATAAGGAAAAGGAACCAGAGAAGCAAAGATGGGGGAGAGCAGTAACTCACACAGAAGGAATGTAAAGAGTCGTGGCCAGAATTACCTTGGCCAATTCAAGCAATGGTAAAGGGCCCTATGGCTGGAGCAGCCAGTGACAGCAGTCAAGGCAAGGGAGACACAAACAGAATGGATTGTGTAGGTTTTCTAGACCTGGTGAAAAATGAGGAACATGTCCCAGTGGCAGTGAGATGCCATTGAAGAATGTAAAGTAGGGAAATGCTGTGTAGAGAAAGGCGTATAAAGTCAATGGGAAAGAAAAGATGACTTTAGTCACATTTTTGGACAAGAATATCAGAGTCATAATGAATCCTGATTTGTTGGGGAACCTCCTAGTTTTATCAACGTTCCAGAAAATTTATCAATATTTTCTGTGTTGGATAATAAATTTTCTGGCTTTCTGTTATCAGTTTACATATTGGCAAGATTTTCTAAAATATTTATTAAAACATTGCAACACTAAGTATGTTCATTTCATTCTGTTTTGCGGAAGAGAGGATAATTTTGATCAGGATGATTTAGGCATCACTCCAGCCGGATCTAACATGAGACTTTGTACTAGACCATTTCTCAAATCCGCCCCAGTGTTAGGATTTTATAAATTCTATTATTTCACATTAGTTCGAGACTTATGAGACAGCTCTAAACCTACTTCAAAAAATTATTCAAACCGATTATAAATCACCCTTTTTATTATCCTCACAGTTGCTGGTGTATTGTTTAGATAGGAAAGCGATATTAAACTCTTTTAATAGCTTGGACAAAAGTGAAAAAGCAATGAAATGCCCAGAAAAGTGCCACACAGGGCAATAAAGTTGCGATAAAAATGAGTAGGATTTTGTTATTCATATTTGCTGTTTGGCATCCAATGCTTGGAAACAGAAAAGGGGGCCTATTTTATGGACAATAAATTATTCAAAAACAGCTGGGTTGTAACAGTGAACACACTGAAGTACTTTGAATTCCCCCTTTCCTGCTCCTTCCCTTCCATCCTTTCTGTCACTGATGTGACGCTAGGGCTGTAACTATTGAAAATGGAATCTGAGAAGAAAAGCAAATAGAGCACCCAGCAACTTGGCTCCACCAGAGCAACGAAAGACAACGAAACTCTAGGCATTAAAACCTGGAGTTTGAAAAAGTCTCAGAAATCCAATCCAAATGAAATATTCTAGGAACCAAGCCACAGACTTGCTCTTGGCAATTTTCAATGTTTTGCTATTTTATACATATCTACGATAGTCAGAGCAACCTAACTTTTCCTTTGAGTTTTTTAATATTTTATTTATATTGTTGTAAAGAGTCTAGAATATAAAACTTACTGATGTAGGGACTGCACAGTTATGTGGAAATAAATTGTCCACAGAACTGTAAACAAAAGGGAAAATGTAAACATCACCCTCAGCCTGCACAGCCTACAGATCCCCCGTGGTTTTATTTGGAAATAATTGTTGTGTTCCCACTTTGGATCTATTCACATCACCATTACCCTCTGGGGAACGCACCTTTCCAGGACTCTAGGTTCTATGATGCTTTTACCATTAGGAAATGACTGACTCTGAATGACTTTATGGAGAAGTCTACCTGAATTGGAAATCAGCTTTCTAAAATATTTTTCCGACCAGCTCATTGCTATCATTAAAAAACAAATGTACAATAATTTCCCATGACTGCAAGGTAAAACCTTTTAGTACATTGCATATGATAAAAATGTTACTTCACAGAACAGTCGTTCTGTCTTTCATTTTTCCACCACCATCCCCACAATCAACTCAAAATTTAGTCACTTGCACTTTGCATGCACCGCCCTTTGGCTCATTTTATTTCTCTTCTGACGCTGTATTTTTAAGGGCGCATTAAATACCCCCCTTTCTTGGAAGCCTTCCAAGACTGTGAGCCCCTGGGAATTTTGAGTAGCTTTCCCTGCCATGTTCCACAGCACCCACATTCAGGGAGATGGCATCATCTGCCTCGATTGAGCGTTTGCCTGGATGGGCAGCCTCCCCTTCGTGATGGCTTTCATCCTTAGACCACCCTGTGTGGCAGAGATACTGTTCCTTCCATCTTCTGCCAAAGCCATGGAGGCTCACAGAGGCAACACGCATTCAAATAGTTAGAGCCTGCGGGGAGGAGCCCTGATGCATCCCAGCTTTGACTGACTGATTCCGCCTCTGTACAGTTTCCACTATGCAGTTCTGCCCTCTCCTGTTTTATTATGGCTCTTTACCTACTCACCTCAGTGGACTCACTTAACATTTGTGAGTGCAAAGAGGCCCGCATATTTATGTCTCAAATATTTAAAGTTCTAAATTATCTCCAGTGTCCAGCCTAGATTTCAACTTGAATGTACTCAGCGCAGCCGGCTCACCCTGTAGCCCCCAGGCTGAAGTTCAAGGAGCTGAATTCACCATTTCTCATCTCTCTCCGGCCCTGTCACCTGTGAGCTCAAGGCTACTCATTACCTGCTGGGGCAGGGCTCTCTAAAAATGGGCCTGCCTAAGACCAAATCTGCCTGAACCAGAATGGTGGGCTGGGGGATGGGTAGTTTCCATCCCTAAAACTTCCCTTTTTAAACAAGTTCTCCAGGCAATTCTTTTTTCTTCTTATTCTTTTCCAAGCAAGAGGAGGGGAGATAGAGAGACAGACTTCTGCCTGTACCTCAACCGGGATCCACCTGACGATCCGCATCAGGGCTGATGCTTGTAACGGAGCTATTCTTAGCACCTGAGGCAGGGGCTCCATGGAACCATCCTCAGCTCCTGGAGCCGATGTGCTTAAAACAATTGAGCCATGGCTGCATGTAGGAAAGAGAAAGAGAGAAAAAGAGAGAGAGAGAGAGAGAGAGAGAGAGAAGGGGAAATGGCTGTGGGAGGGGGAGAGAGGAAGAGAGAGAAGGGAGAGGGGGAGGGGTAGAGAAGCAGATGGTTGCTTCACCTGTATGCCCTGACCGGGAAACAAAACAAGATATCCACATGTGGGCCAATGCTGTACCACTGAGCCAACCAGCCAGAACCTCCAGGCAATTTTAATGCCTACACCTGGGCGGAAAGAAGGGAGGAAGCGTGATAATTTGTGGAACTGGTCTGGTTAGACCTTGCGTTGGGTGATTCTGGGTGGCCAGCTATAAAAAGAACAGTTGCTCTTTTTCTGGGTTGAGCTCCAAATGCACCCGTAGGTCTGTCCTCATTTCCTTGCACGCAGTGCCTTCCTCCTGTGGGGGTGGAGAGGGTACTTTTGCTCACCGCATTTGGTCTCGACTCAATAGGTTGCTGAACTTTGCACATAACTTTCTCTTAAGACCAGATCAAGTGGGAACAATGTCCTGCTTCCAGTGGGAGAGACATGGACTCTAGAGCGAAAGGCACAAGATAGAAGTCTCGAGCGACCTGCCTGATGTTGGCACTGCCCTCAGCTGGACAATGGATGCCAGGACTGGGCTTTGTTCATCTTTGTACGAGCCCTGGAGAACTTAGGGGCTGACTGATTGTTTGTTAAATGAATTTTAATTAGGTAAAATATGTTCTCTATTTTAATCATCATTAAAGGAGAAGCTGTATTATCCTCAGGGACACATACATAGCAGATGTATAATTTCAGAGAAGTGTAATAGTCAATTAAAAATTCACATGCTGCTGCTGCTGATTCATAGGCTTTGTAAATTGATGTTGTATTTGGGTCATTTTCCACCTCTTTGTTGCTTTTTTTCTCTTGTATATTTTATCAATAGTAGTGTTAGCCAAGATGGCTCAAATTACCATTCCGTATCTCCAGAAATGTTTGTTACTCATGCAACTCAAAAGAGATATATGGGACTATAGATTTAAAAAGCACAACCTTAAAAATAAATGTTAATTTTTAAACACGATTCCACAGGCTCTTCATTTATTTCTTTTGTAACCCAGGAATTTATTTATTTCTTCATTTAACAAATCCTGAGTACCCGTTATGTGCTCGCCACTGAGAGTACAGCAGTGGATAAAACAAGTTTTCTAACTGCACTCTGCCATTACAGTTTTCCTCCTCACAATCCATTCTTCCAGCCAAGATGGGATTTGAGAAACATAAATCAGGAAATGCCATTTCTGTATTTAAGCCCTCCGGCAGCTTTCTAATGCGCTAGGCCAGGCTCTTGGCTGGCGTTTCCGAGGCCCTTCCTGATCATTGTTTCTTTTCAGTCTCTGTTCCGTGTTGCCATTGGTTCACCATTTGCCAGACACCCTGGTCTTCCCCCATGTAATACACTAGGCCCGTTCCCAGCTCAGGGCCTCCACACGTGACGGTTCCCAGCCCCAGGGCTCTTCCCGCAGACTGTAACAGAGCCGAGGTCTCAGCCATAAAGACACCTCCTCACAGACGTGATGCCTGACACCTTTCAGAAGTTGCCCTCAGCTCCGCCCTAGCGCCAGTGTTGGGAGTTAGATCATTTAACCACCGGCTCTCTACCCTAATGATCATTTTACGTATAAAAAAAATGAAATAACAAAAGATAGTTTATTATTTCATGCATTTAAATCTTTACTAAGAACAATTAAAGAGATACAGAAAACTAGATTATGTTATAAGAAAGAGTTTTAAAATAATAATGAAAAAATATTATACATAAAGTCTACTGGAAAGTTCTGTCCGTTTTTGGAATAAAACAAAATACAAATTTTTCTTACCATCAGTAAACTTTATTAAATAATATAATTGCCATTATTATTAATGATTTCTTGCCAGCATGAGGGCACTTTGTATATCCCATTTTTGAAAAATGTTTTATCTTTTGACGCAAAAAATTGAACCAGTGCTTGTTTGATATCTTCTTCATTTTTGAATTTTTTGCCCTTCAAAAAATTTTGTAAGGACAAAAACAAGTGATAGTCAGAGAGGGCTAAGTCCGGGGAATATGGTGGATGCGACAGACATACTTCTGCAACATTTCTTCCTTGTTGAAATTCATAAAAATTACAGTGGCGTAAATGAACTTTATCAGTAGCCATGGGTACACTATCGCTTCACACATAAGACTAACGTGAATCAACTTTGTTTTAGTTAATTTGCTACGTCAGTATGTATACATTAAGTGATAAAAATAGAGAGGCACACATGCGCCAAATAAACATGTGCTTACGTGTCAAAACTTGTTGTGATAGAAATGGACAGAACTTTCCGGTAGACCTTATATAATACCTGACAAAAAAAACAATAAAACTGTTTTTTAAGGTATTTCCATATTGCCTCTTGATTGGCATCCTCACTTGCAATTTTTTTCAACTATGGACAGAATGAACATCACTACAGGTGCTTAGCAGATGCTGTTTTGCAGATGAATGTTAAAAAAAGAGGAATGTAAATTTGTGATGTCCACATTGGACACTGCCCAGGTGCGCACCTTAGAGAGAACCTTGATGACAAGTGCCATGTTAACAGCCAGTTCTCCGAACTCAACAAAAAGTTAGGTATCGGTTCTGCTGAACAGGTGTGAACCGGCTGAACCCCACCACTGTCGGGCACCCTCGTTCACCTGGTAACGTGCCCTATGTTCCTCACAGCAATGATGCATGTATGGCAGCCTAGTCCTATTTAGAGTAATTTTACATAACTATTGTAATTTTTCTATACTTGCCTTGTTCTGAATTTCAGATGAGGGAATATGGGGTGTTTAGCTGGGGAATCTGCTATGGCACTTGCTTAATAAATAAATGTTGAGTTGAAGTCACAATTAAGGATGTCTTTTACAGAAGTACGCTGCGCCGCCACCACCGTGGTTTCAGGTAAGACATTCCATATAGGTCAACGACTTCAGTTCCCCTTTTCTCATTTAAGTTACTCTGAATATGAGGCTCTGCCTTTTCCTTTTATGCCTTGTAGTTTGCTGTCTTTTGTCTTCAGGTGTTAAATGCTTTTTTAGTTATTACGTGAGGTTGTGTAGATTTATATATATGTAAATATGCATGCAGGCACATAAATATTTTTCAAAATTAGTTAGGATACAACTCAGTGTATATTTGAAATGTAATTTACCTAACTTATAAAATGCAAAGCAGCCTGCGGAAGATCTCTAGTACACATTTAGTGTTACCTGTTATGGTTTATTAAAGAAATAGATTCAGCGGCAAAGGGCCGAAACACTCAAAGGCACATAATGTGCTAAGATTGTAAAAAGAAAGGAGGTTTCTGGTTTCCTCAGGAGAATGTTTCATTTTAAATCTAGTTGTCCTAGGTTATGTGGTTGGTTTTTTTTTTCTGTTTGTAATCTGTAACTTATAAAATGCTGGGTTTTGTGGTTTTTTTGTTTTGTTTTGTTTTATTTTGTTTTTGTCTCAAACTGCTTTGCTTATGTATTTATAAAGAATTAGTCTGGAATAATCCATATCTTCCTGTCTAATCATATTTCTAAATTTCTTTTTGAATCCTGGACTGCAGAGAAAGGCATAAAAAGTAAAAATAATATCTTTCAAAAATATCAACATATTCAACATATTTGGCACCTTCATTTTTGAAAAGTGTTTATGTCTGAAAACTGGTGAAAGTTTTTTTTTATATATATATAAAAAATCTATGGATCACTTAAAGCCTCAGGTAAATGTTTATATTGGCTATTTTAGCTCGCTAGGGCTGCAGCAACAAAGGACCACAATCTGGGTCGCTTGAACAATAGAAATTTATTGCCTCACAGAGCTAGAGGCTACAAATCTAAAATCAAGGTATTGGCAGGGCTGGCTCCTTCCGCACTGCGAGGGAAGGCGAGGGAAGATCTGCTCCAGATCCTTGGCTTGTCCGTGGCTGCCTTCTACCTGTGCCTGGTCACACTGTCCTCCTAGTTCTATCTCCTAGTTTCCACTTTTAGTGAGATCATTGGTTGTATTTGGTTAGATCCCACCCGATGATGACTTCATTTTAGCTGAATTAGTTCTGTAAAGATTCTATCTCTAAATAAGATCACATTCTGGGCTACTGGGAGTTAAGATTTAATCATGTGAATTTGATTCAATCCATAATATTAGTTTATTAAAAAGCTCTAACAACTTCCTTTAACATCAACTTCCTTTTCTTAAGTTATTAATATGATTAGGCTATTTTTAGATCTATTTCAAATTAATTCATATTTTATTTCTTTAACATCAAAATAGAAATAACCTGACCAGCTGGTGGCACAGTGGAAAGAGCATTAACCTGGGAAACTGAAGTCCCAGGTTTGAAACCCGGAGGTCTCTGGCTTGAACGCAGGCTCATCAGCTTGAGTGTGGGGTCAACGGCTTGAGTGTGTGATCATAGACATGACCCCATGGTTGCTGGCTTGAGCCCAAGGTTGCTGGGTTTACTGTCTCAGCTGGTTGGCCCTACTCTGTCAGGGCACGTATGAGAAGCAATCAGTGAACAATTAAAGTGCTGCAACTATGCATTGTCGCTTCTCATCTCTCTTCCTTACTGTATCTCTCTCTTTCTCCTTCCTGTATCTCATGCTAAAAAAAAAAAAGAAAGAAAAAAAATTCCTGCTTTCTCAATGGTTCTATAAGGAAAGAACCTTTGTTGCAATAAGAACTGTGACATGAACAGTTTAGTCAGTGACAAGTTAAGTTTCCCCTGCTCAAATTATTTCACTCTACTGCCCTTTATCTGTTCTTGTAGTTACCATGTCTGTTTAAATGTAATGTTTCTGCTATATACATTAATTATGAAAATTCATTTGCTAACTAAATTTTGTAAAAATTATCTCATCAGAGACAGAATAGACACATAAAGATTTGGCATCAACTTTTATTAAAAATTAATTCACAAGGTTTTGTTTGGTTTTATTTTTAATCATACATTGGAAAAGATCAATTTAGCAGATGGCAGAGCAAGCAGCTTTTGATCTGGCAACTGGGAGTTTCCTAAAGTCATCTTATAGCTCCTTTTAGTTTTTAACTTTTTCACAGAAAGACCTCATGAAAACAATTTAATATTAGAATTTTTATGCTTTCTATATATTATATATAAAATACTTATTTTTCTATAAGTTTTATTCTCCTTCAACATTTTATGATCTATTTATAGTTTAAGGATATTATTTTCATCTTTACTTTCTGTCCATTTAAAAAATCTTTCCTGCTTTCTTTCCTTAATTTTCTTTTATATATATATATATATATATATTTGTATTTTTCTGAAGCTGGAAACGGGGAGAGACAGTCAGACAGACTCCCACATGCGCCCCACTGGGATCCAACTGGCACGCCCACCAGGGGCGTTGCTCTGCCCCTCCGGGGCATGGCTCTGCCGAGACCAGAGCCACTCTAGCGCCTGGGGCAGAGGCCAAGGAAGGCCAAGGAGCCATCCCCAGCACCCGGGCCATCTCTGCTCCAATGGAGCCTTGGCTGCGGGAGGGGAAGAGAGAGACAGAGAGGAAGGAGGGGGGGGTGTGGAGAAGCAAATGGGCGCTTCTCCTATGTGCCCTGGCCGGGAATCGAACCCGGGTCCCCCCGAACGCCAGGCCAACGCTCTACCGCTGAGCCAACCGGCCAGGGCCAATATTTTTAATAAAAGTGACAAATTTTATTTCCAAATATACAGGATAATTTTAATGATTAAAGCTTACTCCACAAATAAAGGAAGACAGTTAAAATCATTCTAAATCACCACCCAGAGGCAAATACTGTTAACATTTGGATGAACATAATTTTAGATGTTATCTACTTACCTATCTATCCTCTCTTTCCTCTACAAAATCATGATGGCTAAGAATATCTGCTTATAACTAGGCTTTTTTTCCCTAACAATATGCCATGAAAAAGGTTGCATGTCCATTAATGTACACACATAAACATATAGTTACTATATATATGTAAATATAAATATTTTTTAAAAAATTGCCAAATATGTGTTTATATGTATATATACATATATATATGCTTCCCTACACTTAATAACATTATTATTTATAATTGCCCAAACTTAGAAGAAATCAAGATCTGTTGTTTCTGCTTCTCTCCTATGCAAGAAATTGAATAGTCCTATAAATCTGTACTTATTCCTGACTATCTAGATTCATGTTGCTGCCAGCTGTGTGGGTCAGGCCTTTGATGAACTTGGTGGCCTGCTCCACAAGTTCTAGAGTGTTGAGTACACTAAAAAAGAGTTAAAATACTTTGGTTAGAAATAAATGATAAAGAACTATACAAGAGTCTTAGGGGTTTGCAAGTCAAAAACACAACTAGACCTAGAGTGTTCCTAAGAAGAAAGAAAGCTTATAGTAAAAAGTACATTCCTGAGAAGAATCTGTACTGCATTCTTAGCCTATGGACTGGTCCATAATGGTCATCTGCTAGATCAGTGTGTTTCAACTGCCAGTCTGAGGACCAGTGAGATTCGACGAGAAATTTTGATCTTCATACAGCATCAGGGTGGTTGACTCTTTTGTGGGCCAGCACAAAATTTCTAGCAGATTGCCCTCAGTCCGCAGACTGGTAATTGAAAACAACTGCTCTAGATAACCAGTATTCTGAATAATAGATGTCAGGTGGTCTGGATAAGTAAAAATTTTAGCCTTATCCCTTCAGGGGATAATCAGAGGGTTACTTTGAAAGTTTGATGTACATCTAGGCATTAACACAGAGTGGAAAGTTCAAAGGTTTAAGTTAAAACAGACTAGTTAAAACAAGAATAAAATAATTTTCTCATGCCTCAACCTACTTGATTTTAGTAACTTTAGGTTTACTTTTTTCCTTTTTCCCTTTTTTATTTATTTATTTATTTATTTATTTATTTATTTTTTGTATTTTTCTGAAGCTGGAAACAGCGATAGACAGTCAGACAGACTCCCGCATGCGCCCGACCGGGATCCACCCGGCATGCCCACCAGGGGCGATGCTCTGCCCACCGGGGGGCGATGCTCTGCCCCTCCGGGGCATCGCTCTGCCGCAACCAGAGCCACTCTAGCACCTGGGGCAGAGGCCAAGGAGCCATCCCCAGCACCTGGGCCATCTTTGCTCCAATGGAGCCTTGGCTGTGGGAGGGGGAGAGAGAGACAGAGAGGAAGGAGGGGGGGGTGGAGAAGCAAATGGGCGCTTCTCCTATGTGCCCTGGCTGGGAATCGAACCCGGGTCCCCCGCACGCCAGGCCAACGCTCTACTGCTGAGCCAACTGGCCAGGGCCCTTTTTCCCTTTTTTAATTCATTTTTTGGGGGGTGACACTGGTTTACAAAATTATATAGGTGTCATGTACACCATCTATAACACATCATCTGTCCTCAGGGTAAAAATTAATGACAAGTGGAAAGAAGAGGAAAGTGACTGCTCTTGGAAAGGATACCAGTAAATGATCATTCTAAAAGGAAATGCCTACATTAACTTGGTGCCTTGTGAAAGGCTGAGAAAAAAAGACTATATTTTAGCTGTAGTTACTGATGCTCAGTGGAATGAAGCCAATTGCATACAAATCCACCTGATTTGTTTTGGGCTGAAGATTCAATATGGGCTCCAAACGACTTAAAAGGCATTCAATCTGGAGTCATCTATCTTGATGTAGCAATAACACAAACAACACTTTGTGAAAAAACATTTGAAATCATTCTAATCGTGCTTTATCAGCTCAAGGTCAATGGCCTGAGATCATGTCAGCAAAAGCACAAGAAATAATTTTATAAGAGACTCATGGTCCTCTAATTTATAAGAAGTCATAATTGAACAATGTAATTTGCATAGGTGCATTCTAATTGCCAAGGTCCAGTCATTATATATTCATATTCAACAGTGCAGTTAGTTGAAAATTGGAAATCTATCAAAA
Source organism: Saccopteryx leptura (assembly GCF_036850995.1). Taxonomy (NCBI): domain Eukaryota; kingdom Metazoa; phylum Chordata; class Mammalia; order Chiroptera; family Emballonuridae; genus Saccopteryx; species Saccopteryx leptura. The sequence goes on from NC_089506.1 coordinate 18,567,598, forward strand.
TTGACTAGGATTTTCCCAGCCAGAAGAAATGGGCATTACTTAAAGATAAGGCTCATTGGAAACCCATATTAGCAACTTTATAGCATGTAAAAAGACATATGGTTATACCCATAAAGAAATTTAAAATTCAATATTAGCTGAAATTTTACTTTTTGATTTATATCGTAATCCATGATAACAGTTCTTATACGGACAAGAGCTACTTTTGTTCCAAAGGCTGATAAAATGCTATTATATTTAAAACTGGTAACTAATTTTCTCATAATTTTATTCTAAATTATAATGCAACTGATTTTTACCATAATACTGGTATAGTTGCAATTTAATTAAATTTATAATATTGATATTAATGATCAGATGTAATGGGAAATTGAATTAAAACCTCCACAAAATTTTTTTTTTTCGAATCTGGTTTGATAGAAGGGCTACTAGATTAATTATATAATTACTAGTTAGTTAATCTATTGATGCTATTGCCAAAGTTCAAATTTTGATGGCAAAAAGAGGTTTAAAAAAAGTCAATTTTTACAGAATTGCAAAGAAATTTGGGTTGGGATATTGGAAAAAGAAATGTTTCTTTGAAACAACACTAAACTTTATTGAATAATACAAAGTATTTTGGTTTTTCTCTTCCTTCTCTATTTTATAAAAGGTGAAAAATATACACAAAATAAGCTAATGAACAGTTTATAATTTTAAAAGTTTGACCAAGAGTCAGAAGTGGGGGATGAATTAGATCAAGTTATCTCATAGCTATATTGGGGCATTACCATGCTCAGTTTTGGGAGATACCTATAATCCTGACACTGCCCCTTGGCCAAGATCACTTGTGATTGATGATGCGCTGTTTAAAGTTCACAACTAGCCTTGAGACACCAGGGACTAGCTTTTGTGCATTATTTTAGGATATATGAAATGATGACTTACACCTGGTTTTACCAGTTTTATAGCTTGCCTCAGCTATGTGACTAGTGGGCATAAAAGATCCCTTTGGAATTATTTTGTTCAGGCTCTCCTAAAGCTAAAAATCCTAAAGCATATCTTGGTGTTTCATAACCTGGCAATGAATCATATCCTGTGTGCCCAAGAAAGGCCCCTGTGGGGCTGCAGCTGAAAATCTCTCTGATGCCATTGCTGCCTTCACCCTCTTTCTCCTCCATAATCTACCCTTTGCTTTTATTAGAGCCTTACACATCTCAGTACATACTGAGAAGTCTGGGAGGCCTTTCAGTTATCCCACTCAGTGTAATTGACACATTGAGCACAACTATCTCTAAAAAATTTGTTTTTGTACTCTATACCATTAGATCTGTCACCATCTTATGGTTTCTGATTTTGTTAATATTAGTAATGGCTCTTATTTATCAAATGCTTATTATATATAAGACTCTGTTCTAGATACCTTAAAAATATTAATTCATTTGACCTTCAAAACAACATTGCATGAGGGTAGAAAGAAAATGTTTTATTGCCAATTTTCACATGAGGAGACTGAAGTGTTGAGGGTCTGGGAAAATAGTTTTCCTGGGTCACTCTTACTAGTTAGGATGAGAACCAATGCCACTGGGCCCTAAAGTCTACCTATTTCTTCTCCATTTTTGTGACCTAATATGGTGTTCTGGTGTGAGAATTAAAATGTTTTCCTCAACCCAAAATTTATTAAGAAATATTTGTTTATATATTTTCTTCTGTCTTTCTCATTTCTTTCGTACTAAATTATTTGTCATTTCTTAAACATTTAATATTTCCTACCACTACCTTATTTTGATTTTGTGTTTCCTTCCACACAAAACCTTTTTATATCTCATGATCTTCTTTAATGTAATTCTGCTTGCTAATTCAGACTCTCCTCTTTCCATGGAGTGCGAGCTCAGGACCCTGTGACATCTTCCAGTGAATACTCAGCACTCTTCTGCTTTGGAATGCTTAGTGATAGATTTTAATCTTCTTTTTTTTTTTTTTTTCCAAATGTGGATATATTTTTCTAACATACATTTTATTTATTTATTTATTTTCTTCTTTTTTTCAGAGACAGAGAGAGTCAGAGAGAGGGATAGATAGGGACAGACAGACGGGAATGGAGAGAGATGAGAAGCATCAATCATCAGTTTTTCATTGTGACACCTTAGTTGTTCATTGATTGCTTTCTCATATGTGCCTTGACCATAGGCCTTCAGCAGACTGAGTAACCCCTTGCTCGAGCCAGTGACCTTGGGTTCAAGCTGGTGAGCTTTTGCTCAAACCAGATAAGCCCGCACTCAAGCTGGCAACCTTGGGGTCTCGAACCTGGGTCTTCTGCATCCCAGACGGACGCTCTATCCACTGCGCCACCACCTGGTCAGGCTCTAATATACATTTTTAACTTCAAAATGTAAGCTTCTGAGATCATGATTATGCCTTTATTTTTACATCTGCATGGCCCAATTAGATTTCTTGACAATAAATATGTCAAGGTTCATTTTTGGGTTTTTTTTTGTATTTTTCTGAAGCTGGAAACGGGGAGAGACAGTCAGACAGACTCCAGCATGCGCCCGACCGGGATCCACCCGGCACGCCCACCAGGGGCGACGCTCTGCCCACCAGGGGGCGATGCTCTGCCCTCCGGGGCGCCGCTCTGCTGTGACCAGAGCCACTCTAGCGCCTGGGGCAGAGGCCAAGGAGCCATCCCCAGTGCCTGGGCCATCTTTGCTCCAATGGAGCCTCAGCTGCGGGAGGGGAAGAGAGAGACAGAGAGGAAGGAGGGGGGGTGGAGAAGCAAATGGGCGCTTCTCCTATGTGCTCTGGCCGGGAATCGAACCCGGGTCCCCCGCATGCCAGGCCGACACTCTACCACTGAGCCAACCAGCCAGGGCAAGGTTTATATTTTTGTGAAAAAAAATTATGTCCTTGACAGATTTTGCTGTTTACCTTTTTATTTGGTCATTTACTTTCCCTTCTCTGTCAAATAATAGCCTTGGTTTACATGTGGTTTTCTTTATGAAGATATCAACCTCTGAATCATCAACAATCACTCTACTTTTTGTTGAAACAAATGAGGTATGCAATAATATCTAAAAATAATTTTACTAAAAGGTTAAGCAAAAAAGAGCAGGGAATAAATTGATATTTGGTATATATTAAAATTATAATTTTTAAGAGAAAGAAAACAGATTCCACAAATCCTCTTATGGGAAATGCTGAATTTCCTTGTCTATTTTGAACTCAGAGATGCATCTCTTTTAGCTTATTACAAGAACATACACTTTGGATTTTCTAAAGAATATAGTCAATAATTTCTTCTTTAAGAAAGGTAAAGTGAGAATTTTAGTGAATATATAATTAATGTTATTCATTCTGTATACTTGATTTAGAATGCTAGTTCTTAAAATAACAAGTTAGGAATAGAAACTGCCATTTTTCCTACTCCCAGTCCATGCCCACCAGTAAAGAAAATCACTTGCTAAAATTGAGGGAGATTCAGCCCATGAGTATCATTACCTCTATTAGATATGGCCACATGGTACCCAGCAGAAAATGCCATTAAGTGAGGTAAAAATATTATGATTCTACTTTACTTACATTGAATGTTCCACAGTGACAAACTATTGATTTGGAAAACCAGAATTCCTTATTATCACCTTGATCTTTTGTTCACATTTGTTTGTCTCTTTTATAGACTGGTACAGATCACATTATGAACTTCCATGTACTGGTAAAAACCAGGGCTTTTTTCCTACCTCATAGGACCACTGAGGTCAAAGTTTTCAGTCAAAATTACTAAAATAACAAGTTTTTGTTTGTTGTATTTTTCCGAAGTTAGAAGCGAGGAGGCAGTCAGACAGACTCCCAAATGCCCCTGACCAGAATCAACCCAGCAACCCACCAGGGGCAATGCTCTGCCAATCTAGGGTGTCACTCTGCCATGGCCAGAGCCATTCTAGTGCCTGAAGTGGAGGCCATGGAGCCGTCCTCAGCGCTGGGCCAACTCTGCTCCAATGGAGCCTTGGCTGCGGGAGGGGAAGAAAGAGACAGAGAGGAAGGAGAGGGGGAAGGATGAAGAAGCAGATGGGCACTTCTTATGTGTGCCGTGGCCGGGAATCGAATCAGAGACATCCACATGCCAGGCCAATGTTCTACCACTGAGCCAACCAGCCAGGGCGGTGAAGTTTTTAATGATCCTTGAACTGTAGCTTTCATTTTAAAAACTGCCATATCTTCTACAGAATTCAATGAAATTTATCTTCTGATTTCTTCTTTATTCATATAATCTCAAATATTACCTCATCTTGATTTGATGTTAGATGGAGTTTAGCATTCTATAGACAGGAAATCTGGCATCATTTAATGTGAGAAATACATTCAGTTATGTAGATTTACTCATTTATTTTTATCATAAGCTATATTTTTAAGCTAAAAGTTTTGATACTCAGTTGATGAAATAATAGAAAGTAAAATTATGCTGCAAGTTTTCATTTTAATAAATGTATGAAGAAGCAAATCCAGGTTCTTCTATTTCTTTGAATCATTTCATTTTTCCAAATCAATTCTCAATCGCCAATTGTTTGTTCTTGATGATAATGAGAAGAGAACATATAGTGTATAGTCCCATACAAGATTGTCATTTTCTGTGAACATGAAATAAAATTGCCTTATGATTCACTTTTATTTGCTTCTTTATAGTTAGATCATCAAACTAGTGGTTTTCACATAGAATAGATCAACTAGCTAATAGGCACCACAGCCAAGAAACTATGTAAAGACATACTTTAGCCTAAAGAACAGATTTTTTTTTAGAATATATATATATATATATTAAGATTTTTTTTATTTATTCATTATAAAGAGGGGAGAGAGAGTGAGAGAGAGAGAGAGAAGGGGGGAGAAGCAGGAAGCATCAACTCCCATATGTGCCTTGACCAGGCAAGCCCAGGGTTTTGAACCGGCAACCTCAGCGTTTCCAGGTTGACGCTTTATCCACTGCGCCACCACAGGTCAGGCCTAAAGAACAGATTTTTAAGAAAGTTTAAAAAAGCATTTCTATATTTTTCTTTATAGAAACTTTCACAAAATTGTTAAAAGCAGACACAAGAAAAGGGAAGGTCATCATTCAACAAAAGTTGGAGGCAGGATTGTGCAATTCCTGATTAAGGAAATTTTCAAGAAAGAGTTTTTAGTGGGTCAAAGATGTGGCACTGAAGAACAAGTCTCAATTCTATCTGAGCAGAGGGTAGAGAATAAGTAGAATTAATAACTGTCTGCCCCCCCCACCCTGACTCAATATGCCACAGTCTCTGCTGAACTTACAGGCTCCACAACAGACTCTGCTTTGAGTTAAAGCGCCCCTGCTTCTCCCTGTGCTTCAAACAAACCCTAATCCGAGGCAATCTAGGGGTTCATTTTGTAGTCCCTCTTTCCCAAGAGTCACTGTCTTATGCTACCTTGTGTCCAAATTCTGAAATTGTTTTTACATATTTTATTTAGTTTTATAATTATTCTGGGCAAGAGAAGAAATCTAGTTCCTGTTACTCTATTATGACTGGAAGCAGAAGTTCAAGTTATTTTTTTATCCAAGAAAAAGAAAAAAACCAAGAGAAAATTAAAATTTACATTAATATTTTATATTCATATTAAAACTGGAAGTTGCATTTGGCCCTTTTGTCAAATGCTGTATTGGGAGTTATCCTGAGATAAAAGTCTAAGTTTGTTAATGTGAGGGGAGTGATAGTGGCATCATTCTCTTTTCAGACTATTGAAATTAACCTAATATTTCTAATTAAACATGTATGGAGTTTCTGTCATCTAATTTTAACTACAGTGAATGGTCAAGTGTTCTAAGAAAGTTCATCAGGACAAACCTTATGTTAAAAATAATTAAAAACGTGAGAATGATGAGAAAATTGTTTAGTTGTCATGTCTAAGGATGAATTCTTCATAAAGGTTTATGAGGCAAAAACCTTGAAAATGTAATCAAACAAGAGAAGTTGTAAAAAAAAATTAAATTATCCAGTATTCTTAAATACAAAATTGCGTTCATTGTTGTGGAAAATAAATTGTATTATAAATGGATTCTGTGAGATATTAGCTCACAATACAGTAGAATAATTAGCAATACACTTAAAGAATATGACAGAAAGACCAATAAAATAGAATAAGAGCCCAGAAGTAGACCCATACATAGAGGGCCATTTGATTTATGACATGGGGTACATTGCAATGCTGTTGAAAAGAAAATGTCTTTTTAATAAGTTGTGCTATGTTCATTAGATATCTACCTAGAAAATATTTAACATTTTCAGAGAAATAATAGAAAAAAAATTACCATAAAAATAAAAAAAAATATGAAAATCTTATCCCCCAAACCCAAATCTGTTGTTTAACTTATTATTTCATACTTATGTAAGGGGGTAAATAAATATGAAAAAGAAAGCATTAAAATTTTAAGAAAGATAAACTTAGAGGTTTCAACAGTTCCCAAAACTGAAAAACAGAGTTTGAAGGGCTAATTTAGATTGTTAGAAAGAATCAAATGAGTTTTGCAAGAACATACCATGTAATAAGAAGTATTAAAAAATAAATCACATGCATATACATTTACATATTTATAATTGCCTACAAAACACCATGAAAAAAAGAGAGAATGATTAAAAAAAAAAGCTACCAAGGTAACAAAAACAACAACAAAAGACTGTATATGTGTCAATTTCTATCTTGGGCTCCTATAATAACGAAGTACTGAATGACTAAACAACAAATGTTTATTTCTCTCATTTCCAGAGGCTGAGAGTCTGAGATGAAGGTGGTTCTGAGATGAATAGTGGGTTCTTGGTGAGGGCCCGCATCTGGCTTGTAGATAGCCACTTTCTTGGTGTATCCTCATGTGATGGAGGAGGAGCTGTAATGTTCCTTTAAGGGCACTCATTCCATCATGAAGATTAAACCAAACTCTTTTTTCCTATCACTTTGAAACTCCCAGATTTGGGGGAAGAGGAGGAGTAGTATACATTCTTCTAACTGCATATTTGAATAAAATTTGACTTTTTAAAACCAGCAATGAAATAAAAGAAATTTTATATAGTTGATATGTATAAACTTCCTGAGTATTATGAATGATTATATGACAAGGGAATAAATTTTATAAAAGAATAGGCACATTTGTCAGAACTCCTCAGAAGAAAGGAGAAGCCTGTAAAAACATTAATATCTGAGCAAAAACAGAGCTTCACAATTCTACAAGATAAAGCAAACTTGGGCAAGCGATCTCGGAAGCTAAGGAATTAAAATCTGACTTTTGTCTTTTAATGTATGTGCACACATGTGTTAAATGTCGAGCAAATGCTAGAGGTACCATGGGAAACTGTCAATATTGGTATTGCTTATTGATAAAGGAAACTCACAATGATGAAACAGACTGAGCAAACCAACTACACTATGTCAATGAATTCTGATTAAATAATTTTTGAGAACTACATCACATGAATATCTCTTTGCTATGCCTTTGATTAAGTGTATCAATAAATCTGTATCATTTTAACTTAATTTTAAGTTGTTCAATTTAAAAATGATGTGCTTATCTCTTAGTTTCATGATCATGCTATTTCAGATCACAGTTTATAAAATGGTATTATCTTGCTCATAGAGTTTAATCAAACAGAGTAGTGTGATTAAATAGAGTTTTCTATCTCTCATTGTGTCTGATATTTTAGAAGGAAATTGTCTACAAATAGTATTTTTCTTTATATAAGTTGTCATTGTCATGTTGTACTTGCTGTTAGTTTTCACAATTGGTACTGGCTGTCAAATGAGCAAAATGATATTTTCCTGTCTTATAAAAACAGCCACTTCAAATACAGGCAGTTTTTACTTTAAATGGTAGAATGAGACAGAGAAAACAACTGTGCCAGTTAAAAACATAAGAAGCAAATTTAGACAATGAGAAAAATTACAATAGTTTTTATTAACTTCAAAATTAACTTTTTGTCTAAACATTACAAAATCTCATCTACTGTAGGATATAAGCATGCAAGAAAATGAAAAATAGTAAAACGATTATTTCTTTAATATTCTGTCATTTAAAACAAAGGAAACATTGAAGATTTAAATGTTTGGCTTCTTTGTATAAACACACACACACACACACACACACACAACACACCCAAGGTATAGTTTGAATAATGCTTGACTTCTTTGTATAAACGCACACACACACACACACACACACACAGGTGTAGTTTGAATAGTGCTTGCCTTCTAATTGTGCAACTGCATACGAGGAAGCATCTTCATTTGCCTGGCAATTTTCATACTCTTCTACAACTGAATCAGCACTCATGATTTTTATCCTTTTGCTTTCGAGTCTTGCACTGTGAGAGTTCCTTTTACATGCCAGTGTCAATTCCTTTAAAACATCTTAATTCTTTTTTGTCACAATCGCTTTCTGGTTTGCCCTCACTGTGTTCCTCTGGCTGCATATCTACACTGCTCACAAAAATTAGGAGATATCTTAATTGCTTCATATTTATTTAAAATATCCCCTAATTTCTGTGAGCAGTTAGATTACACTAGAATAGCGGAAGTTTCAGCATCCACACAGTCAGCTATTTCTTCTATCACTTTATTTACATTTGACCTGAGGTTCACTTCTAACATAGTCACTTTTTGTTTCCTTGTTTCACTTTCAGCTTTTAAAATGCACACAGATCATATGCCGAGATAGGTAATACTAAGAACCATAACACAAGTCTCAATGAATTTCTAAGATATGTTCTCTGGTAACAATAAAATTCAATTAAAAGCAAATCAAAAATATTATTAGTATTCCAAATATTTAGAAATTCAATAGCATACTTTTGTATAACCCATGGGTCAAAGAGAATATCAGAAAATATTTAGAGTTGAATAAAATGGAAACACAGATATCAAAAATTTGTAGATTGCAGATAAACCATCATTAGGGTTAAATTGATAGCATTAACATTATGTTAGAAATGCAAACTTAATCTTTAAACAAGTTAGAAAAATAATAAACCACTAGAAATTAATAAAATTGAAACCAGAGAAACAAGAGAGGAAATCAAACAAAAAGTTTTTTCTTTGAGAAATGAATAAACAATATAATAGTCTCTCTAGACTAATCATTTTCAAAAGGGAAAACATAAAAAAATGTGGCTACAGGAAACTAAAAGGCTTTTACACAGCAAAGAAAACTATCAGAAAAATGAAAAGACAATCCCCGCCTATGAATAGGGGGACATATTCACTGATGTATCTGATAAAGGGTTATTATCCAAATTGATAAAAATGTTATAAAACTTAATACCAAAAAACAATTCAATTAAATAATTGGAAACGGACCTGAATAGATACTTCTCCAAAGAGGACGTACAGATGGCCAATGGATATATGAAAAGATGTCTAACCTCATCAATCATCAGAGAAATGAAGATTAAAACTACAATGAGATAGCACCTCACACCTGTCAGAATGGCGCTCATCAACAAGTCAAAAAGCAACAAGTGCTGGCGAGGATGTGGAGAAATGAGAACCCTTGTGCACTGCTGGTGAGAATGTAGATTGTGGAAAGCAGTGTGGAGTTACCTCAAAACATTTAAAATAGAAGTCTTATGACTGAGTGATTCCACACACATTTGGGAATTTACCCCCCAAAACCAAAACACTAAAATGAAAGAATACGTGAACCCCTACATTTATTGCAGCATTATTTACAATACCTAAGATTTAGAAACAGCCTGTGCTCATGAGTAGATGAATGAGTAAAAAGAGCTGAGGTATATTTACATGGTGAAGTACTATGCAGCCATAAAAATGAAGGCAATCTTACCCTTTGCAATAGCATGGAGGGACCTGGAGAGCATTATTCTAAGTGAAATAAGCCAGTCAGAAAGAAAACTACCATATGATTTCACTCATATCTAGAATCGAAGGAACAAAATGAACTAACAAGTTAGGAAAATAGAGATAGAATCACAGAGAACAGGCTGATAGCTGTTGAGAGTGAGGAGTTAGGGGGAGTGGAGAGATTGAGCAAAAAAGGTAAAAAAGAGAAACTCGTGGATACAGACAACAGTGTGTTGATTGCCGGGTTGGGGAGAGGGAGGGTGGAGGAGGTGAAGGAGGGTTCAGAGCGGATAAATGGTGATTGACAAAGACTTGACTTGGGGTGGGGAACCCCCAATACAACAACAGATGATGTTGTACAATTGTGCATCTGAAACATGTAGAATTTTTTAACTAGTGTCACCCTAATCAATTCAGTAAAAATGAAACAAAAGGTAAAAAAAATGGGTGAAAAGCATCAAAAGAAGAAACTTCAAGTTATAAAATAAATAAGCCATAAGGATGTAATGTACAAAATAGCTATAGTTAAAATATTGCATTGCATAATTGAAAGTTGTCAAGAGAGTAAATCTTAAAAGTCCTCATCACAGGAAAAAAAATATGTAAGTACAAATACACTAGATTTACTGTGGTGATCATTTTGCAATATATACAAATATTGAATCATTATGTTATACACCAGAAAATAATACAATGCTATATATCATTTACACATCAATTTTAAAAACTACTGACTACCTTAGATAAATACAGGGTGAAGCTCAATAGGTTTATAGTTGTTCATATTGAAAATAATAGAATAATTAATAAATAATGATACAAGGAAGAAACTGCTTCATGTACTCCCAACTGTAAACCTCCTTTTGCCACACCCTATCTGTAAGCCTCGTAACTTTATCAGCTTTGCTTCCAAAAAAAAAAGGAGAAATGTAAATTATTCAGTTCTAGCATAATAGGACAAAGCTTGAGAACATGATCTTAGAAAATAATGGGAGATTTCATGACTATCTTATGACAATATATTTCAAAACTTAAAAAATGAGTAAATATCATGAAAACCACAAATTAACAAGGTTCGCACTAAAAAGAAAAATAGATAGACTAAAAATCCCTACAAATTTTAAAGGATATTTAAGTAACAGTCCAAAGCATTTCCACAAAGGAAACCACTTATAACTTTATACTAACAATTTTCAATCAATGTGCCACTAGAATTTTTAAGACCTGCAATACCCATTTCGTCAGGGGAACTGGACTGTCAGATTTTAAAAACTGACAACAGCCCAAACCATAATAGCCATTCAGTGTGAATGAATGAAAAATATACCTAATTTTTTTGGTCAGATTGGCAAAAACTATATTTTTGGTGTGCTACAGAATTTTAGTAATAATGTGTGCAGTAGATGAAAAAGGTTGAAAATCACTGGTCTATGTTACTGAGTTCTATCAAACATTTTAGAAAGAAGTTGACCAATACTAATCAAACTGTGCCAGAAAATACAAAAGGAAAAAATACCCTCTCATTCTATGAACTCAGCATTACTCTGACACCTGAACCAGAAAACAATACTACAAAAACACTAGACCAGGGGTCCCCAAACTTTTTACACAGGGGGCCAGTTCACTGGCCCTCAGACCGTTGGAGGGCCCAACTATAAAAAAAACTATGAACAAATCCTTATGCACACTGCACATATCTTATTTTAAAGTAAAAAAATAAAATGGGAACAAATAAAATATTTAAAATAAAGAACAAGTAAATTTAAATCAACAAACTGACCAGTATTTCAATGGGAACTATGCTCCTCTCACTGACCACGAATGAAAGAGGTGCCCCTTCCAGAAGTGCGGCGGGGGCCAGATAAATGGCCTCAGGGGGCCACATGTGGCCCGCGGGCCGTAGTTTGGGGACCCCTGCACTAGACTAATGTTCTTCATAAACCTAGTCACAAAAATCCTCAACAAAATATTAGCAAAAATCAACCCAGATGTATAAACAAGTAGAATATATATCATGACCTAATGGGGTGTATCCTAAGAATACAAATTTGATTTTAAGTTCAAATATTAAACAATATAATTTGTATTACTAACAGACTTAATAAAATGTCCATATCAATAAATACAGAAAAAGCTTTTGATAAATTCAACATCCATTCATGCTAAAAATTCTCAACAAAATTAGGATAGGAAGGAATTACCTTCAGCTAATAAAGGACAATTTACAACGAACAAAACAGTGGCTAGGGCGTACTCACTGGTGAGAGGCTAAATCCTTTACCTCTAAGTTTGGTCTCAGTACTAGGTTGTCCATCCTACAATGTGTATTCAATATCTCCCTAGAGGCCATGTGTAGTAACATATGGCAATAAAAAATAAAAATGTACATATACTAGAAAGAAAAAGTGTCCATATTTACAGGATGCATAATTATCTGTAAAAATAAATCTTAAGAAAAATCTTTCGCAAAATCTTTTAGAACTATTAATTAAAGTCAGCAAGATTATAAAATACAAACTCAACAAACTAAAATCAGTTGTTTTTCTGTATATTAGTAATCAGTATCAAATATAAAATAAAAATATTATTTATAAGTATCAATAATGTGAAATACTGAGAGAAAAATTAAGCAGAGTTGGACAAAATCTGCCCAATGAATACTATAAAACATTGCTGAAAGAATTTATAAAGACAAGTAATTTGTGATACTGTATACTAGGCTTGTGGATCAGTGACTTGATATGAACACATTATTTCCTCCAAATAGTTCTATAGATGCAACAAAATCTCAATAAATTTTAGCGTTTTATAAAATTAGCAAGCTAAAATATACATAGAAAAGCAAAGTTCTTAAATATATAAAACAATTTTGAAAATGAAGGACAAATTTTGGAGAAAAAGTAACTTCTAATAAGATAAAAAGAAATAGGTATCTTGGTCCGCCTGGGGTTCTGTAAGAATATACCATAGACTAGGTGGCATAAATAACAGACTTTTATTTCTCCCCGTTATACAGGCTGGATGTCTGAGATCAGGCCACCAGCATGGCCAGGTTCTGGTGAATGCTTTCTTCCTGGTTTGCAGATAGCTATCTTCTTGCTGTGTCTTCACATGGAGAGAGAGAGAGAGAGAGAAAGAGAGAGAGAGCCCACTCTTAAAATCTCATTTAAACCTAATTAGCTCCCAAAGTCCCCTTCTTGACCTATTGTCACACTGTGGGTTAGGGCTTTGACATACCAATTTGGAGGAGATGCAGTTAGGTCCATCGCTATCTGCTAAAGTTAATCATCCTCAGAAATGTGTGTATCATTAGAAACTTGACTTATTAACACAAAGTGAATGATTCCACTTATATCAGTGTGTTAAGCAATGCTTTCATGACATTAGTACATTTCATATTATTGTTATTTTAAGAGCAATATGCTCACATATTCATTTGTCATTGCCTCTTTATCTAAACATGTATCAAAAATTGCTAACAGACACTACGATATTGTTCTTAACCCAGTCTCTAGAACTCAGCACTTCGGGCCTGAATCCCCGATCCGACACCTTACGGCTGAATGACCTTTGACGAGTTTTATTAACCTCTCTCTGGCTTACTTCACTAATTTATAAAGTGAAAATAATAATAGCACACTTCTCAAAACTATAATGAATATTAAATCAGTTTACATAGAGTGTCAGATATGTATGAAGTAAGAAAATGTGCTTGATTGACATTATCAAGCAGTTATGAACTGTAATAATATGCCAGTAACACTATGGGGCAGGACATGGACAGTAAGTAGACCAATTTGAAACAAAAGAATTCAGCAATATAATAAAAATTTCTCCTCCAAATTTTTTTATCTTTTTCATCACTTGAGTTGCTCATTCTTACATATTTATAATATTTAACACACATAGGTAATTATTGAAAATATTTTACAGTATTGATAAGGAAATAAACCTATAAAAATTTCCTGTCTTAACCATGTATTTTAAATACACATTTCAGGCACTTTTTAACAATATTTTATTTGGTGCTAAAAAATTTATCTCTACTGTAACCTTGTTTCCTTTCGTAGTTTCCGGGTTTTACTCCTTGTTTAAGAACACCCTCCCCAGTCAGGACAAAAACACACATTCTGAATTCCTTCTACAGCATTTTACTGATTTGGTTTATATTGAATTTATAGTTTTGATTTATCTAAAATTTGTTTCAAATGGTGAAGTAGAAGTGTGGCCTCGCAGTTTGAGACAAATGGCTAGTTATTTAAAACCAATGTTTTTCTCTCTTTGCCTTGAAAGGCAGTGATGATTCTAGTGTATGTCTCAAGCACCTGGACAAAGGAGGCTGGCAGCATTTACTGAGAAGGGAAAATGGTCTAGAATAAGAATTATTTTTGAAAGGAAGGATTGAAATAAAAGATTTTAGAAGTATTATATTAGAGATTCTATTAATGGTGCAAGTTGTGGCCATCCAGTAAACAATTAGATATTTCATTAAAGACAGAGGTAAATATAATTTTGAACAACAGTAATTATAGGGACAAAGTCATCCTCTGACATGGAGACAAGCTTGATAAAGACCAACAGGAAAGCGTGCATCTTGGAGTCAGTAATTGAAGGAAATTCAAGCTTTTTAATCACATTTTTTTTTTCAGGAAAATATGCTGTTAAACATTTTGCTGAGTGCAAAGGAAAAGGGAGGTTTGATAGGAGTTGAAAAGGCTACCAAAGGCTTAGATTAGATGCTGAAGAGAAATAAAATAACGACTAGTAAAAAGACTGACAGACTAAGAAGGTTCATTCCAATGGGAAATGAAGAGTTTGTAGTACAACCCTCTGTGTCTTATATATCCTTCATCAGCGTTGGAGCAGGAGCAAAGGAGTTAGGTCCTAGGTTTGATCAAAGTTGGGAGACTTGAAGGACAGCCACTCAACTGATAAAGGAAACTTTGTTGAAATTGTTACTGATAAAGTAGTTCTAATGGTTAAACATTTTCTTCTGGCTAGTCAAGAATGATAAAGGCAGATAAAGAAAGACTAAAAAAATTGGGGGGAAAAGTGAAAAGGCCAAGGATTGGACTGCCTGGAAAGGTGAAAGTATTTGTGATTAGTCTTAAATTAACTTGAAAATTTTTCATTCTCAACTTCAACTACCCTAAATGTTAAGGTATACTTTATATTGCCTGTCAAACTTTTTTAAATGAAGATCCATCCTTTGAAATAAGGTGGAATTGTATATGAAAACTTTTGCTGACTCACATCTAAAATGTTTACAAATGAATTATGAGATTTTTTTAAAAAGTCATAGAACTACAATTATTAATTGGTTGTATTCCCAAATTAGAGTAACTCACATGCAAATATGGTTAAGTTGCACACAGGTGTCCCAGTTATCCAAGGTATTAGCAAATTATGAAAGAAGAAATTTAGAAGTTTTCAACCCTCTAGGACTTAAATAAGAACTTGAAACAGGATATTGCTTTTAGAGAACAGCTAGCTTGTTTATATTTAAGAATAGCCGAGATAATGTTAAAAAAACACAAGAAAACCCAGATCTTTATTTTTTAATTATAAAAAAAGTATTCACTTGTTCTGGTAACAGTCCGAGTCGCCCATCACTGCCAATCAATCACAGCGATGGCTCTGAGTGATAGAAGAGGGTCTTTTATTCGCGTTGCCAGCAAACTGAGAAAGCAGGGAACTCCAGTCCAAAAGAGCAGCCTTAACACTCTCCTGGTGCTGGGTGTTTTTATAGGGGTCAGGGGCAAAGTCTGTGCAGTTAGTCAGGTACTATTGTGCAGGAGATGAGGGTTCAGTTGGCAGAAATGTTTCCCCCACAAGTTCTTCTGATGTTGACAAAGGCCCAGTTAGCATGGTCCTATCTGGTGTCCTTGGCAAATCTTCAAAACAGCCAGGACCTGGCCCCTCTGAGACCATCTGCCTCTGGGAATTGTCTGTGAAAAAGACTCCCTATTTCCTTAGGAGATAAAGTAAAGATTTAAGATTTGTCAACTAAGTTTCTAATTGTCTGGGAGACATTTCATTAACCCCCAACTAGATTTGGTCCCCTTCAATGTTTCCAACTATTGCAGATACCTTTGTTAACTAAAAATAAAAGACCAAAGTGAGAGGCAACGAGCATTTCTTTGAGATATAAAATAGTAGCTATTTGGAAAGCACTGATTCAGGCAGAAACCTAAATAGTGTTTTGATTAGGAAGTGAAGGCAAGTGGGATTTATGAGAAAGGGAAGGGGGCAAGTACCTGAAAAGAAGGAAAGAATTTCTACAGATACAGATAAACTAATATACTGATGCTAATTCTAAGGAATGTCATTCAATCCGGCAGTCATAAAATCTGCTTTCTTGTTCACTTTGCAAACAGTTGTTTGGGCTACAATGCTGATTTTGGCCCAGTCCAAAAGCTATTTTACCCAGTTTTAACCTTGCAAAAGTTTGTGGAGTAAAATACTTGCAAAATGGTTGCTCTGGGATAAATATTCCCACTCTACAGTGTGTCCATAAAGTCATGGTGCACTTTTGACCAGTCACAGGAGCAAAAGTAACAAAAGACGATAGAAATGTGAAATCTGCACCAAATAAAAGGAAAACCCTCCCAGTTTCTGTAGGATGATGTGGCAGCATGTGCGCATGCGCAGATGACGACGAAACACCGTGTATACAGTGGAGCAGCCCATGGCCATGCCAGTCGAGATGTGGACGGTACAGAGGAAAGTTCACTGTGTTTTGTGGCTCACTAAATTAGAATCCGTGACTAAAATGCAACGTGAATATCAGCACGTTTATAATGATTCGTCACCACATAGGAATAACATTACTGGGTGGGATAAGCAGTTGAAGGAAACCGGCAGTTTGGTGGAGAAACCCCATTCTGGTAGGCCATCAGTCAGTGATGAGTCTGTAGAGGCTATACGGGATAGCTACCTAAGGAGCCCTAAAAAATCTGTGCATGAGCCCACATCGAACTGCACTGAATAGGTATGAAACTGGGAGAGTTTTCCTTTTATTTGGTGCAGATTTCACATTTCTATCGTCTTTTGTTGCTTTCCTGTGACCGGTCAAAAGTGCACCATGACTTTATAGACATTCTGTATTTGAAAGTGGGTTTGTATATATTATTTTGATACTTTATTCTTTGAATTAAATGCCTTTCTGCTTAAAGTGTTTAAATACATTAAGGAACATACATTTCTATTTTGGTACATGAAATTCTAAATTCAAAATTACTAAATTAATAGAAAAATTTAAATCTGTTAACAGATGTTAGCAAATTTTTTTTGAAAGAGATATTAATTAAGTCAGGTTTTGTGGAACATATGCTCTCTATCACAAATGCCTAATTCTGATGTTGTAGCAAAAGCAGCCATGGGCAATATGTAAACAAATGGATGTGGATGTATCCAGTGAAACTTTATTCATAAAAACAGGAAGTTGGTCACAGTTTGTTGACTCATACTCTAAGGATAAGATAATTCAGATTTTAGTAAACATTTGATACTAATGTCTTGAGAAACATGCTGTATTTTTTAAATAAAATTTATTTTATTAGAGCCCATGATTCAATATAAATGCATATACATTTCAACAATTTTATTTTTGTTTTAGTATATAACAGAAAATATGACTTAAGTTCCTATGATGAATATTAAAAAGTTGATTTAATTCTGAAGATATTCCAAAACATTACAAGAGAGTTCTATAAACCATTTTATTTGCCATTTTAGAAACTATTCTGAGTTTCATTTTGTGAAATTTTTAAAAACTTTGAAGTATCTTATTTTATTTGGAAAGAATAAGTTACTACTTTAAGAAATTATATTTTCAATACTAATTTAAATGTACTATGTTCTTTGCATGTTATAGTATGTTACTTTTGGTATCATGTCATTTCTTTGCAATGTGTGATCCAATGTTGAATAATCTTGATAGTTCTGAGAGTCTAGCAGGATTTTTCTACTTGAGCTTGTACTTTCTATTGCTTTAGCCCCAAAGTGACTCATTTCATATTTTATCAGCCATAACAGTCACATGCATGCAAAATTGACTGAAAATGTGACCTTACAAATACCCAGAAAGAAAAAGAGACCATATTATTGATGAGTACTAACAATAGCTTCCAATATATATACCCCTTCTAGATTATAAACCTACACACAAGGAGTGTTTTATTGTGTATTTACTTTGCCCACATGTCTATCATATTGGCTAACTTATAATAGATCCTCAATAAGCATATTTTTGAAATATGAGTAATGTCAAAGAAGTAGACATCTGTCTAAAATTATAGCCAATACACATTTTAAAGGCCCAGAAATAGATACCAAAAATTAAAATATAATGACATCACGATAAGAATTATTATAATAATACCACCAATAATGATAACCCTTATAAAAACACTGCTATGCACTTATTTATTTTTCACAATAAACCTATGAGATAACTCTTATATTATCCTGTTTGAGAGATGAGCAAAATTGAGACACAGTGAGGTGAAATAACTTGCCCAGAGTCACATAACTAATAAGAATAGATCCAGAATTCAAAGTTTGGTTCTAGAATATGTGATGTTTTCCCCATGATGTTATAATGCTAGACTTCATAAGCGAATCAATTATGATAATATACATAACAAAAATCTTTC
This sequence comes from Saccopteryx leptura, assembly GCF_036850995.1. Classification (NCBI taxonomy): domain Eukaryota; kingdom Metazoa; phylum Chordata; class Mammalia; order Chiroptera; family Emballonuridae; genus Saccopteryx; species Saccopteryx leptura. The sequence continues at coordinate 18,586,089 of NC_089506.1, forward strand.
CACTTATTATCAGATTTAAGTTATTCACTTGAACTGTTGAATTATCAAGGATAAAAAATTCTGTCAGGAGAGAAATAGCTAAGAGAATAGAAAATATAATAGCCCATCTAGTTTACCTCAAAACAAAGTCCATAGTTGAGTTTACTGGGTAAAATAACATGTCATTGTAAGAAATAAGCTACTAATGATCAATGAATATTACTAATTAGGTAATATTTCATAAGAGAATGTTCTTTTAGAAAAAATTGTAATATTAATGAAGAAAATTCAATGTTGATTTTACAATTTTAAATTCTAACATTTCTATTTGCTGTTAACGATACACTTATAGAGTACTATTAGATGCCAAACACTATTAAACTCGTGTTTTAAATATTAAATTATTCAGTTCTAATAGGTTCTTCTTTAAATTCTCATTTTGTTGATGAAAAACTGAGGTAAAATAATTTCCCTGATGTCACAGCAAATTCCAGAGGCAAGATGCAGTCGACAGCCTGTATTAGCATTCATACTTTATCTTCCATGCTGTTTACATAAGGATCTTATGTATAACCATGAGTAAGTTATCATGAGAAAATAAAAATGTTAGGTTTCTAGAAAACATTGAAGATTCTATAATGTGTTTTTAAAATAAATAACATCATGTTTCTTTCCTGAATAATTTTTTACTAGCTGGTTTATATTCTATCATTAGAGGCCTCACCTAGCTCATTTCCTCCAATGTTGTGTAAATACAGCAGGTGATTTGGATGCCAGGAGTTTAATTGGAGACATAAACATAATGTCAGTAAGTGATTTTCTCAATCTCTTTCCTTTGACTTAGCCAGTGTATATGTGAACAGGTAAGAAAAAAGTGTTTAGGTATAGGTTCTAGAGACAGGCTGGAGTATTGTATGTGCTGGTGTGCACTGCAGTAAAACAAAATCAAACAAACAAATAAAATCTCTTTTATGTGGCCTGACCAGGCACTGGTACAGTGGATAGAGCATTGCACTGGGACAAGGCGGACTCTGGTTTGAAACCTTGAGGTCACCAGCTTGAGTGCAGGCTCATTTGGCTTGAGTGCGGGCTCATCAGCTTGAGCCCAAGGTCGCTGGCTTGAGCGTGGGATCATAGACATGACCCCATGGTTGCTGCACTGACTTGAGCCCAAAGGTCACTGGCTTGAAGTCCAAGGTCACTAGCTTGAGCCCAAGGTTGCTGGCTTGAGCAAGGGGTCACTTGTTCTGCTGTAGCCTCCAGTCAAGACATCTTTGAGAAAGCAGTCAGTGAACAACTAAGGTGCCGCAACATAGAATTGATGCTTCTCATCTCTCTCCCTTCCTCTCTGTTTGTCCCTCTCTCTGACTCTCTGTCTCTGTAAAAAAACAAACAAACAAAAAAACCTCTTTTATGTGATGCAAAAACAGCTGAGGAAGTCTGTTCCCTTTGCTTACGATCAATGCCACGTGACTCTGTGTAAATTTGTTGTGAGCATTATGATAGATGGGAAAAAAACTTGTTTAAATTTCAAAAGCTTTGGTTTGCAAAGAAAATTTTGACTTTTTAAAAATGATTTTATTTATTGATTTTTTTTAAAAGAGTGTAGAGAGAAAAGGAGACAGAGAAGGAGAGAGAGAAGGGGTGAGGAGCAGGAAACATCCACTCGTAGTAAAGTTGCTTATCTTATGTACCTTGACTGGGCAAATCTTGGGTTTCAAACACAAAGAAATGTTTTAAAATAATTTTTATTCCTATCTAAATAATAAAAGGTTCCATATAAAGCATTGCAATTTTCATTTATATTATAAAGAAGATGCAAACTTGAGCGCTTTACACTTCTTTCTTTTTTTCATTTTCCTGAATCGTTCTCTTCTTTGAACTATTTTTCAAAAGATAGTGTTGCTTTTGCCCTTTGTGGGGTATCCTTCACGCTGGCTAATGGTGGAAAGTGGCCATTTCCTTTTCTCCTTATTATCACTGTCACTGTTCTCCTTAGTAGGTTTCTTTTTGAATGACGCTCTTGTCCTGCAGAGAACTGCAGGACTTCATCAGATCTGTTCAGTCATCTGAGCCTAATTAATGACATTCTCTCTATTTTCTTTATTGTAGACTTAATAAATTATGGTGTTTCCCCATAAATCATTCAGGACTAAGTGAATATTTTTTTAAAAGAACATTATTAACAATCACAAAGTGTATCTTGTATTCATAATACATCCTATACAGTCTAATGAGGAGAAATAGAAGGTGACCCATTTTCGTGTAAGACTCTATTCATACTGTCCCTTACCCCATAGAGATAGCATGCCATTTACAAAGTGACCATTAGGATAGGGTAAACTATTGAATTTTAAACTTTTAACAACTGAATTGGAAAATAGGGAAAGAAAAGTTCTAGACAATGGTGATTAGCCAGGGTATTCAGTATTCTTGAGACTATTTGGTTTCTCTACATGAGCTTTTATTTGGTTACACACGATACCATCACCACTGCAGTACGTAAAAACTCGGGCTAATGTAAGCAACAAAGAACTTCACTACAGACTATCTGATCCCTCCTAGAATCAGTAGGAAGGCTGAGAAAAGGGCAAGAAGACGGCTCAGTACACAGGCCCTAAGCCTCTTTTACTTAGAATAGTTCTTACAGCATCACCAACACAGGATTCTTAACAGTAAATCTTACTCTGGACTCTCCTTTCTAGCATTGCCACAAATCATTTCTTACCTAACCTAATGTCTTTGTTTTATTTTTTTCAGGACTCAAAATCCAGGCAGGATAAAGTCCTGGCCTGGCTTAACTCATAGTCTGAGCTCCAGTTATCAAGAGTCAGGAAGAGAGAAATGCTGGAGCTTGCAAGGACCCTGCCTCCCACAGTGGTACTCACCATGGGAAATGAGCAGAAACAGAGCGGGTCTCTAATGCCTCACTTCAGTTACCATCATCATATTTACCGGTAGTAAAGTGCTGCAAACAATGCTCAAGTAACAAACAAGTTGGGTCCTAATGCAAACTGAACTTTTACCAGTCCTTATGATCTTGACTAAGAAGTTAATTCTCTGAGCCTTTGTTTTCTCAGAAGGATGGTACATGTCAAGTGCCACCAGTGTGCCACCAGATGACTGGCTGGGCCACCAAAAGAAGTTTCAGTGGCTACATCTGCTGTTGACATATTGAAAACTCATTAGCAACAATCCCCAGATCATCCCTGTGGAGCTCAGGAGTCATTCCCATCTCTGCTGCAAGATCTCTTTTCACATGTACTAGCTGGTGGAAGAGACTGCCCAGCTTTCTCCAGAGAAGGTCATCCTGACAACTTGATTATTGGAAGGACCCGGGCCAAGATGGTTTATAAGCATCCAAAATGGTGTGAGTTCAGAGCTTCTAATTTACAAGGCCCATAAGTCCCCTGGGTATATTATCTCAGGACCCTCTGGAGATGGTATCAAGGGAGGTTCATAAAATAGTCCTTATTATCCATTAAATTGTGTTCCCCGAAAGTTCATGATAAAACCCTGAGCCCTAGTACCTGAAACTGTGACCAGATTTGGAGATAGGGCCCTGAGAGAGGTGATGAATCCAATCTGACTGATGCCCTTAGAAGAGGAAGTCAAATACAGAAGGGCATAGGAAGACAACAGGGGAGTGTGAGCACCGGGGAAGCACCATGTAAAGCAGAAGCAAAAGGACAGCTCTCTGCAAGTCAAGGAGAATGCTCAGAACAAATCACACCTGCTGACACCTTGGTCTTGGACTTCAATCTCCAGAACTATGAGAGGTACATTTCTATTGTTTTCACAACCCAGTGTAATATATTCAGTGACAGCCCTAGGAAATGAATGCAGTCTTGCATTAGTTTTTCCTACTGCTGCAATAATAAATTAACAGACACAATTAACTTGGTGTCTTAAAGAAACATAAATTTATTTTTTCATACTTCTATAAGTTTGATGTCCAACATGAATCTCACTGGGCTAAAATCATGTTGGCAGAGCTGCATGACTTTCTGGATGCTCTAGGGAGAAATATGGCCTTGCCTTCTCCAGCTTCTAGAGGGCACCGCAACTTCAGTGGCCCTCTGCCTTCATTGCCAAGGTCAGCAACCTTGTATTTCTCTGGGCTTTCTTCCATCATCACATCATTTTTTCTGATTCTTTTCCGCCTTCCCTTCTACTTTTAAGGATTCTGATTATTACATTAGACCCACTCAGATAATCCAGAATAATCTCTTTATTTTAATTTCAGGTGATTAGCCACCTTAATTCCAGGAGGAATTTAAATTTGTCTTTGCCCTGTAACATAACATTGTTCTAGAAATTAGGATGAGGCTATCTGCTTGCAGGGGGCATTATTGTGCCTACCACAAATCTAACCACTCGTGGCTTCCTCAAGGGTTCCATCACTTAAATCCTGTTGGAACAGTTTTTATTCTCACTTTTTGGAACTGTATAAGATATTTAAGTTATAATAATGAAAGTTAAGTTTCTGCCTACCAAATCCAGAAATTTTCTGTTTCTATGGGTCAAGTAGCTCCTTGAGAGGCCATCTAACATTCCCAGACAAAAAAAATATTTATTTTATTTCTAGACAATTACCATGAAGAACTAACTCTCCTTCCTTCCACAAAACTCCTGCTGGGCTGCCTGTTTGTCAGGCCTGATTGGAAGCCACAGGTCAAGGGAGTACAAAAAGGTGAGCTTGTTGGAGACACTAGAAGGGTGAAAAGAGATAAAGAGTATATCTGGAGTAGGAAATGAGAAAGTGTCAAGCCTACTATCTCTCACCATCACATTCAATATTAAGTCCCATTAAAATTGCCTTTTAATATCTCTATCCACTTCTCCCCATTCCCACTTCATGCCACCCAAGTCCAAGCCGCCATCAGTTTCCCCTGTACTCGTACAGCACCTTCCTCACCAATCTACTTGCCCTTAATCTAACCTCCCACCTCCATTTATTCTCCACATTGCACTATGAAGTAGTCTGCTTTCCAAATCCAAACATGTCTCCTTAATCCCACTTCACAATCATTAATGTATTGGCACTGCTCTTAAAATAAAGGAAAACCTCTCACTCTGCTGGCCTCCTACCTAACCCTCAGCCTCATCTGGAACCATGCTTGCTACCTTCTTCCCTCCTTCTCCTTCTCCTTCTCCTTCTCCTTCTCCTTCTCCTTCTCCTTCTCCTTCTCCTCCTCCTCCTCCTCCTCCTCCTTCTCCTTCTCCTCCTCCTCCTCCTTCTCTTCCTTCTCCTCCTTCTCCTCCTTCTCCTTCTCCTTCTCCTTCTCCTTCTCCTCCTCCTCCTTCTCCTCTCCTTCTCCTTCTCTTCCTTCTCCTCCTTCTCCTCCTTCTCCTTCTCCTCCTCCTCCTCCTTCTCCTCCTCCTCCTTCTCCTTCTCTTCCTTCTTCTCCTTCTCCTCTCCTTCTCCTTCTCTTCCTTCTCCTCCTTCTCCTCTCCTTCTCCTTCTCCTTCTCCTTCTCCTTCTCTTTCTCCTTCTCCTTCTCCTTCTCCTTCTCCTTCTCCTTCTCCTTCTCCTTCTCCTTCTCCTTCTCCTCTCCTTCTCCTTCTCCTTCTCCTTCTCCTTCTCCTTCTCCTCCTTCTCCTTCTCCTTCTCCTTCTCCTTCTCCTTCTCCTTCTCCTTCTCCTTCTCCTTCTCCTCCTCCTCCTCCTCCTTCTCCTCCTCCTTCTCCTCTCCTTCTCCTTCTCCTTCTCCTCCTCCTCCTCCTCCTCCTTCTCCTTCTCCTCCTCCTCCTCCTCCTCCTCCTCCTCCTCCTTCTCCTTCTCCTCTTCCTCCTCCTCCTTCTCTTCTTTTTCACCCAGCCACATTGGCCTTTCTTTGATGCTCTTCATGTTCTTTCCATTTTCAGGCATTTGGATGCACTGTTTCCTCCATCCAGAATCTTCACTCCCTCTTCAGCAATTCAGCGTCCTCTCTTTCTTCAGATGATGTGTCCTTTCTGAGCTCCCAGACTAAAGCAGTATCTCCCAGGCATGAGATACTGCTTTTTGCCTCACTACACAGCATCACGATCTTGTCTTCACGTCGTTTCTGTGCCCCAGAGAAGATACTGGGAGCTACATTGCTCAGAATCACCTTCACCACGTAGTTAGTTCCTGGTTAGAGTTCATCAGTGAGTGGTGCTCTCAAGAAATGTAGAATACAAAAGAAAAAGAACCCCTTATTCTCTGAAAGCCATTGCAGGCAGATCAAACAGCAAAAGAGACCTGAACTTTAGAAGCACAGCTGGTAATTATCAGCCATGGCTTCTAAAGATTTTAAGAGAGAAAATGGAGAAGTGTAGACAAATAATTATGCACGTTCACAAAAACTAAGTATCCATGTTGCATATGGAAAGAACACTATAGAATATAGGTTTAGTTAATGTTCTGTTACTGGTCAGGTGACCCTAAATAATTTTAAGGAGAGTCTTTAAGTTTCTGCGTTTTACAATGAAGAACTTTTGCGACAAGAAGAAAAGGGTTGGAAATATGAGAAATGGCTGTAAAGTCAATGATATCCACTTTGCTCCAATTCTCTTGACTATAAATCCTGTTTTCTTCTTGCTCTCCTAGCCTGACATCCCACAATGATTCCAGGAAACATCTGGGTAGGATTTTATGTAATAAATTTTGCTCAGACTTAAATTAATGTACACTTTTACCACTTTTAAGCTTATTTAAGTTATATATGTGGGTCTGTCACTTTAGTTCTAAAGGGGCCCTTTCCTAAACCAAGAGCAATAAGCATTCATGTTTTTAAAGTATCAGTTGAAAACAAACTCATATTCATTTTTTTTTCTTAACTGGCACTTTTGTGTCCTTTTATTAAGACATGAGTCACAAGAAAGGGTGAATTGTGGATGCTGCTTTGGGGAGTCAGCTGAGCTTGCGAGGAAATTAGTCACTAGTATATTTTGCACACTTTGTCTCCCATCATCTTCCAAGGAACATGACTTGTAGGGTCTGGGATTCACTTTCCTGCTTTTTAGCCAACCTTGTAATTTTGTGTTGAAAGCCAGAAAGGATAGGTTAGGTAATAGGAACTGAGGTGAATAGGGCATAGGGTGAGGTTTTTTGATAACCTGGCTGGAAATTGGGCTGTGTTTAGTGTTTGCAGTGGCTGTAGCTGACAGAGGTTAAAACTTCCCCTAGTGTCCTTGTTTTTATCTCCTCTGTTGTCATTCGGGTTTCCCTGCAAACTTCCCTTAAAACAAAAACTTGCAGCTCTAATCTACTGTTATAACTGAGCCCTGCGGCTGGGGGTGGAGGGGTTAAAGTATGCAGACGGAAGTGTTCTGTAACTTTAGGATCAAATCCCAGTCTTTCTGTGGGCCTGTGGCCTGTGACCTGTGACCTTCACAGGTGTTTCTTAGTCCCTCCTTTCCCTGCTCCCTTTAGGAGGGACAGCAATGAAGCTGGAGGTGGGCAGCTGCCCTGTAGCTGACTCAGTGAGATGGGTCTATTCACTAAAGAGGAAACCTTTAATATGAAGAATGCTTTGTTCTATCCTAAATGCTTACTGTTCACTTTTTTTTGCATGTATCTGTCCAGACATACATATCATTAAAAGGGAAAATTAATCTGCTGTATATTATGTACCCTGTTCTAATAACCCTTGTTTCTTTTTCATCTTACTTCTCTTTTTCTTTTGTAATGTCCTAGATAGGAAGAGGAATGGGTTATCTGACAAATTTAGATTTTGCAAACTTGTGCTTTGGTGAGACTATTTGTTAAGAAAGATTTTCAACACTCAATGTGTCATTTCCTTTCTTCATGTATCAGATGCTGAAATACTATGTGATAAAATTTTTACATTTCAATTGTAAAGAGTGGGAAGTGGATAAATCAGTTCAGCCGTCTTGAGGACAAACGGTAAAGTTAATTTTAATATTTTCCAAAACTGTTTCTGTTAATTATATGTGTCTACTCTGTGTCTGTGTGTGTCTGTGATGTATGATATATATATATATATGCATATATGCAAAATCAATAATTTCTGGTAGTATTTTTAATCCTACCACTAATAATTTGGTTCAGTTGTTTCAATAATAAAAGACAGAAATTTTTGTTAGGTTTTCAATGAATGAATAATGTATCTGTGTACATAGATTTTTATGAAATATACTACTTTGTAGTATTAAACTGGTAAAAAAATTTTGGCATATAACTGTATTTTTCTTGAAAAATATTGGTTTTATTCAAAATATGATTAAACATTTCATTTAGTCACTTTCTTAATTTTCACATTCTACATTTGGCTTTAACTTAATACCTTTTATTGCCTTTACATACTCATGAGAACTATAGGTTGTGCATCTCTGTGTATGCACTTCATTGCATATATGTTCAAATGTAGGAACATATACAGTCAGAATATAAAATACAGTCACTGTTTTCAGGGACTTCATGATTTAAGGCATATATATATATATATAATGTATATATATATATATAACTTGAACACCTTAATATGATAGAATATATAAACTTATAATTTATCTTATATTAACTAGTTATACTAGTTGGTACTGTAACTAGTGTGTAAGTATACAGATAACTGCTTATGGGAATATAGGAGTGGGAAAAATTCCTTCAAAGAAAAGAGAGAAAGGACTATATTAAAAAGGTCATTATGAATTTGTTAAAATTTAGTTTCATCTTGAAGACTGCATAAGATTTACACAGCATAAAATGGAGGTTAGCGTTTCATTGGCCATGTGAGAGTAGGGATAGAAAAGTTATAGAAAGGAGATTATAAATGCTTTATGCAGTAGTTAGAAGCTGATATTCTGGAAGCACACTGCCTACATACAAATCCAAGCTTCTCCACTCACTAGTTCTATAACAGTAACTAGTTATTTAAACCTCTTAAGTCTTGGTTTCCTAGCCTTGTAAAATGGGGACAATACTGCTATATATCTCATGGAGTTACTGTCAGAATAAAATAAGAAAAGTCCAGATAAAAAGGAATTAGGTCTTTTAAAATAAAATTATCAATTATTGATGGTTGTCTGTGTAGCAGACTATTTATAAAAATTATTTTAAATCCTCATAATTCTTTAAACTGAAATTGTAATCATATTTGACATATAAAAAGAAGCTGTAATAAAATAAAGTATTTGTCAAAGGTCACAATTCAGAAATAGCACAACCAATACTGAACACTAGACTTCACATTGAAAAATTGATGCTGTCCTGGCTGGATAGCTCAGTTGGTTAGAGCATTATCCTGATATGCACAGGTCATGGGTTTGATCCCTGGTCAGGGCACATACAGAAACAGATCAACCTCTCTCTCTGTCTCTCTCAAATCAATAAATACATTTTTAAAAATTGGTGCTCTTTCTTCTTCTCTGCCAAAGGTGAGCATCTGCAGTATCAGGGACAATATAGCTGTTTCTGTTTTTTAACCTTAATTCTTTTAGTGGACACATTCCTTAAGTGGAGAGCTATTGGTTTTAGAAATATGTTAATTATTTTTAAATACTTTTTTTTAATTAATTAATTAATTTATTCATTTTAGAGAGGAGAGATAGAGAGACAGAGAGAGACAGAGAGGAGAGAGAGACAGGGGGGAGGAGCTGGAAGCATCAACTTCCCATATGTGCCTTGACCAGGCAAGCCCAGGGTTTTGAACCGGCGACCTCAGCATTTCCAGGTCGACGCTTTATCCACTGCGCCACTGCAGGTCAGGCTGTTAATTATTTTTAATTCATATACATTTTAAATCTGTTCATGCAAAATCAAAGATTTTTTTATTAAATAATAAAGGTTACAGAGTTATTATTTACCCCCCAATCTGAAAGATAAAGTTAACCTTAAGAGTTTGATGACAAATCTAAATAGGGAAGAGTCTTCAATGGAAGACGATGCATAAAATAGGTGTTGCATATCAAGGGCTTATTCATAGCTATACAAAGATCCCCTGGGGATGGATAAGCAATTAATATGAATAAACAAAACCCAAGGAGAAAAATAAATAATTACATGGAAATATCTCTTTCAGACTAATAACAAAGAATGCAAATAAAAGCCACCTTGAGGTATTAACTCTTATTAAAATAAATATCATCACTGAACAGTGTGAGTTTAGTGTAAAAGTGCTGTACTCCTATCTGACTGGAATCCTTGTAAATTTGTACTTTCTTTATAATGAGCTGTTTATAAAGGGCAGTAGATACCAAGAAATTAAAAATAGTTTTTCTGTTAAATGGTAGTTCAACATATGATGAATTATCCTAAAGTTACATTTCAAAAGAAGATAAATTATAAAAATATTTGCATTATCTATTTAGTAAATATTGCTTTCCAAGAAGAGAACTTTTTTTAAAATTTAAATTATAGAAAAATGGATACATAAATAAGATTCATATATTTGATAAGTTGTTACATAATCCACAACTTTAAATTAAAAATAGTTTTACAGCCCTGGCCAGTTGGCTCAGTGGTAGAGTGACGGCCTGGAGTGAGGAAGTCCGGGTTCAATTCCCAGCCAGGGCACACAAGAGAAGCGCCCATCTGCTTCTCCACCCCTCCCCCTCTCCTTCCTCTCTGTCTCTCTCTTCCCCTCCCGCGCCAAGGCTCCATTGGAGCAAAGATGGCCCGGGCGCTGGGGATGGCTCCTTGGCCTCTGCCTCAGGCGCTAGAGTGGCTCTGGTCGCTACAGAGCGATGCCCCAGAGGAGCAGGGCATCACCCCCTGGTGGGCATGCCGGGTGGATCCTGGTCGGGCGCAAGCTGGAGTCTGTCTGACTGCCTCCCCGTTTCCAGCTTCGGAAAAATACAAAATAAATAAATAAATAAATAAATAAATAAATAAAATTGTTTTACGTATAAAGATATTGATATGATTTTAAGGAAAATAGGTAACACCAAATGATAAGGTCACCATGAATCAACTAAGAAACATGGATATATAGGTACAAAGACTCAAGTTTCATACTAAAAATCAAGCTTTTTTTATTTAATTAGGGCAAATGATTATAAAAACTTTGTCCTAGTTTATCTCTAATATTGTTATATTTTTTAAATAATAATGAAAAATAAACAGGAAAATGGTAGAAAATATGTTTTCAAGCCAGTTACCGGCAACAGTAAAATTCTGTCCTAAGAGTTTCCTGTTTTAGCTGCTGTAAACTTTTCACCCACTTTAGTAAAAGCTGATATTGCAGACATGTGTTTCACTTCTCATGAGAACATGCTGTTAATAAATTATACAAACTCCGAGGATTTCACAGTCTTTTGTCAGTGTGTTGACATGTGGTTGGAATTGTAACTTTATGTGAAGCTACTTTTTCTCTTAACTTTGGAAATAACATATACAGGCACATTTTAATTATGTACATTGTTCACTGGCTGCTAACAAAACTTCCCTAGTGTAGGTTCTTTAAAATTATTTAAAAATTACAATAATAATAAAGTAAAGAACTGAAGTAATCTATTAAGTCTAGTGGGAACTTTGGGGCTAAAATATTTTGTTTCAGTTTCTTATTTAAACAAAATTCAGAGAAAACCTTTTTATTTTCCAGTTTATAGAAGAAGAACTTTTAAAATTTTCACATTAGTGAAATACAAACTATTCTTGCATCGTAACCTCATATAGGAAACTGAGTCATCTTGCAAAAAGTATCTTTCATTTATTTTTGACATTTCTTATATTGTGTTTATGTATGTAATTGGGTACCTACCAAGTGGCGAGAACTTTCTGGTCATTGAAACGAAGAGATTAAAAACTTCTGAATCATGGATCTAACATGAGCGACAGGAGAACGACAATAGACAGGATGAATAAGAAAAAACTATTTCAAGCTAGATAGTGATAAGCTTTTTTGGAAAAAAAACAAGCCAGGAATTACTTGAGGAAATGAAAGAAATATGTTGTAATTTTACATCTGTGGTTATAGAAATGTCTGTGTGTCTAAGAGAGTGAGTTTTAATCAGGACCTGAGTGAGATGGGCAGGTGGTCACAGGTTTTGAGCAGTGAAGTGACATGCTCTTACCTGCTTTGTGAGAGGGACACTCTAAAGGTAGTGTGGGGAATAAATAAGCAAATACAATGAAAATGGTAAGCATGAAGCTGAGAGAGCAGTTGAGAAAGACAATGGAACTCTGACCAGATGGATGGTAGTAGGGAAGGTGAGAGTAAAATAGAGGCGGATTATGAGACCAGGAAGACCCTGGGTTTGGGCCATAAAGAAATCCAAGTAGTGATGCTGTTAGGCAGTTACATACATACAGTAGCATACAGGTTTGGAGTTAAGAGGAGAAGTCTGAGCAACAGATACCGATGGAAGAGTCATTAACCAAGCCTCATAGTTTTGATTTAAGGCAATGAAGCTAGAGAGAACACCAAGGGAATGAGTAAAAAATAGAAAGAGGATTGGAACTAGGACCTGGCACATGTGTGTTCCCGTATCAGTAAGTTGGGAGATGAGGAAGAAACAGGGAAAAAAAAAAACTTCCCTCAGGGTGTCATCTCAGTGCCATCTTTAGTATCTCTTCTCAATAGGAAAGCATGAGCACGACCAGATCTTCAGTATATGCTCAAGGCCTGTTGGTTTTATACCTTTACTTTTTCTTGATCTCTCAAGAATCTGCTCTGTCTCCATCATAACAGCAAAAGAGTTCAAAGTCCATGTAGCAGGTTGTGGATGTCTTGCATACCTTGCAACGATTTTTTCTATTCTATGACCCGCCTTGTTGTGTTACCACAGTGTTGGGGATTCTTCCTGACCTTAATACTGATTCTTCTTCCTGCACTTGCCCGTTACTATGTTTGTTCTCAAGTTTATATCCTCCATTTTTTTTTTGCCTGAAAAGTATTGTTTGATTTTTTTTTCTTTTAGTCTTTGTTAAAGTGCTACATTTTGATGCTTATTTATAAATTCTTATTATTTCTTTCTCTTTCTTAATGCTTCTTGGATTTTCTCCTTTAATTGCCAACTCTATTGCTACTACCCAAGATGCCTAGCTGGGGTAGAGAAAAATGTGCTGAAATAAAAAAAAAATGCAACAGAGTGGAAGGAATGGCTCTGAGGAAGTCAGGAGTCACTCTGCAATGAGATGATCTACCGGGTGAGAGTAAGCTAGAACAGTCCTGGCCTCTGTCAAAAGACTCTGTGTGTTGCTACCATCTCTGTGTTACCTTTATATCTGATGGTATCGTGTGTATCTCACTGCATGAAAATCAGAAATAAATGAGTATCATGACCAGATTATATGAGTAGATGATATCCCAACACCAAAATACCTGGAAAAAGAGGAAAAGTTAGATTGATGTGGAAAATACACCATTGTAGCTAGTTGTAGTATCAAAAAATTATTATTAGTTGAATCAAAAATGGTATCTGAGGTGGCTATGTATATATTTTGAAATTTGTCATCCTGACACTCAAGGAATTAACATGGCTGGGTTCAAACTACCCAGGCCTAGGGTTATGTGGCCTTTGCAGGTGGGCCCAGCTACAAAAAACACACAAGGGAATGGGCAAGAGGGGCAGGGGGGCGTTAACAGATTTGGTCTTGAACTGGGAGTGGGATGGACAGTGATGATCCTTAGGGTTTCAGATGAGGACCAGTAGGAAGCTTTATGAGGCCGGCCTGGTGGGCCCAAAGGAGCAGGCTGCTGCCCTGGGGCTCAGAGTTGAGAGGGAAAGAAAAATGAGCCCCCCCCCCACCGAGGACAAGGCACTGGGTTCAGCCTCCTCCTGCCCCAACCCATCCATGGAAGAGATGAGGCCCCATCCCCTAGCTCTTCTCACTGGCCCGGAGGCTGTTCCAGGTTGAGCCTCTGACAAAAGCTTTCGCACAGCTCATACATGCTGCTGCTGATGGCACAAGAGGGCAGTCTTGATGATCCTTGGGAGGAAGCCTCTAAGAGTCCCCTGGTGCTGGACTCAGCTCGGCTCCTCCACAGTAGCAGCCAGGGAGTTGGTGTGCAAGGGTATGTATATATATAACATATATATAATATATGATATAAATATATAATGCATATTATATATATGTATAAATATATATCAAACACTGGTGATAATTTATAGATTTTAGTCTTCCATATTGGTGCATAAAATCTTTGGTACATGAGATATTCTATACACATTGGTCTGGGCATTCTAGTGCCTTGCACAGTACTGGATATTAATGGTACATAATAGAAATCGGTTGGGCTAGCCTTCATGAAGGGATAGATATTTTTATCTTAAAGTTATTGATTGAAAAATATCCCAGTGCTTCCCATCTATTTTTTTTTCTGTGTGTTGTGTAACATCTAGTATTCTAGAGCCACCTTAAAAAACAAGGAGAAGAAAAAAGTGGACTTTTTCTCCTGAGAAAAGTCCATTAAGCCAAGGAAACCCTGTGGGTTTTAAATTGCCAATTTATTGAAAAGAACATGTGAAGCTTCTGAGCATGTATATGGATAAAAATAACACTCATTTTGATTTATTGAGGCCAATATTATATCACTGTACTATCATTCTGGATTTGCTACTTTCTTTCTCTTTAGAATAATAAAATGTTTAAGTTTTCTGTAAGAAACATTCCTTTACGCTTTAACAAAGTTTTATAGTGAATATTTATTTAAAGGGCTAAACACACAGGGAGTGATTTGAGAGATATTTGAAAAACAATTTGAGGAATCTGCATTATTGCTGAAAGTCATGGAAAAATCTTCATTTTCCATGTTAACAGTCTAATTGCCTAAGGGATCCACACCAGGGATACGTATTGAAGAAAGGTCTCAAAAAGGAATGGGTGTTTGGAAATGTGTGGAGATGAAATCTTTGAATTTTTTTTTCAGGGAGGAAGCAGTGATATAACAATTAGGAGACATTATTGACATTTAGTGGGTGGCAACCAGGTGTGATAAACATTCTATACAACTAAGACAGTTTTTCGCAAAAAAGAATTGTCCCAACCAAAATGCTAGTAATTGTTCTCTTGAGGACTGCAGTGGGATATGGCCATAGCTAGTAGCCCATTGGACCTGACAGAAGGAAAATGAACCAGCGACAGTGAGTGACAGTGTCTCAACAATGTAGCTTAATCACCCAGACATAATATAATATTTGCTTCATGTTCTAAGAAGCTGTAAAAAGAATAATAAGAGTATAGAACAGGAAAAAAAATCCGAGTTAAGTACAAAACCTGTTCCCCAAGAAATTATCAGAAGAAGCATATCTTTTTGGTCCCCCTGCCTCCAAATATTCATCTTGTTTAAAAAAATAAAAACAAAAATAACACTAATATATGAGACAAATACCTGAAAAAAATACAAATATGATCATTCATTCAACAAATAGTATTTATTAAGTATATTTTATATTTCATTGTCCTAACATCCTAGAGAGATTTATCAGGTTTAAAATATTTCACTTTTCTTTAAAACAAAAATATTCCCATGGAGATGACTGAAAGATATGAGATGTTTGCTTTGTAGGTAAGTGAAATACTGAGTCATAATGTCAAATATTAAGGTGAAAGTCATAGTCAAACACACTGAGAAGAGCCAGTAAGCAGCCTGAGAAAAAGGGATTTCTAGTTACACAGCAGGTGTCTCTAACTGCGTATTTTCTGATCTCATCATCTAAAAACTAAGTTCCAAGTTAAAAAGCTTTGCCACATAGTCCCCACAGCTTTGAAGCTTAGCTTTAAAATTTAATTTAGCTGAACTTTATTGTTATCTCAGTTTTTAAAAATTATTTGTTTTGCCTGTCAAGTGAAACAAATAGGATTTGAAAGTCATTCTATTCAAATAATAAAGTGAATTAAAAGTAAGTAAATGTTAGAGGAGTCTGGATCTAAATTATCCAAGTCGGTTTCCTAAAATGATCAATTTCTCCAGATAATTATTTATTTCTTTTACTTTGCTTCTGCCTCAGAAAGGAGGATGTAGTGTCTATCCCTTCCTCCTTCACTTTCTTCCTCCTTAGTGGCCAAGTCATTTAAGAGCACACTCCTTGATCAGATCAACAAGATTTTAGAAAAGTAAGTTTTCAGAGTGATTCATGAACAAATTCACAGAATGATGCATGGACAAAGGCGGTCATTGCAAAATGCAATGTAAAGAAACTCCTTGGTAATATTTAAAAATATATATTGACAGGTGTTGAGTCCATCCCTTCTTTCCTTATCAATACCTCTCCCCAGAGCAGGACGAATGTTTGCATGTGAATGATTTTATTTCCTGGACAAGATATGAATTTGTTGTCCTGAGGCTGCCAGTGCACTCAATTAAACTTTGGCTGTGCTAAATCCATAACTCAGCATTAAAGAAAATAAAAAATCATCAGAAGATGTTGGTTTTATTCTAAATTTGTCAATCAAATGAACTGAACTGAGTCCAAGAAAAAGTCATATAATCTCTTTTCTTGGAAACTGTTCTTAGAATGTGGTCCTCGGATTGAAAGCTGCAGCATTACTAGAGGAGTTGTTAGAATTGCAAATTCCTGACTCCCCCAACCCAAACATTGGAAACGCTGGGTGTGGGGCTCATCAATCTGTTTTTAATCAAGCCTTCAAGAGACATAGGCATAGATTGTATCATAGAATATGGATTGTGCTTAAAAAGGTACAAAGACATATTTGTAATGCTGCCAATGTATAATGAGTCCTGTAAAAGAAATAGATAAATTTATGTAAGAAGAGAAAAAACCCTAAGTGTTTCCTATGATTCCTAATCTAGTGACTAGATTTTATCTTTCCGAAGTGGTAAACAGGAGCCTTGGCAAAAGAAAAACTAATTCATGAAGCACTGATAAAAGATCACAGGAAATGTTTGCTTCACATTTTGCACAACTATTTGTTCTAAGGAAAATTATTTTTTCTTTTCAGTTAAACAGTTGTTTTCTGTCTCTTGGGAAAAACAATATATATCTGAGATATTTGCTTTGCATTTAAGTGAAAAATGAAGTCATAATATCAAATAGTAAGGCCAAAGCTATAGTCAAATACATTGAGCAGAGCCAGTAAGCAGCCCGAGAAAAAAGGATTTCTAGTTACACAGCTGGTGTATCTAGCTGCATGCTTTCTAATTTCATCTTCTATAAACTAAGTTCCAAGTTAAAAAGCTTTGCCACAAAGTCCCTATAGCTTTGAAGCATAGTTTTTTTTTTTTTTTTTTCTGAAGCTGGAAACGGGGAGGGACAGTCAGACAGACTCCCGCATGCGCCCGACCGGGATCCACCCGGCACGCCCACCAGGGGCGGTGCTCTGCCCCCCAGGGGGCGATGCTCTGCCCATCCTGGGCGTCGCCATATTGCGACCAGAGCCACTCTAGCGCCTGAGGCAGAGGCCACAGAGCCATGCCCAGCGCCCGGGCCATCTTTTTGCTCCAATGGAGCCTTGGCTGCGGGAGGGGAAGAGAGAGACAGAGAGGAAAGCGCGGCGGAGGGGTGGAGAAGCAAATGGGCGCTTCTCCTATGTGCCCTGGCCGGGAATCGAACCCGGGTCCTCCGCACGCTAGGCCGACGCTCTACCGCTGAGCCAACCGGCCAGGGCTGAAGCATAGTTTTAAATTTAAATTTAGGTGAGAAGAAAGGAGACAGTGAAGGAAGACTCCGGCATGTACCCCAACCAGGATCCAACCGGCAACCCCATCTGGAGCCGATACTGGAGTCCAGAACTATTTTTAGCACCTGAGACTGGTGCCCTCAAACCAACTGAATTATCCTCAGCTCCTGGAGCAACACTCTAACTAAGCAAACCACTGGCTGTGGGAGGGGAAGTGTGAGAGAATGGGGAGAGAAGCAGATGGTTGCTTCTCCAGACCAGGAATTGAACCCAGGCCATCTATATATTGGGCTGACTCTCTATCCACTGAACCACTGGCTAGGGACTGGGAAAATATTTTTTAGCTAAAAAAGAAAAGCTACTTTTCACTCTCAAAAATCACACACCTACAAACACAGATACGCATTTGTGCATAGAAAGATACATGAGTAGGTTCTATGTGTCCGTCTTTTATTGTTATAATTAAAACTTATGGGTAAGTATAATATATTGATATATATATATATGGTATATATGTAAATGTAGTTTATTAATTGTTTCCTTGCTTAAATGGAATTTTAATTATAAAATTCAATTGGAAACATTGTGCCCAAAGGTCCTATGTAATTAATATATTTTTCCATGTGTCTGATAGAAATATGGCAGAGTGGGATGATTTTCTTGATCGACGACAGGACGCTGATAGTTCAGACTCTGTGAAGTTTGATGCTCGATCAATGACAGCTTTGCTACCTCCAAGTAAGTAGCAGAAGTGGGGGATGCCCAGGAAAGTTATCCTTAGAGTTATTGACACTACGAAAAATACAGTCTTGAGACAACTTAACTGTGTATGAATGTTAACATAATATTTATTGGATAAATAGGTCTTTCACTCTCTGGCAGGAGAGTACCAAATAAGCTTAAATTGAAGGAAGGAACCATTATAATAGATTAAATTAATCTACAATACTGATTGAGTTCTTTAATTTCCCAGACACTGGACTAGGTCCCAGAGATGCTATGATCCTAGCACCATGAGTTGATATTGGAAAATCCTGGGTGTAGGTGCTTGTATTAGTTTCCCAGGAATGCTGTAACAAATGATCACAAAGTGGGTGGTTCACACAACAGACATTTATTCTCTCACACTTCTGAAGGGCAGAAGTCTGAAGTTGGGGTGTCATCAAGGCCATACTCCCTTTGAAAGCTCTAGATTAAGAAGCCTTTCTTGACTCTTTCTGGCTTCTAATGGCTCCTGGTAATCCTTAGTACCACCCCTTTGTTTGTAACTGAATCACTCCAATCTCTGCCTCTGTCTTCACATGGTCCTCTCCCTTGGTATCTCCATGTCCTCTTCTCATAAAGACATCTGTCATTGGATTGGAGCCCACCTAATCCAGTATGACCTCATTTTAGTTTAGTTATATCTACAAAGACCCCATTTCCAAATAAATTCACATTCACAGATACCCAGTGTTAAGTTTCCAACAATGTCTTTTTGAGAAACACAATTCAACACACAACAGTGAGGAAACAGATGTTAGTACAGGTTACCATAAGCCTTTAAAAGAAGCAGTATTTGGCTGTATCTAAACAGGTTCATTTAAGGTATCAAGATGGAAGTACTTTAATTCTGCACAGCCTTAAGTGCACTTGAACAGTGGGTGGAGAAGAATCCATAGAGATATTTCAGTCAGAGGAAGCAGCAAATGCAAAGTTATAGGATCCTATATGAATTCATACATAAAAAACCTGAAACAGAGACCACACCTCCAAGCCATGATGGATCTTATTTACTGTGTTAACAGTGGATGGAGGGATGTGGCACCAATGAGAAAAGGGGAAAAGATAATAGTAAAAGCTTTGAAAGGTGGGGATGTTGAGGGACTGAGGAAGAAGGATAACTTCATTAGGAACAGAGAACAGGCAAAACAACCAAATAAAACTTTTGAGAGCTTTGAAAAGCCAGCATACAGATAATCTGAGATTGTGAATTGGAGATAGAGGACCAAACAGCTCCTGGGTTTCTGGCTTAGCCACTCTGGCGGATGAAATGTCCCATCTTGCGTGTGTTGTGGCTTGTTCATTTTTTTTCCTTAGATTTTTTCTTCTTTTTTCTTTTTCTTCTTCTTTATCTTCTTTTCCTTTCATTCCCTCATAGAACATTATTGAACTATGTGTGAACTCTTGTTTTTAATTTTGGAGTTCACAATCTGAAAACAAAATTGACTTCTTTTTATTAAGCAATAAGAAAAATGGCCATAGGGAAAATATTTTAATAAATATTTTATTCACTTCAAGAAATGTCTTCCTCTTCTCCGGAGATGCTCTCTATATCAAGTTATCTTTTCCACAATTAGTATCCATTTTGTGAATCACTGCTTATTATAAATTAATAAATATAAAATGTTAATATGTTCTGATATATTCAGAAGATGGACTTTATTGATCCATTCCAAAGTTTAGTCAAAATATAAATAATTTTGTTTATTTATTTGTTTTTTACATTTCATTCATATCGTATGAGGTATTCAAATACAAAGTTATAGAGATGGAATTGTAAAAAAAATATATATGATTATCATTGAAAATAGATGTTTCTCTTCTCTGACTTAAAATAAGAAAAAAATTATAGTTACATAGTTACTTGAGGGATTTTATTTTTAACCAGAATATTTTCCCATATATAAAATAGAATACAACTGTTTGCATATGTTGGCTTGAATATTAAAATTTATCAACTAATGCCCACAAATGAGACAAGTACAATGTAGAGGACAGTCACTTTTTCATGGATGCTTAATTTATGGGTAAGTAAATCAAATATCCATAGTGATGCCTGTATTGGCTTAGTCTGTGATTGTTCCTTTTTGTTTCCTACTGAATAAACAAGGACATGTTTCTTTCCCTTTTTATTTCGATATGCTTGGTAGTAACAATATAATTGCAGATTACAAAAATTTTAATTAAGTAAGAAAGCTGTTTTCTAACAGTAGGTTGGGCTTTTGTTTTTTTAGATCCTAAAAATGGCCCTTCCTTGCAAGAGAAACTGAAGTCCCTCAAGGCTGCACTGATTGCCCTTTATCTCCTTGTGTTTATAGTTCTCATACCTATCATCGGAGTAGTGGCAGGTACAGTATCCTGGAGTTCTGAAAACCATCAGCTCAGTCCATGAGTTAGTTATTGTAGAAGCTAAGAGAAGCATTCAGTCTTTTGTATGTGATTCAACAAGGTAAACTTTATATCACAAAGTGTTCCTCAAATTTATTAAATGAACAAAATAGATTCTTCAAAGTTATTAAGTGGTATAATAGAAAAAAATGAAGTAGAATATGAAATAAAAGATTAGTATAAAAATAAAAGCTGTGGAAAGGATTAGCCCATTTCAAAAATATATTATCCTCCAAAATCCTATGGACATCTAGTGGTAGGTCACAAAGTTCATGTTAAGTGTTCTGTCAATGTAAAAATACAAACATGATCATTTACATTAACAATGCCTAAAACATGAAAACAAGCCCGTTGATCAGGTACAGTTCTTCTAGTATTAGAAAGCAGAAAGAAATGTTACTGTAAGTCTTCAAAAAGAAAATAATGGGCTTCACTTCAGTAATGCAATATCTTTACAGTTTATATGGCCATATGTTTCATAAGGCTATTGATCAAAACATCTCTAAAAATAACCCGATAGTATCTCAAAGAAAAAAATTAGAATGCTTTACTTGAGTTCAACATAATGTTTGCAGTACATAATTCTTTGAAGAGTTTGTCTTGAATTGGGGATAGATCTGAGAGTTTCCAAAGGGGTGACTGATATAAAATTCAGTCAGATCTGTAACTATTGTTCCCTTCAGTAGCATTTTTTGATATATTTGATTGGCATTTGAGTTTATACACCTTGTAGTTCTTCTTTCTCTAAGACTGACAAAATATGTAGACATATACTCTAATAAGAAACAAGCTGGGAGTAAGATACATTTTTCGTATGCATATTAATCAGCTTAACAAGAAAATGCTCCAAAGCAGAAGGCCAAACCTCTGCTGAGAGTCGATCTAAAAGACTATTCCAAAAGAGTCAGAATAAGTGGAATCTAATAACAAAGTGAACTGAGGAACGGAATAGAGGCAGAGGCGGGGTCACGGGGAGCAGAGGGACAGCTGTCAGAGGGAAGGGGGATGAGGTGATGGGATCAGAGAAAGTGAGGGGATTATTGAGATTATGTATACATAACACATAGATACAGATAACAGGACAGCAAATCCCAAAGGGAAGGGGGGGAGGAGGGCAATGGGGGACAAAGGAGTGGGGGGGAGGGAGTTATATTGAGTGGGACACTTGAATTCATGTTAACACAATAAATTAAAATTAATCAAAAGCTAAGAAAATGAAATGATAATAATACAAAAACAGCAACAATTTTAACAGTAGCTATTATTTTTGAGCATTTTCTACATGCAGGCACTGGGCCATAATTTTTTTCACAGATTATCTGAAGACACCTTTCCAGTTCCCCTGAGCAGAGGTATACTTACCCTCGTTAGCCACAAAAGGAACTGAAACTGTCCAGCGGTGGGAGCTGGAGTTCCCACCCATACCACTTGACTCCTAACCTCTGTGGTCGACTATTTCCCACTGTAATTTGGCTTTTAACACAAAATATGGTTTGAACAATAAAAAATCAAAACAAAACAGAGCTGCTATCATTTTAGCCAGGAAAATATTTTTCACAGGAAAGAATAACTCTTATTTTGGCCATTATAAACAAATAAAAAACAAAAACCAAGCACAACAAACTAAACCAATTAGGCAATCAATCCAACCACAACCATCTAAGTAAAAGAACACGATGTCTCTGCCATGAAACTAATCTCCTGATGAACTGAGGTTATCTGATTGTTGTTTATGTACATGCTTATTTGTAGTTTCAAAGCCATAACTGAAAGATGTTTTATTGTTTGAGATTTTTAGGTATAAGCAAATTTACAATTCGGGCAAATTCCATCACCTTTATACAAACCATAATCTGCAGAGCCAACATAAGAGTACCACTTCTTTCTAATAAGCCTGTGCAGAATGTGGACCAAAGCTGTAAAGAATTCAGGGTTCTAACCAAGTTCAAATATCTCTGGGTTATTAGAAAATACTACCAACCCAACACATTTGTTACAGCGTTGACAATGATTGATCTGAAGTGGTTCTTGTTTACTGAAACTACAGCAGGTATCTATTGAAACTGACGAGAAGTTAAAAATGTTCAAATCAAATAAGTTCATGTTATCATGCAAATTCACCAGAATTTGGAATAGATCTTGCTGTGTCAAGCAACCTTGAATAATGAACAACTGACAGTCCATTTATAACTTTAAGTTACAGATCAGGATGTTTTTAAAAAAGGAAACTAAAATACAATACATATTTCTACTTGATATAAAAAAAATCACAGTTATAGACAAAATATATCCCTAAAATGAGAGTAATCACTTTGTTTTGGCAAATACAAATTTGTGGGTGAAGTAAAATATACATAAAATCTGTACTTAAATAAAAGTGTCATATTCATGAAAGATATTTCTTAATTTTAAAATCTATTTTGTATGCTGTCTTTTCTTACAGAAGCTACTGGATCACTGTTGTAGTATAACAACATAAACATGTATTATGACAATAAAATATGATTTAGTATTAATATATGTCAATTGTCACTGAAATTCTGAAGATTCTTTAGGTCAAAATAATAAAGATTTTTTTTTTTCATTTTTCTGAAGCTGGAAATGGGGAGGCAGTCAGACAGACTCCCGCATGTGCCTGACCGGGATCCACCTGGCATGCCCACCAGGGGGCGATGCTCTGCCCCCTGGGGCGTCCTAGCACCTGAGGCAGAGTCCACAGAGCCATCCTCAGTGCCCGGGCCATCTTTGCTCCAATGGAGCCTTGGCTGCGGGAGGGGAAGAGAGAGACAGAGAGGAAGGAGAGGGGGAGGGGTGGAGAAGCAGATGGGCGCTTCTCCTGTGTGCCCTGGCCGGCAATCGAACCCTGGACTCCTGCACGCCAGACCTATGCTCTACCGCTGAGCCAACCGGCCAGGGCCAATAAAGATTTTTGGTAGAAAATATTACCCTCATGAAAGAGTAAATCTGAGCTGTAGAATCAAATATAACTGGCTCCCTAGGTCTTTGCACCAGCCATAAAATATTGTCTCCTTTCAAATGGAAATAGAAAAGTAAAAAGCATTGTCTCTTCAATAATAGTGAAATTAATCAGCATTTGAAATTAGGAATCCTGGTGTTCTTTACTAGATTTGTGATACAGAGTTAAATATTTTTAAAGAAAATAGGGATCAAATTAGTTTTCATTCAGAATTCGGGGAAATAAGCACTGTTGTGTTTTTAAATCTATAAGCAAAATGTAACTTTGTCTATTTTTGTTGAACTCATGTCAAATAAAAATCATTGGTCATTTGACATTTTGTTAAATCAAATCTCTCTTTTACCTGTGAAAAAGATTTGCTTTACCCATATAAATAAAACTTCTTTCTAATATAAGTAAAGTTATATGGTTGAACAATTAGATCCATGTACCTAGTAAAATACAGCACAGAGATTACTGTACATATATCAATACTGAACTTCCCTCAATTCCTTTATATTACACAATTTTAATGTCCCCTAGTTATCAATGTTGTCTATATGGATGTGTAAGTCACAGAGAGTGAATCCAAAATATTAAGAACATCAAAAATACTGAAACTTATGAAATGCTTATTATGGTATGTGTCAGGAAGTATTCTAAGCACTTTATATATATTAGTTTACTTAATTATTTAAACACTATTTTTATCCCATTTATAGGGAAGTGAAATAGAAGCATTGACAGATTATCTTGCCCAAGGTCACAATTTACAAAGGAAAGAGCAAGAATAGCTAATCCAGGCAGTTCTAATCCAGAACCTGGATTCTTAACTGCTGACTAGAAAATCAATAATCATCACAAAAGGAAAAATTCTAAGGAACACCATTGCATTTCATTTGGTCTTATTCTCTGAGGTGCTTAAACAGTGCTTAATAAATAAATCATAGAATTGATCAATGCATACATGAGGTTGTCAATCCAAAACTTGTTTCGCACACTACATTTAATAAATGTGATAAGATCCTACTAAGAAATATATTTTATTGCCCAAGTTATTGATAAATTAAGAAGTATAAAAATAATGCACACTTAAATAGCCTCTATTGTGGATCATATTAAATAAGCTAGTTTTAAAGAGAACTGAAAATTTATGTTTTTTAAATTCAGATTTAACTGCATATATAGTTTAATACTTAGTATAATGTCTACAACAGGGGTTGGGAAACTTTTTGGCTGAGAGAGCCATGAATGCCACATATTTTAAAATGTAATTCTGTGTGAGAGCCATACAATGACCTGTGTATGTCACGCATTATCCAATAAAAATTTGTTGTTGTCCTGAAGGACAGCTGTGATTGGCTCCAGCCACCCACAACCATGGACATGAGCGGTAGGAAATGAATGGATTGTAATACATGACAGTGTTTTATATTTTTAACGTTATTATTTTTATTAAAGATTTGTCTGCGAGCCAGATACAGCCATCAAAAGAGCCACATCTGGCTTGCGAGCCATAGGTTCCCGGCCCCTGGTTTACAATAACAACCATTATCAATGACTTCTTTAAGTAAAGGTGGTAAAATCAGTTTTCTCTATAGTGAAGATATCATCTTTCATGGATAAAGCACTTAAATGTGAATGAAGTTTCATATGTGATCTGTGTGCTATGGAATTTATATGCCTTAACTCATTTATCCTCAACACCACTGTTGAGAGAGCTAATATTTTTAGATCATTGAGGGAACCTGAGCAGGGAGAAGACAAGTAACTTTCCCAGAATAATCCAGCTAATGATGAGGAGTAGAGCTAGAATCCAGAATCAGGCAGCTTGACTCTGTAAACACCAAAGTCTCATTCATATAAGAGGTACCGTGAGTTAAGGATGAAAACTAAATATTTTTAATGGGTTGTCTCATTTAATTCTCAAATACCTATAAAGCTGGTGCTATTCCTGTATCATTTTTACTCATAATACTGACAGATCAAGTATAGCTATCATGTCTGAATTTAAACTATATAAAGTTATTCTTTTTATTGCTTAACAATGGTCAAATATGGAAAATCTTATACTATACATTCAAATTAATATAAGTAAGAGACTAATATAGAGGTAGATAAAGTGTATAAATAATGAAGATAAATATGAAGAGAGATATGGAAAGATAACAATTTTAACCATCACTAGTTAGTGGTAAAATAGTTTTTAAAGTTTTCTTTATTGTTTATAGTTGTGTTGTTTTTATCTGCAAAGTTAACACTTATGCTTTTCATTTTTGGAAACTCTAAACATATTACTCTAGATCCTTTCAGAAGAATAATTAGCTTGTTTAGACTCTAAACTTTAGAGAATATGTGTCTATTTAGAAATACATATCACCAGCTCCGTATATCTTCAAAATACCATTTAATAAAGTTTTTTTAGGAAATAATTACTCAAAAGATTGTTTATAAAAACATTGAATATATTAGTAATCACAGAAACAGACTAATTTAGGGGCTTTGTTAAATAAATCTGGTAGATCCATATTTAGAATGAAATGTAGTTATTAAAGTTATTTTTGTTAAACGATTCTAAGTAATATGCAAAAGTCTTTATAATGTAGTATTAATTTTAAAGTAGTTGCTAGGTTGTATATAAAATATAATTTTGATTTTGCACTTATAATATGATAGGGAAAACAGAGTCAATTTTAATATACATGCACCGAAATGTTAGCATTTAATTTGGGATGAAAAGAAAAAATGAAAAGAAAAATCATTTAATGATAAATTATTTTTCCTTATTATTCATCTTTTCTAATTTTCTACCATGAATATATATCCCATCGGCAAAGAAGAATCTTATAAAAACAGTACTTTTTAAAGTAAAAATATAATTTGCCTAATTTTTGTTTTACCAACTCTAAATTAGGTCTGTGTAATCTGCAAATGACAATTCTCTACCAGCTTAATGATAAGGAAGATGAAACAACTAGTTTTTCTTCTTTTACTACATATTTTGTCATCATTATCATTTATCTTGATAATAACTAACATATTC
This sequence comes from Saccopteryx leptura, assembly GCF_036850995.1. Taxonomy (NCBI): domain Eukaryota; kingdom Metazoa; phylum Chordata; class Mammalia; order Chiroptera; family Emballonuridae; genus Saccopteryx; species Saccopteryx leptura. The sequence continues at coordinate 18,612,728 of NC_089506.1, forward strand.
AACATGGTCACCTCAGATACTGTGCTAAACAATTTTTCATTTTATCTTAACAACAGACCTGAGCAGTAGGATACAATGCACTGTAGAATCTTTCTTACTGGGAAAGCCAAATGCAGTGGTCCAGAAGATTTTTTTTATAATGATGATGGTATCTTCCTTTAATTTAATTTTTTTTTTTTTTTTCTGAAGCTGGAAACAGGGAGAGACAGTCAGACAGACTCCCGCATGCGCCCGACCGGGATCCACCCGGTGCGCCCACCAGGGGCGACGCTCTGCCCACCAGGGGGCGATGCTCTGCCCCTCCGGGGCGTCGCTCTGTCACGACCAGAGCCACTCTAGCGCCTGGGGCAGAGGCCAAGGAGCCATCCCCAGCGCCCGGGTCATCTTTGCTCCAATGGAGCCTTGGCTGCGGGAGGGGAAGCGAGAGAGAGAAAGGAGGGGGGAGTGGAGAAGCAAATGGGCGCTTCTCCTATGTGCCCTGGCCGGGAATTGAACCCGGGTCCCCCGCACGCCAGGCCGACGCTCTACCGCTGAGCCAACCGGCCAGGGCCTAAAATTTTTTTATTGAATTTGTTTTGATGACATTGCTTAATAAAATTATGTTTCAGATGTACAATTCTATAGTACATTATCTGTATATTATATTGTGTATTCACCACCCCAAGTCAAGTCTCCTTCAAATTTATTCCCCTTTTACCTTCTACCTCCCTCCACCTTCCTCTCCTTCTTGCAATCCCCAAACTGTGGTCTATCTGTATGTTTTTTTTTCTCTGCTTAATCCCTTCACAGTTTTTATCCAACTCCCTAACCCCACCCCCTCTGACAACTTCTTATAAGCAGCAATTCAGAAAGAATGGCTTAATCAATTCTATAAGTTATAATGTAAAGTGGGAAGAGGAGACTGTCATCCTATCAGTAATATGCCTCCCATAGTTCATACATTGTCTATTTAAAATTAATACCTGATTTACAATAACATTAAAAATATTAGAATGGAATGGAATGACATGATACAGAATAGAATTGTATATGCATTTGAGGAGATAGACCATGACTCTGTTTATTTTTACTTAAACATACAGCTCAACTCCTAAAGAGGGAAATGAAGAATGTCACAGCTGGTTCAATTAATGCTGATGGTACACCTCAGAATCCCATGAGAAAAGGAAACGACAATGAAGATAGCAACTTTCGAGAAGTTCTCAGGGGAAACATGAGCAACATGGAGAAGAGAATCCAGTATATTTCAGATACACAAGTCAATCTCATAGATTCAGAGCATTTCCAAAATTTCAGTGTGGTGACTGATCAAAGATTTAATGATACTCTTCTCCAGCTGAGTACCTTGCTTTCCTCCATCCAAGAACATGGAAGTGAAATAGATGAAATCTCCAAGTCATTAATAAGTCTGAATACCACATTGCTTGGCTTGCAGCTCAGCATTGAAACACTGAATGGCAGAGTGCAAGAGAATAAATTTAAACAAACGGTAAGAGCTTTCGTATTGGAAGGTCACATGCTGACATTGAATTCATTTAGGTCCTATCTCCTCAGAAGAGCAGGAAGACAAACATTGCAAACCCTGTTTGAACATCATCCTATTACCTTGATTCCTCTGACAATCTTACCAAGCTTCAAATAGGTTTATCTCATTTCTTTACCAGATTCCTAGCAAAAAGAAAAATAGTGTTGTTTTTTTTTGGATATAGTTTCTCTTAAGGTATTTTAATATTAGAAAACCTGGTATAGAATCTCTGGTATAGACTGCCTAAACCAATTATGATTGTTAGATGTATTTTAGCAGATCTTGGGAGGGGTAGGCTCTCTGTAAATTTTACAACAGACCCCAGAATTTTTTTTATCATCAAAAGAATGGAAACCTTACATGGAAAATTTAAAAAACTCTACATTTTAAAATAGCTATTTTGTCACTCCCAAAAAGTATACATAAGTTTCTTATGTATAAAATATAACTTAAAAATTAAAATTTAAATAATGCATTGAATATCTTATTGTCATAAAAAATGAAATACACAAGGCAAGACATATTCTAGATCAGTCGTCAGCGAAAGTTTCTTTTTAAAGGGTCAAACAAATATTGGGCTTTGGAGACCATGTGGTCTTTGACCTAACTATGCAACTCTGCCATTGTTTTGTGAAAGCAGCCATCAACTATAGAGGACAAGTAAGTACAGCTGTGGTCCAATAAATTGTATTTACAAAATCAGACGTTGGCCCATCAAAATGATCCTATTTAAAACTTTTCATTGACCCATCTTCTGGATTACTTTCGATCTATGAGAAAGAATTTAAGTCACTTATTTCAAAATGGGATTTTTTCACTGGGGAAAAAAATTTTTTTTTCCATTTTTTGTTGCATGAGAATTTAGAAATCTTTCTATATATATCTGCATGGCTGATTACAAATCTGAAATCCATTCTTTGGTGCATGCTCTAGTTTTTATGCAATTTTAATTTCTTTTTGTTACATTTAATGGCATGCATTGGTTTTTGTATCAGAGTTAAAGGGCAACGACACATGGGTTGAACATAACCACAAGACAATTAATGTTTTACAAATATCACTTTTACGTAATTATAGTTGTGTTTAAAGGTAAAAAATTATTATCTGATAAAAACACCCTCTTATTTTGTTTTAAAATTAAATCATGGCTTCTTCAAGTAGGCGTAAATGTAAGAATAGTCCTGACACCTTCTATTATATATGTGGCTGTTACACACTTCAACGTCAAAGGCACAATATTTCATCATTTGTGACACGTGCACAGATTGCCTTTTTTCAAGTTCCCCCTGGCCATCAAGACAAGAATTGGGATCCTCATATTGTGTGTCATAATTGTGAGGAAATCCTTTGTGACTGGACACAGGAAAAACACAAAGGAATGCCTTTTGGTATTCTCATGGTTTGGCGTGAACCTAAGGACCACAGCAGTAACTGATACTTCTGTCTGATCCATACAAAGGGCATTGGCAAGAAAAAATGGCATATGATCACATATCCTAATATTCTTTCAGCAATACGACCTATCCCACACTCTGAGAAACTCCCTGTTCCAGTTTTCAATAGTTTTATTTCTTTTAAGGATGAAGAAAGAGAAAATGGTGATCAAATGTATTTTGATAAAATGCATGAGGAAATGGTTATAAAATATGAAGGGTCATCTTCTGATGCCAAGCAGTCATTAACCCCTCAGCAGTTTAACCAACCCGAATTGAATGACTTAGTAAGAGAATTGGGCCTATCAAAGAAAGCAGCTGAGTTATTAACCTCCAGGCTTCAAGAAAAAAAATGTACTTCACCGTTCAGCTAAAGTATCCCATTTCAGGAAGCGTGAACAAATTTTTGTGGACTTTTTTTCCAAAGACAAACACTTTGTTTACTCTCATGATATTAGTAGTCTTCTCAGCCAGCTAGGTGTTACCACTTACAGTCCAACAGAAGGGCAGCTATTTCTTGACAGCTCTAATCAGAGTCTGAAATGTGTTCTCCTACACACGGTAATGTTTATGCAGCGGTTCCAATTGGTTATTCAACTCATCTATGAGAAGATTATAATGACATAAAAATTGTCCTCAACTTACTGAAGTTTAAGGAGCATAACTGGATCATTTGTGTGGATCTTAAAATGTTAAATTTCCTTCTAGGACAACAGAGAGGTTTACGAAGTATCCTTGCTTTCTGTGTTTGTGGGACAGCCAAGCTCGGGAGAAACACTGGACACAGAAGGAGTGGCCGAAAAGTGAAGCTCTGGAAGTAGGGATGCAAATTATTGTGAATGAACCTGTAGTTAATCAAGACAGCATCATTTTTCCACCAGTTCACATAAAACTTGGCTTTAATAAAGCAGTTTGTCTTTTGAGGAGATAAAAGCAGGTGTACTTGATGGACCTCCAATGCAAACCTCACATGATGAAAAATTTGCCAGGAAGATGAATAAGGTGGAGAAAGCAGCATGGCAGTCTTTTGTGGCAGTTACAAAGACTTACTTGACAACAAAAAAGCAGAAAACTATGAACTTCTGGTTCAAAGAATGCTGTTGGCTTTCTGCGACATTGGATGTAACATGAGCGTTAAGATTCACTTCCTGAACAGTCACCTTGATAAGTTTCCTGAAAATCTTGAAGCTGTTAGTGATGAGCCAGGAGAACGCTTTCATCAAGATCTGAAAATGATGGAATACTGTTTCAGGGGCGATGGGACAGAAATATGATCGCAGACTACCACTGGAGCATCAAACACAATTGTCCTCAACAAGTGCACAAACGCAGGAGCTACAAACGCAAATTTTGCCTGAATAGAATTTAAATAAGTTTTGTGCAAATTTTATGATTAAAATAAGTGTTTTAATATGTTCTATTTTGAAATTGTAGACAAATTCTGATGCAATCATATCTCTTAGTGTATTAGTGTATTTACTGCATTATATAAATGTTATATTTTATGATGCCCAAGAAAACATATACTTCATTATGTTAAAGTAAATGTTGAAAATTTTACAATAAGATGAAAACCTAAAATCTTGAATTGCAAAAGAACTGTAGCTTACAGAGAATAACTAATGTCATATTTGAGATCAGCACACTCAAATTAGGTAAGAACGAGTGTTTTTGTGGATGCAACAAAAAGTTTGTTCCCCAGCGTTAGTTATAATAGTTATTTTTCATGAAAAATGAACATATGATTGAAATTTTACTATTTGTGAAAACATAACCTGCATAATATATAAAACCTGAGATTATAATTATTGTGAAACCTATAAAATTTCCATCATTAGCTAAAAAATCTGACATCTTCGTAGTAGATTAAAATGAATAAAGCAAAGATCAGTTAAGTATAAAGCAAAGAGAAGCCTCTAAGTTTACAACATCAGATGAAAGCCAACTAATTATTAATTAGAGGATAGACTAAATGGGTTAATACAGAATATTCTCCATGTTTATTTTTTTTTAAGGTACAACGACTCAGAGCTTTTAAATTTTTACACTGTCCTTGTCTTAAGGCATTAGAAGACAATGGTATTGCTTTTTAAATATGGGGGTCCTATGAACCTCATTTCAACAGCAACCTTGATATTCTGTTTCTATTCAATGTCACATTTTCCAAAATCTAACTGTTAGTGCTTCCCATGTAGTTAATAAGTAAGCCCATCAGGACACAGGCCATGAAGGGTTTAGAAAAATGTGCAAAGAAGAAACTGGCTCTAGGATCTAACAATATGAAGACAGAGGAAAACAAAACGTAAGTTATTGAAATTGACAGTGAGTAATTTGGAGGGAAAGAGGAAGAGAAAGAACTGTTACTCTATGTAGAAACTGGCTCAGAGATGTAGTGAGATGGAGTGAGGAAAGAGAAAAGAGAAACCATATATAAGAACAGGGGCAAAGTTGATATTGGTTATAGCCCAAATCCAGCAGGGATTGGTGAATATTTATGAACCCACATTAATGAGGCATTGAAACCAAATTGAAAACATGATAATTAGTGAAAATAATTAAAATCTGGTTACCAGTGAACTGTTTCAGTTTGGTTAGATTGCACTTAGGTTTTGGAGGGGGTCCCAGCATTAGAAATGGAGGTGCCTGTACAAGGAAATGAAGGAACTTCAAAGCCTATTTTTTTTTTCAAGGCAGTAGTGACTTGTAGAGATTTAGAAACTAGGTCAGTGCTAGTGTATGTGTGTATGTACTTATGTATGTGTGTATGTATGTATGTGTGTGTGCGCGCATGCACGGGCTCACTGCAAACAATGTTGAACTCTCATTTCCATTGCTTTAACAATTTTATCTTTGAATCTTTAGCCAAACACAAGAATTGATAAATAAAATGAGTGTGTGAGTCAGTAAGTAATGTTTGAAAAGAAGGCTTATAAGTAACATTAGTATAATAATTATCAAGAATGGACCAAACATTAATTAAAAAAATAAAAAAGAATGCTGGCACAAAATAAAAGATAAAGGTTGAAATTTATCATCTTCATATACAGAAAGGAAGTTAAGATGGCAAAATATAGCCTGCTTCTGGTAGGCCCACTGATGGTGGAGTGCGGAATGTGTGTGTTTAGATGTCGTATAAGACTGAAAACAGTCCAATGTGTGTTTCCTTCTCTCAATTTAATTCTTTCAAGTGGAAGATGTCTAATGTTAGCACCGTATGCAGTTTTCAAAGAAGGGAATAAAAGGCCAGCCTCAGCTTTAGGTATTCCTGGGTTTTATGTAGCAAAACCACTTGCTAATCCCCCGACCTCTGCTCTGTGGCTATCTGGAACTACCTGGCATTCCTACAGCAATTTGAAGGCACCTAAACTAAGTTGAGCTATATATTACATTGCTCAACTTAATTTATTTGTTTTTAATGAGTTTACTATTATAGTGAACAATATGTGTTTTTCAAATATTTATGTTTACTATTTATTTTTGGCACATTGTATAGACAATGCCAAACAGGGAAGAAGGAGATAGAAGCACTGTTCTATTCTAGAGTAAGGTTTTGGGTGAGGGGAGGCACAGTTAGAGCGGCAGAAACTGATAAGCCCCTCAGCTAGAGTACAGAGCCATTGGTGAGACAAATCTGGGTATATGTTCATTTCTTTTCAAAGGTTTTACATGCTCATGGCCTTGACCCTCTCACCTCAACTTGTCCAATCAAGGCAAGGAAATGCAATTTTCTCTTCACACCTGGATTAAGCAACAAGTATACTACTGGTTTATTTCTTTGTGCAAGTGGGAAACAAGACTATCAACAGTTGATCATGGAAGTATTAATACTTGAAAAGTCTAAAGTATATATATACCATTGAAACAGAACTTGGGGTGAAAGTAGAACTGAGAAATAGAAAACATTACTAGAGTAGGTAAAAAGGTTTGGTGCATCAGAAAGAGGAAAGCCAACACCCAAGGGAAAACCAAGCAAAAGACTTGAAAGAAAAGTAATAAAGAAAAATATCATCAAAAACTTTATGTCTTGGTAATTGACCTTTTCATACTTCAAAAAGCAAATTAAATAATTGGACTGTGTTATGTATCTACTCTTACCTTGCAGATTTCTATATATTGATGGTATCTAATATTTGGGTGCAAAATATAGGCTCTAATGTACAATTTGTAAGATTTTAAAATGGTACTATATATTTGGAGGGAAGTGCGAGATTACTGAACAAAATTTTTAATATTTAAAAGTACATAATCACATTTACTTCCAAGAAGCTGTCTGTCTTATAGGAGCACTTATAAAAATATGTAAACATATATATAAAACGGTGTTTATTATAACATTATTTAAAGTTATAAAATATGTGCAGTTCAAAACTCTATCAATAGGAATCAAATCAATTATAAAAAATACATATAATATACTTCCAGAAAATTATTAAAAATAAGGCATCCTCTAAGTATTTTAATAGGTAAATATATTCTTACTGTATTATTGAGAAAAAAATAAAAGCATGTTTGAGATCAAACAAATATTACACTAGGGAACAAAATTTTTGTTGCATCCAAAACACACTTGTTCTTACCTAATTCAAGTGTGCTGATCTCAGATCTGACATTAGTATTTCTCTGTAACTTACAGTTTTTTTGCAATTCAAGATTTTAGGTTTTCATCTTATTGTAAAATTTTCAACGTTTACTTTAACATAATGAAGTAGAATATCTTCTGGGCATCATTTTTGTGAAAATATAATAATTTATATAATGCAGTAAATACAACTAATATACTAAAAGATATGATTGCATCAGAATTTGTCTACAGTTTTGAAATAGAACATATTAAAACACTTATTTTAATCATAAAATTTGCACAAAGCTTATTTAAATTCTATTCAGGCAAAAATTTGCGTTTGTATCTCCTGCGTTTGTGTACTTGTTGAGGACAATCTCGTTTGATGCTCCAGGAGTAGTCTGATCATCACTAACAGCTCCAAGATTTTGGGGAAACTTATCAAGGTGACTGTTCAGGAAGTGAATCTTAATGCTCATGTTATGTCCAATGTCATGGAAAGACAACAGCATTCTTTGAACCAGAATTTCATACTTTTCTGCTTTTTTGTGGCCAAGGAAGTTCTTTGTAACTGCCACAAAAGATTGCCATGCTGTTTTCTCTACTTTATTCATCTTCCTGACATATTCTTCATCAAGTTTTAGGGTTCGAATTGAAAGTCCATCGAATACACCTGCTTTTATCTTCTCGAAAGACAAGGCAGGAAAAGCAGAAATAATACGGTGAAAGCATTCACTTTCTCTATTCAAACCTGAACAAACTGCTTCATTAAGCCAGGTTTGATGTGAAGTGGTGGAAATATGATGCTGTATTAATTAACTACAGGTTCATTCACAATATTTTGCATCCCTACTTCCAGAGCTTCATGTTTCTGCCACTCCTTCTGTGTCCAGTGTTTCTCCTGAGCTCAGCTGTCCCACAAACACAGAAAGCAAGGATACTTTGTGGAGCCTCTCTATTGTTCTAGAAGGAAATTTACCATTTTAAGATCCACACAAATGATCCAGTTGTGCTCCTTAAACTTCAGTAAGTTGAGGACAATTTTTATATTATAATCTTCTCTCAGATGAGTTGAATAACCAATTGGAACCGCTGCATAAACATTACCGTTGTGTAGGAGAACACATTTCAGACTCCATTTAGAGCTGTCAAGAAATAGCGCCATTGTGTTGGACTGTAAGTGATAACACCTAGCTGGCTGAGAAGACTACTGATATCATGAGAGTAAACAAAGTGTTTGTCTTTGGAAAAAAAAGTCCACAAAAATTTGTTCACGCTTCCTGAAATGGGATACTTTAGCTGAATGGTGAAGTACATTCTTTTCTTGAAGCCTGGAGGCTAATAACTCAGCTGCTTTCTTTGATAGGCCCAGATCTCTTACTAAGTCATTCAATTCGGGTTGACTAAACTGCTGAGGGGTTAATGACTGTTTGGCCTCAGAAGAAGACCCTTCAGATTCTATAACCATTTCCTCATGCATCTAATCAAAATACACTTGATCACCATGTTCACTTTCTTTGTCCTTAGAAGAAACAAAACCATTGAAAACTGGAGCCAGGAGTGTCTCAGAGTGTGGAATAGGCCGTAATGCTGAAGGAATATTAGGATATGTGATCATATGCCATTTTTTCTTGCCGATGCCCTTTGTATGGATCAGACAGAAATAACAGTCACTGCTGTGGTCCTAAGGTTCACACCAAACCATGGGAATACCAAAAGGCATTCCTTTACATTTTCCTTTTGTCCAGTCATGAAGCATTTCCTCACAATTATGACAGAAAATATGAGGAGCCCAATTTTTGTCTTGATTGCCAAGGGAAACTTGAAAATATGCAATCTGTGCACGTGTCACAAATGATGAAATATTGTGCCTTTGACATTGAAGTGTGTAACACCAGCGTATATAACAGAAGATGGCAGAACTATTCTCACATTTACGCCTACTTGAAGAAGCCATGATTCAATCTTCAAAGAAAATAAGAGGTTGTTTTTGTCAGATAATAATTTTTTACATTTATAAACAACTACCAGGCAGTGGTGTAGTGGATAAAGTGTCAGACTGGAATTTGAAAGACCCAGGTTCGAGACCCCACAGTCGCCAGCTTGAGCACAGGCTCATCTGGTTTGAGCAAAAGCTCACCAGCTTGAGCCCAAGGTCGCTGGCTCGAGCAAGGGGTCACTCGGTCTGCTTAAGGCCTGCAGTCAAATCATGTATTAGAAAGCAATCAATGAACAATTAAGGTGTTGCAATGTGCAATGAAAAATTAATGATTGATGCTTCCCATCTCTCTGTTCCTGTCTGTCCTGTCTGACTCTCTCTCTGTCTCTGTAAAAAAAAAAATTACAATCATGTAGAAGTGAGGTTTGTAAAACATTAATTGCCTTGTGGTTATGATCAATCCAAGAGTCATTGCCCTTTAATTCCAATTTAAAAACCATTAAATTTAACAAAAAGAAATTAAAATTGAATAAAAACTAGAGCATGTACCAAAAAATGGACTTCAGATTTGGAATCAGTGATGCAGAAATATATATATAGAAACAATTCTAAAACATCATGCAACAGACAATGGAAAAAAATTGTTCCTCAGTGTTATCTCTCTTGTTCACAATCTCTCTATATATGCATGCAGGTATACAGATGCACACAAAAATGTATAAATAATTGAAAACAAAATAAAAATGAAACCTTAAATACAGAGGCAATACAAATTAAAAGTAAGATATCATTGATGTGCTAGTTGAGTTTGTAATGAATATGAAAAGCTATCTTGAATATCTACTGCCACTGGGAAATATGGCATTACATTCAGTTATTGCTGTAAAACAATTTCATATTCAAATCTATTAAATCACAGGATTAATACAGTATTAATATGTTTTACTTCAAATAAGTTCAAAACTATATCCCAAGTTTTAAAAAATTACTTTAGAATTTTGACATCTATATATTTGGTAATAGGAAAACACTCTAGATATATTCAAGTAATCAGTGTGGGGCATGGCTATGGGTGTAAAAATTGAGCTATTCAGTCAAAATAAAAAATACTTCAAAACTAAAGAATTGCTATTTTAAAATAGTTCTCTAATTTTGTATTCTTATCCCATAATATTCATGTAATATATGTTTTTTTTTAAAATCTGGCTTCTAGGGTTTCTTAAACTTACATATTTGATAAATAATTGTGTAATAAAAATTGCAGATGCTTGCTTATATTTCATAGGAGATGAGTAAGTTAGAGGAGCGTGTGTATAATGCATCGGCAGAAATTATGACTGTGAAAGAAAAACAAGCTCATTTGGAACAGGAAATAAGAGGAGAAGTGAAACTACTGAACAACATCACTAATGATCTCAGACTGAAAGATTGGGAACATTCTCAGGCACTGAAAAATATCACTTTTATTCAAGGTAAAATATCTTCTTGTTCTTTCAAAAAGTGACATATTAAAATGTATTGATATATGCAGAGAATTAGTCTTCAAAATCTTATAGCTTAAAATAGTTTTTATATCTAGAGGAAGGCATCTTCAGATTATATTAGGACATGGTAAAATAATAGTATCCTTCCTGGTTTCCTTTATGAGAAAGGGATAAAAAAAAGTAAATGAAATCTCTCTTAAGATCTAATGAATCAGTGTTTCAAATATCCCATATTACTAAAAATTGAAGAATTTATCTTAAGGTACAAAGTTCTCTACCTGTCTATAAATCAAGCTTGTTAATTCTTTTTTAAAAAACTAGATTCTTTCTTATGTCTTACCCCTGTGCTATTATTTGGAGAGTTCAAAGACTTTTCTAATTAGGAAAAGTCTTTGAACTCTCAAAAAACAGAAAACAAAAAACAATGAATTTTTCATTTTCTTTTTTACTTGTTTGTAAAACAAGGTGAATTAAATATTACTGATTTTCAAATTAATATATATATACTATGTATTTTTTCTCATTAGACTTTTAATTATATACATTTATACTATTTTTCATATTTATCTTCAACCTTTTGGTGTAGTTTTGTTTAGGTTTGCCTCTCATAAAGAAAAGTTCCAGAAAGTTACATATAGTACATTTTTGTTTCCAGTGTTCAGAATTTAGTACAAATAAATAATCTGTATTTTCAGATATAAACACATATAATAATAATAAGAATGTTTGGTTTTAGACCTTAGCTTTATGCAATACATTAAAGTTTTAATTATTTTTTTAAAAAGAATGATTGTTTTTAAAATGTCTGCTAACGAGCCACACAAAATTCATATTAATGTCTATCTCTGAAATTGATGTAGATGAATGGATCCTGAAATACCCAAATAATACCTACTTCTTGGGTTTAGATATTACAGGCATCTTCTCTTTATTATTGTGCTTTATATCTTGTATAGAACAAATTGTATGTATTCTTTAATTATCAGATTAAAACAGATAATAAAGAAAAAGTTGAGTTAATCAGCTTTCTCTCTAACAATTATAGACAACTCCACTTTAGATTTCAAACAATTTCTGAAACTTGACAAATCCAGACTAAATCCTTGATTTCTGAGCATCCCACCCCTGTATATCCCTAAAAGTGTTGCTTTCCCATCGTATCTGTTTGTTGTATTATCGTTCAATTTGTGACTTACTCCAACATTTTGGAAGCTATCTTTGAGATTTCTCTGTCTCTCACTCCCTACACTCAATTCATGTATGGGTACAGTTTGCTCTTGTATAACAATTTCAAATAAAACTCCTTTTCAGCATCACCTCTGCTACTATTCTAATTTAAGCAACCGTATTCCAGTTTGATGTACTACATCAACTTCTCAATTGTTCTCCTTGATTCTACTCTTAAATTATTTTACGTAATATAGAACATAAGGTATTATCAAAAATTATCACTGGATATTTTCTTTCTCAAGCTTAAGACCCCCTCATTATCTCCCTATTAGACATAGAAGAAAATCTAAACTCCTACTTGGTCTGGCACCTATCTGCTTATTCACCCACATTTTCTAATTTTTTCTCTGTCTAGCTTGGAAATCTGGAATAATGAAAGTGCCATTAAAAAGTATAAGTTAATAAGGAAGGAGGGCTAGTTTCACTTGTCATTTTTCAGAATGTTCAGTAAACTCATTCTCTTTGTCTTGAAATGTTCTCTCTTGCATCTCAACTCCTTTTGGATTCCACTCAAAATAGCCACTTTAGAAATAATTTCTCCCCCATTCTCATTCTCCTCCCCATCTCTATATTATTATTGGCTCTAACTTCCTCACAGTACTTATTGCTACATGAAATAATTTCCCATGTTTATTTGCTTATTAATCATGTATCTTCTCCAATAGAATGTGTGTTCCAGGAAGTTGGGTCTTGTCTCCCTTGACTTATTTAGCTTCTGTTAGAGCACCCGATATATAGTGGGTTAACAATTACGTATGTGTTGAATGAATAAGCAAGACTAGTGCTTTCATTTCCTCTCATTCTTCATAGTTTCTTGTTAAGGTATAGTTTGTAGTGGCAGTACCCATCTTTCAGGTTTCCAAGATAGAAAATTTAATTGTTTTTATTTTTCCTTCTAAGCTTATCATTAGTTCTTATGTTCCATGTTCTCTATCCACTCATCACTTCTTTATATTCCTGTATAAACTATATTTATCCCTACTCTGCCAGATTATTGAAATAGTCTTCCAGTCATTTCCTGCCTCAATCTCTCACACCATAATCCTTTCTACATTTTTGTTAGAACACAGTGTTTCAAAGGGAAACCCTAGATTGCTAAAAGTCTTTTATTGCCTCCTCATTAGAGACATATTTTTCTTCTTAGCACTTAAGGTATTCTATAATGTGTTTCTTAACTATTTTTGAATGTCACATGACCTCCCTTTTTCCTTTTTAATACACAATATTTCAATTTATTTTACTGTGATTTTAATATACCTGATACTTTTTATATCCTGTCTCAGGTATTTTCCTTCACTTGAGATAATCTTTTTTCTTTTATTAGTATCTAAAAAATATCTATTACTCAATGTCTATCTAATATGTGACCTCTTACATGAAGCCTTCTCTGGTTCCATCATAGTAATACTCTTTTTTTCTTTTTTTATTCAGTGAGAGGAGGAGAGGCAAAGACAGACTCCCACATGTGCCCCAACTGGGATCCACCCAGCAAGGCCACTAGGGAGCAATGCTCTGTCCATATGGGGTGTTGCTGCATGGCTCAACAACCAAGTACTTCTTAGAGTCTGAGGTGGAAGCCATGGAGCCATCCTCAGCAATTGGGACCAACTCACTCCAGTTGAGCCATGGCTGCAGGAAGGGAAGAGAGAGAGAGAAGCAAGAGGGGCAGGGTTAGAGAAACAGATGGGTGCTTCTCTTGTGTGCCCTGACCAGGAATCCATACATGGGCCAAATGCTCTACCACTGAGCTAACCAGCCAGAGCTCGTAGTAATACTCTTGCTGACATGTATGTCTTACTTAATATTGAGAATTAAGCATTTTTTCCACAGGATAATTTTTAGTATGATTGTAATATCTAAAAATATTATGTTAAGTGAAATAAGCCAGGCAGAGAAAGAAACATATCATGTGACCTCACTCATTTGAGGAATCCAATGAACAGTATGAACTGAGGAACGGAATAGAGACAGAGGAGGGATCAATGGGTCCAGAGGGAAAGGGGATGATAGGAAGGGAGCAGAAAAAGGAAAAAGATTGGTCAAATTATACACACATAATACAACGTTATAGAGAGCAGAAAAGCTAATCCTGGATGGAAAGGGGGATGTTGTGGGTAACACAGGAGAGGGGGGGATGCATTCAGGGGGATGCTAGAGTCTATGTAAACACAATAAATTAAAATTGTTTAAAAAGACTGAAAAATAAAAAATAAATCTCATACTGTCTTCTAGTGAAATGTTGTATCTTCTTGGAAACAACATGTTTCTTAAAATTAAAGACTATTTTTATATTCTTTATAACACCTAGCCATGAAATACATTTTTAATAAATATTTATAAAACTATAACCCAGGGAGATATATTGTATAAATTAATAAGGTGTTTATTATTTGTGGGGTTTTGGATCAGTATTATTACTTTCTATCTTTTTATATTTACAATTGTTAAATAAGCATAAAATAAAAAAGATATAGATATTTTAATACATTTTTCAGGTAACTATAGTAATTAGATTCTCAAAGACTGAATTGTTGAAAAGGTAAAGGAGAGTTTATTGGGGAATGTGGATAACATCATTTAAAGAAACAAAGTTGGCGAACATTGAAGAAGAAAGTTAAAAGAAATAAAATATGATTTGTGTCAGTGGTGAAAAATAAGTAACCCAATGTTCGTTTGGGAAAATTTGAATGTCTTTTTCTACTATTTAACATATTTATTTCATGATAAGGAAGAATAAGCAGTTTATAGTATTTAAATTTGGAGATTTTCGTTCAATTACTTAATGGTATTTAAAAATTGATTGTGTCTTTAGCCATTATTAAGGAAAAATTAATCTCAGGAATAATGGAAGAACAAATGTCTAAAATGAAGTCAATTAGGTTTGGAGTAGTATAACGTAGGCCTTAATTATCAGGAAAGAGAGTTCTAATTCTGGTTTTGCCCAATTAGCTTTAAGACCTTGAAGAATTCACTGTCTTACCCTCTATAAATGTGTTTACTAAACAACCGTTAAGGCCTCTCCCAGATTAAATATACCTAAATCAGTAAGCATGAAAACTATAAGAATAGAAATAAAAGGGGGCATATTTAAATGTGGACAAAGCCTACCGGGGGTGAGGATGATGGAGACTCAGAGACCCGACTCTGGGGACCAGGTTCAGTGACATAGATCCTCTTTATTCAGGAAGCAAGCTAGTTTATATACACAGGTTCAGCCTACAGGGTGTTCCAGCGTGTTCTTCAAAGCCAATGGCTGAAAAGATCAGGGATCTTCTTGGTTGGCATTGAGTCACTTCCTTATAGTGGGCGAGTTCCCTCCTGGGTGTGCCTAGGAGAGTTTCAGGTGCTGGAGTATTCTCACAGCATTGCATCAGCCACAGCTGTTAGGAATGTGCTCTATGCTCCACCCACATTTAAACAGTAAGAGCCTAAAAGATTTGGGAGATTTCTATGATGATCTAAATATGAGGCAAGATTGAGAACAAGGTAAAATATTGATATTAATGATCATAATGAGTAGGACATGATGCATAGCTCTGGAAATGTGGGCAGATATTGTTAGTGCTATGTTATCATCTGAGGATTTTAAATAATGATATGCCTAGGTCTGCTTGCCTGTAAACTACACAGTGTTTATCTATGATGGTTATGATGACTGAGTATTCTAAATCAGTACCTTTCTTAGGGCTATATAGAAATTTTGGTATTCATTTTTTAAAAAATAAATATTATATGAAAGGAGCTAAATAGTGGACTTTTTATGTGTGTTTTATAGAAAGAATTGTTCCTGGAAACTTTTAGCTATAGCATTTATGAATTAATCCTGTAACTTCGCAGTTAGGAGGAATTAAAGATGAAGAAAAATAATGTGTATTCGTATGGCTTTTTGAACTAGAGCAAATCATACATTTTTTACCAATAGTTATCTAGTTCCTTTGACATATGTTAACAAGGGAATTTACAGATAGCATTATTTCCATTTGATATATAGAGATGGTTACTGATGTGATGATGAAATAGAATCTTGAGAAGCTAAATAGTAACTCAGAACAAAGAAGATGATTACAATAGACTCTAAGTCTCCCAACTTAAAGTTCTTCATTCTTTTGTCCAATACATGGTAGAATAGATTGCTACATTTTTTTATAGTGAGGTGAAGATATATAATACTTAACTTAATAGGTCAATCAGATAGATAGATGATAGATAGATAGATAGTTTTTTTTTAAAGCTGACTGAAGGAAATCTGAGGGTGAGATAGACAAAATGCTTTCAGATCAGAAAGAAAAGAAAACAACTCTAGAATACTCCCACTGCAGAGCCATGAATGCATAAACTAAAGCAGGGATGAAAAGGAAAGCAGTTTTGGAAGGTAGCATCATAGCATTGTGTTGAGAAAGGTCTCAAAAGTTCTATGCAAGAAGCTAAGAGGAAAGTGTTTTATGATCCGTGTACTTCTATCTGTCCAAACTATCTAAGACAACAAAAACATTTATTAAAGTAGTTTTCACATTTTGTTCTTAGCAGAAGAAGAGTTATATCAATGGCTAAAAATAAAACATTATGTAGTAACTGAGATTAATGCTAATTGAAGAATAAAATACAAATTAAAAAGTAACTTTTAACACTCTTAGTTAGACTCTGTAAAGGAAACATTGACCTGGTTTCCTACCTCTGAGATTCAGATACCTGATCTCAGGTTTTTTTGCTGTATTTGTTGTTCTATTTCTTTATAAATCAATTTATTTATTTTTTAAATTATGTTTTTATTTTTCTGTTGCAGTTGGCATTCAATATTTTATTCAGTTAAAGTATATAGTATAGTGGTTAGAAATTTATGAAACTTATGTATGAAGTGATCTCCCAATAAGTCTAGAACCCACCTGACACTCTACACAGGTATTATAATTTTATTGACTATATTGTATATGCTGTATTTTGCACCTTTGTGACTATTTTATAACTGCCAATTTGCATCAGTATTTTTTTTTATAAATTTTTTTTTGTATTTTTCTGAAGCTGGAAACGGGGAGAGACAGTCAGACAGACTCCCACATGCGCCCGACCAGGATCCACCCAGCACGCCCACCAGGGGCGACGCTCTGCCCACCAGGGGGCGATGCTCTGCCCCTCCGGGGCGTCGCTCTGCCGCGACCAGAGCCACTCTAGCGCCTGGGGCAGAGGCCAAGGAGCCATCCCCAGCACCTGGGCCATCTTTGCTCCAATGGAGCCTTGGCTGCGGGAGGGGAAGAGAGAGACAGAGAGGAAGGAGGGGGGGTGGAGAAGCAAATGGGTGCTTCTCCTATGTGCCCTGGCCAGGAATCGAACCCGGGTCCCCCGCACACCAGGCCAACGCTCTACCGCTGAGCCAACCAGCCAGGGCCTGTATCAGTATTTTTATATCAAAAAATAGAGAGGTGTTTATAACTTAGAATTTTATAAAATAACATGTATTTGTTATAACTGAACTAATGTTCCAACATTAGAGGCATATACAGCTACTATACATAGTTACATGCAAAATAACTTCAAAAGATGTAAAGGAAATAGACTAAATATACTAATGCATGAGATAATCTTTACCTATTTATGTGGCCACCTCTTAGAATTTTTCAGTTGTTACCTCTTCCCACCTAACTGATATTTGTAAACTAACAGCTCTAACCAGTGATGCTAAATATAGTTGTGTGTTGTTTTTTGGCTATGTATGTGGCTAAACCACACTAATTGGAAAATACTTCTTTTAAAACATTATTATTTTATTATTCTATGATACATCCAGGTTTGGTTCTTTCTTTTGGAACTGAAAAGAAAATTTCTAAGTGTTTTTGCTTTAAAAGTAAGGACAAATACTTGTAGAAGAAGGAATACTAGTAGGACACCTTTAAGTTCTAAAGACATTTTCAGTAACATCATTCTAAAGAAATAATTACCACATATCATGTATCTTTCTTGCTGGGCACAGAAAATTCAAGTGACTAATCAGTGTTGATCTAACTCAGTACTCAAGGACATCTGAGAAATTGTGAGACCAAGTAGTCAAAAATTTTTCTGTAATCTTTCCATTTTATTTTACAATCTCTATATCTATCTAGGGATTATATTTAATATTTAACTTGAAAAAGTATTCTTGTTCTCCCTTTCATCTGCTTGCCATTCCCCACATCTCTCTCACTTACCCAGAATTCTCTTTTTTTTCCATTCTACTCAATGTTCAAAGTACACTACAAATCCCACTTCTTCAAGAAAGTCTTTTCAAACATTGCTACTCATGCTGATCTGAATCTAACAAATATCTGAGTTCGCCACCTTCTATTCTATTGTTTTGATTGTTTACTATGTGTGGTTTTGTTTACCTGATGGTATCATTCATGAGTTATAAGTCCTTACTTATACATTTTCCACACCGCATCGAACTCAATATAGTGAAATCTGTTTACTATGTGCACAACACTAATGTGAGTTTGTGCCATCACTGACTCAGTGTCTCTCTCTGCTCCCAGATTATGAGAATTTAGAAAGGTGCTAGACACACATAACTATTTATATATAATTAGGTTGTCTAATTTAGGGCTATCTCATTTTATCAATACACAGCATTGTACTATTCAACAGCAGGGTATGCCTCTATCCGGGAAAGTCGGTCTTATTTATTTTGCATTATTGTATAACAAATAAAAGACTTTGAATTTACTTATACAACTGTCTTAACAAATGACAAATCCATTTTACCTGTGCTTTAAAACTATCATCAGTAATTGTAATTTGTTTTTTTAAAGGTCCTCGTGGGCCCCCAGGTGAAAAAGGAGCTAGAGGTTTCACTGGAACCGTTGGAATTCCAGGCTTTCCAGGTCCAATGGGTATGGTAATAGGACTACTTACTTATATGCTACAGAATAGGTAATGCACATCCATGTGTGTGTAGGAGGAACCACTTTGATTATTTCCTTATAGGTAGTGTATGTGTATGTGTGTGTATGTGTGTGTGTGCGCGCACACGTGCATTGGGGGGGAATATCACCTCGTCCAGCAGCCTAATCACTATAAAGTGCTGAAAGGCAACCACTGACTCTGAAGAAAGTTAAAAGCTTTAGCCAGAGCAACCACATGGGTTGTTCATAAGTCTCATGAATCTAAGGATTGCTGTCTATACCATCTTGGTCACATGTGGAGAAGAAAAGGAAAATCATCTTCACATTGAAAATATTTACAAGTTATCTGGTTTTTAAGATACAAAAATTACACATTAATAGGTTAAAGCCAAATTGCATTGCATTTCTTCTATCGTCCCTTAGTGGAATATATCCGCAGAAGCCTACAAAATCCAATGGTAAATACTGACTAGAATGCAGTTGACTTTCACCTTTGCTGTCAGACATTGTCTGTTTCATTTAGAGCAAAACTGTTTGCAATTATTTTCCTCTGTCTATGCTGTAATCTTGAATGTAATATTTTGAAAGAAAATAATATAATAACAGAAAAATAGAAAGAGCATAAACCTTCTTTGCTCTCAAGAAAATAAGGAAGACAATAATAGCATGATTGTCATGTTATTCTTGGCTAGAAATCAAGTACCCTGCATGCTTTCTGAAAGTGGGGAGTATATTGCATTGTCTAATTATAACTGGGTTGGTTGAGCTGACAAAACATGTCTCAATACCAGGTACTTCATCTTATTTTTCTGTCTTTTGATTTTATTAAGTGTTAATCTTTCTGGTCAATATTAATTTTTTAAAATGAAAAGTATGACTCTTACACCCGCCTGACCTTTACTTCACTGTGCTTAAAAAGTCAATATATAAAGTTCACATTAAAAAAATTAAAATTATTTAAAAAATATATCCATTACATATATAGATATATGTAAATATCTATCTATCTATCATCTATCTATCTATCTATCTATCTATCTATCTATCTATCTATCTATCATCTATCATGATCTATCTATCTAATAGGTTATTTGTGTGCTTTTGAAAGTACTGCCAGGTAAGATTCTTTATTCAGAAAGTCTTTCTACTTGACTAGCACTCAGCAGGATCTTAATAATGGTACATAAATGTCATAAGCAGGTGAGGTTACCAGTATTATGTCAGCTGTCAGAGCTGCTATTGTCAAAGGTCTGCCAGCTCCTTCATTACAATTGTCAGTGCTTTATAATTGAAGCGTAGAAGTTTAGACTGGGCTACAACTTGCCTTGCAAAGCTTCATCAGGGAGCATCTTTTGCAGCTATTTCTGAACTGTGGATGTATGAAATATAAAGAGGGATTTAAAAGCTTTAGCTTTAGTTAATACCATACAGATGCCATTGCAAAGCTGCTTTGATTCTTGTAGTGAGGGCTTAGTCCATTGCTGCTGGTTCTGCTCATTTACGCAAACAGGCATTATCCAGACCCTCATAAAAGAAAGATTACATTAGTTGGGGTGATAAGTTGACTTTTTTATGATTAGGTCACCATTTGGTTTGGTGTATTGCAGCAGAATATTTAAGTTATCAGGCATCTCTCTTAATGGATTTTTCCCTGCTTAATTGGTGAATTTTGTTTTGCTTTCTGACAGATTGCCTAACTGCTCCATACTACGTGCTAGGATAAGGAAGTTAAGAGCATATAATGGACTGTCAGTATAATTCTACTTCCTGATTTGAGCCAGTTCAGTAAAACCCCACCTATATATCTAATTAAACCCACTAAACTCAGCTTGACAAAGTCAAAGTCATCTGGACTCACAACAATAATATGAAAATCTGAGAAATTTAAGCAGTTATGCTAGTGGTCTTATATAATTAATACCATCACAATTCTTTTTCTTTTTTTTTTTAATTTATTGGGTTGGCATGGTTTCAAGTGTCCTACTCAATATAATACCCTCCACACACCACATCGTGCCCCCCAGCCCTCATGCAAAGTCTCTTTCTACCCCCATTTCCCTGTCTTTGCCCTCCCTCCATCTCCCTCCACCCCCACACCTTTCCCTCGGCGATGGCTGCCCCGTTGTCTGTATCAATGTGCTATGGATGTATGATTGTGGCTAATCCCCTCACCTCCCTGAATTCTGTCCCCTCTTTCCCCTTCCTTATGATAGCTGTCCTTCTCTTCCCTGTGACTCTGCCTCTGCTTCTATTTTCTTCCTCAGTTCATTGGATACTTACTCATATATGGGGAGCATCTTATGCTAAAATATGCGTTACCTTAAAATAATATTATAGAAATTTATTTCAGAATGTCATTTCCTTGGAATTATGCCAGTGAGAATGACCTATTTATTGTCTTTTACTTGAAAGAATGTTTATTGAGCACTTTTCCTGTGCTCTACTAGGCTCTATGGATCCCACAGAATTACAAAGAGTTTCTGCCTTCACAGAACTTAACAGTATGACAAGTCATTATATAAGGGTGATGAATGTCATCTCAAAGGCTCTTGATCTCATCTGAGATTCTTTGGGGACCACTTTCAGGGTTTTTCCACCATGACAGCTATGCTTTGAAAAATACCTTCTTAGTTCCAGTGGAAGCCTCTTTATAGGCCACTTAATGGTTAGTTTCTTCCCACTGTGGGGTTACAGGGTAGCCTGACCTGTTGGTACTACCTTTATAAGATGCCTTGAGAGGGAGCCAAAGACTCCTTGGCTGCAAGATTTTTATCATCAACTAATGCTGTTAACTTTTCTTACATAGCCTGATTTTTCTACCATAAGAATTATGACTGGAGGAGAAATAAATTGTATCCTCACTGTGGACACTGGAACACAGGAACTATATTTTATTAGACTTTACATCCATGCATGTCTTTATCCCGTCCCACCTCTACTTCCATTCTGACCTAGAAAGGCCTCTTCTCTGGCTTTGTCAAGGGCAGTGTTTGCTAAAATACACGTCTGAGTAAGAAATGTAGTGCCAATGAATCTGAAAAATGTCACTGCTTACTATGCACATATCATTAAATAAAACTAAATTCAGCTGCCTTTTCAAAAGCCTGGTGCAAATAATGATTACATCACTACAAAGAAGGAGGAAGAAGAGGAGGAAGAGGGCGAAGGGGGGGAAGAACCAACCCAAAGCATTTATCACGTGGAAGGCACTTTTTTCTGTTTTACATTAATTCACTTTTTAATTGAATTTATTGGGGTGACATTGGTTAATAAAATTACACAGTTTACAGGGGCACAATTCTGCAATACATCATCTGTATATTTTATTGTGCATTCACTCTAAGTCATGTCACCCTCCATCACCTCTATTCCCCCTACCCTATTCTACATCCCTCCACCCCTATTTTAATCATCACATCAAATTTATGATATAGGAATAAATACTATACCATTTTATAGATGCACAGGGAGGATAAGTGGCTTGCCTAAGGTCAAACAGCAGCTGGTAAGTAACGGAGCCAGTGTTTGAACCCAGATGTACATGAATGCAGAGTTTGTGTTCTTAACCAGTCTGCTAGACCACAGAAAGAAGCCTGACTTCAGAACTGGGAACCCAGGATATGTGAATAATAATCAGACCAATGTTACATAAATTGTTAGCTCTCCCTTGTCTTCTGTATCTACCTCTACAAAATGACAGCTTTTAACTGGATAATGTGGAAAGCCTCTTTAAACTCTTAACAGATTATAGTTAGGATTCTGTGTGAGATGTGTTTCTCTTGTCTGTGGATTAGTAGCAGGTGCTAGACCCTATTCCCCATGCTACAGATTATCGCAGAAAATGAACTAATTTCCACCTGAAAGGCTCAAAGAATCTGGTGTCTTGGAATAAAATTCAATAGTGGTGCTTATATTTAGGGGTTACATTTCCAAACATCATTGAACAAACTAGTCATGTAACTCTATGGGCTATATAGAGTCTGCTCAAACATCTCCCATAATAGAGGTCTAATAATTGAATAATAATGACTAGTATCACATGTACTTCATTTATGGATTTATTTTTCTACCTATTAAAAATGTTACATAATTCCTGAACAGCTGTATTCTGAATGTCACTATGATTTACTCAGTCAGCCATTGTTGGAGAGGCTCTCTCTGATTCCCCAAGGCATTCTCTATTTCTATTACATTTCTTTGTTTTCTAAAACTTTAATCTCCAAAATAACCTTCTATATTTATTTGTTAACTTTCTTACCATCTGTCTCCACACCGGGAGGTCTGTTTGGATAAGATCCTTTGTAACTCCAGGAATGTGCAGGGACTGAAACAATATGCTTGCTCAATATATTTTTGTTGCATTAATGGAGGTAATGGTAAAAATGGAAGTCACCAGTGAGTTGCATTCTATAAAAAGTCAAGGCTGGGCCTGACCTGTGGTGGTACAGTGGATAAAGCGTCGACCTGGAAATGCTGAGGTCGCCGGTTCGAACCCTGGGCTTGCCTGGTCAAGGCACATATGGGAGTTGATGCTTCCAGCTCCAACCCCCCTTCTCTCTCTGTCTCTCTCCTCTCTCTCTTTGTCTCTCCCTGTCCTCTCTAAAAAATGAATAAATAAAAAAAAATTAAAAAAAAAGTCAAGGCTGTTCTAAGATAAATTAAAAAGTTCAGAGTCAATGTTTTTATTTATAAATTTGAGTGACAGATCTTTATAATTGCAAGTGCAAAGGTCTGACTGCCTTGCTTAGATAATAAAGAAAATTATAAATATTAACTCATCAGCCAGTTTTGAGAACTGATGTTATATAATTTTTCAAGCTGTATACTGTGAAGTCCAGCAGTTATAAACTACAAAGTGTGTGTGTGTATACAAACATATATATATTATAGATATATGTGCACACATATCAATATATATATTAGTGTATATTGAGAAATTAAATTAAATTGAGACATCCTGACTATTCATATTTCTAAAAATAATTTGTATTTTATTCCTGTAGATATCTGCTCAATATCTGCAGAATCCAAATTTTACATTAGTTTGAATATTTCTTAACTATTTAGAATAATATAGTTCTGAAACTGAATAGTTCTTAGAGAACAGTTAACCCAAATTTAGGTGTCTATATGAAGGAATCTTAAGAAAATATTTTTTGATGAATTAAATACGTGTAAGTCCTGCTTCCTGAAACTTGTAAACTAATGGCAATATATTAAAAGATTAACATTAGCAAAAGGTGTGAATCAATTTTATATAACATTTTTTCCAAAGAGTTAACTGAGAATTGGATTACTAGGATTTCTGGGAACTGATAATGACTCCTAAAATGACATTTTTACCATAATTTATGTCAAGCTACTGGACGTTAAAATGGAATACTTTATCCCACAGGAAAATAGTATTTGCTTTCCTATGTAGTCTTCATAGCCACCATAGTGGTGTAGGGTAAAAACAAAACAAAACAAAAAGCTGTTTACATTAAAGTGTGTAAAACCATGGTTTTGTATATGTATATAATACATACCCATACATGAATCTTTGTATACTGTACACACCCCCGCACACACACACTCTTTCACATGTGTGTGGGTGTGTACGTGCAGTTACATTGTTGTTCAGGAGTCCAGTGGAATATATAAATACAAGTCCATGAGAACTAGGGTAATATATTCTGGAACTAGGACCCCAATTTTTTAAAAATAAATACTCTTGAGCTGTGCTTTTTCTGGGATAAAGCTCAAGAACCCAATTTCCAGCTCATTCATTTAAAAGCTGTCATTTTAGCTACATCAAAATCATGCTATTTGAAGACTCCTGATTAGATGGCTTAAGCTTTCTGGTTAAAACACCAAGATGTTTTCGTGCTATGTTTTTATTTGTAATAACAATGCTATTTATTGAAAACCTGTACTGCCTTAAACATATTAATGTTTTTCTTTATTATTTATACCACCTCTCAATAGCACACATGAAATTTTAGGAAAGCTATTATTACTCCATTTGGAGATTCACATATAGCATACTTATTAATGAAACTAAATTGTTCTGTTATGCTATGAAGTCGATCTGAAAAGTGAACTATTACCCCTGTGTTTCATTCATTAATGATGCAGGTCCTCCAGGTCCTAAAGGTGATCAGGGACCAATCGGCTTTTCTGGACTTCGAGGAGCCCCAGGACCATCAGGGAAGATGGGGAGGCCAGGTATTATAACAATTTTTTCTTTATAGACTATGAAAAATAAACACCAGATCATAGATATTTTTTCAACTTAAGTAACCAAAACAATGGTTATCATAGTGTGAATAGTAACACTCAAAGGCTGAATATTTAGTTGTCTGAAACATCTTGAAACTTTTTATTGTCCTTCTGAGGAAAGTTTCTGTGTCTTAAAGGAAAATAGCTATATATAAAAAAAGAGGATTTATAAACTTTACACAACCATAAATCACCATGAAGAATGGTATCTATTTTAGAACAAAGAGGTGGAAAGTCTGGCAAAGAAAAACAAACACACAAAGTATAAATAATATTTTAACCAAAACTGGCCAGACCTTCTTAAATTATAGTTCGCCAAGTACAGATTGGCCTGAAATCCTACCCTATGCAAGATAAGCTGCCTGCTATTATATACTGATATATTACTGATAGAATCAATTGGAGTTCGAAAGACCAGAGTAACAGGCTTTAATGAAAGGACACCTGCCAGGCTGTCTCGTCAGGGAGAGCAGCCCCTGGCTACAATCTGAGGCCACGTTTTAAGGGCTCGGTTTAGGGAAGTAGGAAGGGTAACGGGGCATTTGCTGATTGGCTGTCGCTATCGCTGGGCGCAGGGGTACTTGTCCATTAATCAGGAATGTTGGTGCATTTTCAATCGTCAGCAGTTTCAACTGTAGGTGACTTCCTCGGACATTCTTTTGTGGTTGGCCACCTGCCGCAAGCCCTGAAATGAAACTCGTGCCGGCAGGGTGAAAGAAACGAGACCTAAGAATTACTACTTTATAATTAGCATTATTTGCGTTCTTTAAAATTTACATAGATGATGATGTCATTTCTATTTTTTATGCCAGCCAGTAGTATAAACTTGAATTGTAAACTCTGCACAGAAATTTTAGAATTGAACAGGTTTGTTTCCTAAATTGAAAGTAAATTATGATCAGGAGAACAGGATTTTTATCGCTGGATGTTTAAAAAAGTTTTTAGAATAGTTTTAGGTTTGTAGGAAAATTGTGCAGAAAATAGAAACTTTCATGTCACCTGTCCACGTACAGTTACCACTATTATGGCTAACTAGCATCGGTGTGGTATGTTTGTTACCATTGACTAATAGTGAATCAGGATTATGAAGTAAAGTCCACAGTTTACATTAAGGTTGACTGTTGGTGATGTTTATTCTATGGTTTTGACAAATGACATTATAATATCACACAAAGTAGTTTTATTGCCCTACCATGCCCTGTGGTCACCTACCCATCATTACCAGCCCCCCAGCCTGTGGCGGCCACTGGTCTTTTTGCTATCTCCATACTTCTGCCTTTTCCAACATGTCATACAGTTGGAGTCATATTATGTGTAATCTTTTCAGGCTGGCTGATTTCACTTAGCAATTTCAGTGAATTCATTTAAGGTTCTGCATGTGGTCTGATCACTCGTTTCTTTTTAATGCTTAGTATATTCTATTGCATGCTGTATCATAGTTTATCCATTCACCTGTTGAAGGGCATTTTAGTTACTTTTAAGTGTTGGCAATCATGAATGAGAGCTGCTTTAAGCATTCACATGCATGTTTTTAGTTGGACATGAGTTTACCTGGAACTGTGATTGCTGGATTGCCCGGTAAACCTGTGTTCAGCTTTGTGAGAAACTGCCAAACTGTCTTCCAAAGTGACTATACCATGTTGCATTTCCACCAGCAATGAATGAGAATTCCTATTATTCCACATTCTCAGGCATATGATATTGTTACTGTTTTGGATTTTAGCAATTTCAGTAGGTGTGTTGGGGTATTTTTGAAAGTATCAGTGTCAATGGCAATTAAGCTTAGAGAAAATAAGCCACAAATAAGCAACCTACAATAAGTTTCCACCAGAGACCCGATTACCTGAACGAAATAGTGACTTACGCACCAACCATTTCTAAAACCATCTTGATTTAATTATGCCTTTTCAGCAACATGGGAAGAAGTATTTGTTCATTTGTTAGAAATTATATGCATCACTCAAAAACTGCTAAATTTACTATATGGGTGATTTGTGTTCCATAGATAAATATATTTAAAAATTTTGGATTTGGCAAAATTGCAAAGCTAGCAATAGATTATTCCAAGATCATTCAAAATAATACTGTGAAGTGAGAAGACCATTTTTTCCTATATTCTAAGTCTAAAGTTAAAATGGTGCATTAGTCTACGATCTATCTCAAGTAGCTAGTCATTTACTATCCCTGGCAAGTCGTGGTAAAATTTTGTTTGGGACTCTTTCTGGTGTGCTTTATTTGTAACTTCCTGTTTACATTAAATCATAATGATTAACATTATAAGTGAATTATCATTATGAACTATAGGTAATCAATAGATATCCTAAAATGTTTCTAACAGTTCTTATCACAAAGCAAGCTATATATACATATTGAGTATTAACTACAGCTTATATAAGTTTAGATATTTTTTCACTTTCAAACTCCTAGAGTTCAATTAGCCAAAGTACTTGAGGGAGCATCACTCATTTATTCACCAAGTCAACACAATCTTACAAAAGTTCCCTGTATGTTGGAGATGAACATAGCATAGCCCTGCCTTCAATGGTCAGGCGACAGAAAAATGCAGAAGCGGATAGCTTTAATGCAATGTGGTAATAAGCATTTAGGAAGCAGGACAAAAGCTATGGGAGTAGAGAGTAAGAATGATTAATTCTGTAGAGCAAGATGTGTTGCAGTGTTAGTACTGGCTTAAAAGATATTTAGAATTTCTTTCTTTTTTTTTATTAAATGAGAGGTGGGGGGGGGGAGACAGACTCCCACATGTGCCCTGAATGGGATCCACCAGGCAAGCCCCCTGCAGGGCAATGCTCTCCCCATTTGGGGCCGCTCTGTTACTTGGCAGCCAAGCTATTTTAGCACTTGTGGTGATGCCATGGAGCCATCCTCAGTGACTGAGGCCAACTGGAGCCATTCGAGCCATGTCTGCAAGAGGAGGAGAGAGAGAAGGAGGAAGGGTAAAGAAGCAGATGGTCACTGCTCCTGTGTGCCCTGACGAGGAATTGAACCTGGGACTTCCACACGCTGGGCTGACACTTTACTGCTGAGCCAACTAGCCAGGGTGATACATAGAATTTCTTTAGGTCTCTGGTTCTCAAACTTCAGCGGTCACCAGAATCACCTGTAAGTTCTGTTCAAACAGCTTATTGGGCTCAATCCCCAGTGTTTCTGATTCAATTATCAGGGATTGTGCTCCCAAAAACTCATTCACAGCACTTGTCTGGGATACACCACCCTAAGGAAATGTAAAACAAGACAAATAAATTGTAATGGGAATAGTTAAAAAACACAGTTTAGATTGAAGTGGAAGACACCAGGATTCCTGGAGAAAGGAGGAAGGCACAGTCAAAGGAAGAGGAAAAAAAAAAAAAGGACGGATAAACCCAAACCAAGTTGATTACACCTCACTTCTGTATACTTTTAGTAAAATCGACGTTTAATGTCCTTGTACATTTAAGATAATGTGTGTAAAGTATCTACCCAGAACAGTGCCAGGTTTGTAACAGGGTTTCTAAAATGATAAAATAATAATACTTAACATGATAATAATCATTATTATTATATTTGAGTTTCTGTAGATTATTATGAATGTTAGTCTATCTCCATTTAAAGCAAGCATTGTGAATTACCCTAATTTTTAAAAGTTTTTTTTTCTTTCTTTCCCCCCACCCCAAGGAAATCCCGGACAAAAAGGCCAGAAAGGGGAAAAAGGAAGTAAAAGCACGTTATGTAAGTTTATAGTTTCCTGTTTATTTATGTGCATCTTTGTAATAAACAAGCTTCGATAGTAGTGGTCTGGGCTTGAAGCAAATGTTGAGAAAGAACTTTAGCATTGAACTGTGGAGACTCTGGGGAAGACAGCCACATTGGCTACGAACAAAGTATGCTAATTGGAGTAAAACAAATAGATTAAAATTAGACAACTCTTTGAATCTCGTTACCCATTTGTATTTTATTTTTGTGATGAACACAATTTTCTAAAAAATCCCACATAGAAAATTGTTCACTATTCAAGCCAATTTCTATCTACTTAAGGAAAATCAAGCTGATGAATAGAAACAATTATACCCGCCCTACCTGTGAACTGAGCGTACTGAAAAGTTACATATAGGAATTTGGATCATCTAAAAGCCCTGACAGACTAGTTTTCAGATGGGTGAGGTTTTTGTGTTTTGCTTTATTTTACTAAAAACCTGAAAAGCGATATTCTATCTCTGAGGCCTTCAAAACTGCAACAGAATAGATATTACAGACGGGATCTCTGTTCAGTGGAGGGCTGAGCTCCTATGGTGAAGTAGAGACTCTGTAAATTGGGCCTTAAAAACTAAATATTAGACGATATGTCTTTAAAATTCCATGTCAAATGGCAATCACTGTATGTTAGCCGAATCTATATAGAGCTAAAGAATGGATTATGAAAAGGAATAAGGAATCCCTGATTGACCTCTCAGAATTTAATTCCTCCCCTGTGTTTCCAATAGGAACTACATGCGATGTACATGTCTGTCTTGGGAATAGCTGATACGCCTACATAGGGAGTCATAACCTTTACCTATTAGAGAGGTCTGTTTTAAACAGATTTTGAAAAAACCTTTAATATATTAAAAATCTACCAATTTTCCATCATAATTATTGTTTAAAAAATACAGGACCAATTTCTCTGAAGTAACATAAGTAATCATTTTAACTAAATCCTGTGTGTGGACACCACCTTCAGACCACTTAGGGTCCCCATTGTGAATGCCAGACACTTAACTATGGTGTAAGTACAGGACACTTTCCATAATTGTTGCATTGTTGATCTGTTTGCCTGAGTTAAGTCACACTGAGTATTGTGTGTCTCCTCCAAGTGCTTTACTGTTATGCAATGATTATTAGTGTTGTTATTATGTTAAGACAATAAAAACAGTAGATTTTTTCTCCTTTGATCATTTTTGTCTGCTGTATACTTTCTCCCCATTTCTTCCCCTTTCTCCTTGATGCTACATTTATTTTCAGTTGAGCCTTCTGTGTAACTCCCTCTTCCCTATCTTCATATTTTTTCTCTATCTTTATCTCTACCTCTATCTTCAGTTTTTCTTTAACTCCTTTTCTCCTTTTCCTGAGACTTTCTCTGCACTACTTAACTTTGAGTCTGGCTAATCTTGGCAAAGAGAGGACTTCTTTATTTTGTAGTCTATAAACTGAACACATACACAGTCCTTGTTGCCCGAGGTTATCAACTGCTTCGAACAGTTTTTTTTTTTCAGATGTGTTCAGAAATGTTTTCAATTACAGATATTTTCATGGCTGTTTGAAGTTTATGTGCACTCTTTCTCCGAGAAAGCGTTTAGAGAGATATATCTGTGTGTAAGCATGTATAGCCTCCAGATGCGATGGAGAGTATATAACTCTATAATGTTTCAAAAGAAAAGAACCACATACACAAACATCTATACAGTATGTTCTGGATCTTCTTCTGTTCATGTCAGTATATACACCTCTACCTTTTTTCTCTCAATGGCTGTGCACTATTCCATTATATAGCTATACTGTAATTATCACAATATATCATTCAATCCACTAGTCATGAACATGTGAAGATTCTGTTTGCTTTGATTTGGCTTTGATAAACAATGCTACATTCAGCATTCTCACATGATATTGTGAGATATTTTATTAAAGAGAATATTTTTTAATAGAGAATTTTCTAGAAGTAGAATTAAGAGTTCAAAAATGACATGCATATTTACAATTTAGTAAATTCTTGCAAATGGCTTCTAAAAGATAGTGGCAGTTTATTCTCTATGAAAGTGCCCGATTCTCTAAATTTTCAATTAATTCTGATATATAAAAATTTATATTGAATTATTTTAATATACATTCTCTTATATTTTTCAGGCATGATTTAAATATAGTACAAATAATAATTGATTTCCTCTTTTATATATGTGTCAGGACCGGTACCACTCCCTGATCATATTAGGGCAAGGCCCTTTTAAGATCAGGTGAGCTTGGCAGGACACCCTCTGCTACCATCTCATTAAAAGGCCTTTCACTTCCGGACAAGTCATCAGCACAGCTGACTCCAAGACCCCTTTGCGGCTCCTCCAAACGACCTTGACTCCTGTGTGGTGTCCGGCTCCGCATGGCTCCCTCTCCTGGTCCTGGGTGCTGATTGGGCCTTTGTTTTCATGCTCATCCCGCTCCCCACTCCAGTATCCCACCATCACTACCATCTCCTAACATCCTCTCACATTGCTGATGGGATACTTTCCATTGTACTCACCGGCATGTTGTTGCAACCAGCCCTCAGAGCCAGGCCAGGAATCCTCTGACACCCACTCCTCTAGTGCTCGCTGAACCAATTTGACCCATGGGGTTCCAGGAGAAATCTCATCGGTACCAACTAGATGAGAGTCCTTTACGTCCAAAAACACTCTTCTTAACCACCGATAGGGACAACATGGAAGAAAATCCATCTATTTGTTTATCCCTATCTTCATCCTGTACCTCCTGCGACTAGACTCCACAGCTAATAAAAATAGCTACCGTGTCCGGCCTTATAGAGCTAATTGTATTATTCAATACAGCAGAGCTCGAATGAAGGAAAAACAGGGTTCTAGAGCTGTTTAGAGGAGATCAAGATTTTTCTAATTCCTTGCGATATTAAAAGTTCAACTGATTGTGATTTGCTTAGTTCACCTTCTTGTCTTCTTACTCTCTAAACTGCAGCACTTTTTCTCAAGTGTTATAGTGGGGTCAAGTGGAGCCAGAATGGTTCATTTGGCACTTTTGAATTAAAATTAAAAACAAAACTTGTTTTCTTAAGTTACCTGGCCATTTCAAGCAAGAATTTTTGATCATAAAAAAAAAAGTCCTGACTTTTTTAATTCTAAAAAGTTCTTTGTATTTTGTGCTATAAATATTCAGTATAGATCTAGGAGAAAAAAGAAATATTTCAGTAGAACTGGAGATATTTTATGTAGATTAACAAAGAACTAAAAATGAGGAAAGAGAAAAGGTAAGAAAAAAGCAGACCGAAAAAAAAAGAAATACATGGGATTCCACCTTATTTTTTAATAACTGTTTAATAATAGATCAGATTTTCACAACTCCTCTTTCCTTCAGGGTTTAACACGTGGTCCCAGGATCCACGTGTTAACACAGCATTAAGGTTCTAGTAGAATGCTAAGTAGTGTATCAGTATCTCACCACACCTGTTCTCTTCGCTGAGAAATGGACATCGTAACACCTACCTCACAGGGTTGTTGTGCGGAGCACACATGATACCGTGTGTGAAGATGCCCTATAAAATCATAAAGTGTTTTAAATACGGAAGATGTGGTTCAGAGTGGTCTCTCTGAGCCTGAACTACTCTTCCATGTTGGTATAATGCAGCTATTTCAAATCTGTAATTAGAAGGAGGGAAAAGGAAATGAAAAGTTAAGGAGCCAAATAAATGTCATGGACAAAAAGAAAGATGCTAGAGAATAAGATAAGATTTTATATCAGATAGAGCAATGCAAGTGTATCCATGTCACAAATCAAGGCGTTGCAGCCAGCCAGAAGAGCGTGAATTATAAATCAAAACAGCAACTAAACAGAATGCCTGCCAGAGGCCAGAAGCTGTCAACAGAGGTCAGAAAAAAATGTCAGGCTAATAAAACAAGAGTCCGGGCTCTGAAAGACAAAGCATGAGCCCAAGACACCACTGATGGGAAAGGTGCAGAAGTTGAAATAAATTGGAGTTGTCAGTGGTATGCTGGGTCAGTGCCTGCACAATACCAAGGTCTCCAGGAAAAAAAGAAAAAAGAAAAAAAAAGAAAAGAAAAGGAAGGTGGGGGGAGGAACCAGCCAGTTGTC
Source organism: Saccopteryx leptura (assembly GCF_036850995.1). Classification (NCBI taxonomy): domain Eukaryota; kingdom Metazoa; phylum Chordata; class Mammalia; order Chiroptera; family Emballonuridae; genus Saccopteryx; species Saccopteryx leptura. The sequence continues at coordinate 18,645,875 of NC_089506.1, forward strand.
AGATAGTCCTAAATATTAGCAAACCAGCGATGGGGACTAGCCAGTGATGCAAACATCTGGAGACTAGCCGAATCTCTGCTTCTGTGGTTTAGTGTGACGGGACTTCCTACCCCACTCTGCACCGAGGAGCAGGTAGAACCAGAGCAGCCTCTTCGCTCGCCAGCAGGCCTTGGTCGATGCCGGCTGCAGAATGGCCCTGATCCCAGAGATCCTGGGGACAATTCCAGGGGGTTCAGTTCACAAGTTATCTGACACCCCAGACTACAAATAGATTCTTAAGTGTGTGAAATACTAAACTGAACTTTCCAAATTATGGGAGAAGGACTTCCCTTTTTAGACAGAAATGATGCTGAATGCGCAGTTCAAATGCACAAATTATACCAACTTTAATAATTTATAACGAAAAGAAAACAAGTCTGAACCAAATGCTACTGCTAGTCCCATGGTTTGTCTGCTGTGCTCTCGGCCTGACTTGGAGGGGTAAATATTTCACTCAAGCAAAAGAATTTGTATCATACAATTAAGCACTGTGAGACTGTCCTAAGTATACCTATTGCTAATGTGTGGATTGCTAGTATGTTACTGGGCTTTGCTCATGCTCCTGAGTCTATAACTAAGATGTGACTTGAGAGTATCTTTTCTGAAACTCATACAATGATAGGAGCAATCAGTTTCTCTTTCATTTGATGTCCACTGAGGACTCAGCTCAACCGTTAATAAACTCTGGTCTTTCTCAAAGCATTCAATTGACCGAAGTAAAGCCTTCTCCTCCAATTACTAAATAATTATAATAATAAGCATTTAGAGAACATTTGCTGTGCACCAGGGGCATTTGATGCATTATCAAAGTACTATTTGCCATAAGCACTATTATTATTCTCATTTTATAGACTAGAAACTAAAGCTTACTGCTAATTAGTGGAAGAGCAGAAACTCAAAGCCAAGTGGGTCAACCTCCAAAGTCCCTGTGTGTAACTACAACTCCATTCAACACTCCCCACATAATTTGTATGTATTGTTTAAAATGTAAATGAGTCTTTTGTGTGTGTGTGTGTGTGTGATTTTTTTAAAAGATTTTTTTTTTCATTTTAGAGAGGGAGAGAGAGAGACAGAAGGGGGGAGGAACAGGAAGCATTAATTTCCATATGTGCCTTGACCCGCAAGCCCAGAGTTTTAAACTGATGACCTCAGCATTACAGATCAATGTTTTATCCGCTGCACCACCACAGATCAGGCCTTTATGTATGTGTGTGTGTGTGTGTGTATACACACAATATATATATATTATACAGGGGATATGGAGAGAAGAAGGAAGAGAGGAAGAATTTTTATGAGCACTTTGGTTTTGTACAATGGGCCTAATAATTTGAAGAACTGAAGGAGATAGAAGTTCATACAGCATGGCTTCTATGAAGTCAAATTCAAAAAAACACCCTGAATCAATCTCTATTTGTTTATGTTTCTGCCTTCATATTTAATGCCTCTACTCTCTTCCCCAAGAATGTAACTGAGAAATATACTCTCCCTGAATGTTCACAAAGCTTCTGTTATCAGAAATGAGGGTTACTTCTGCAGAGGAAGGAGCTACCTGTTACTAGTCTATCTTTATTTCAGTAACTGGCTCAATTTTAACATTTTTTCAATAGAAGTTGTCTGCTTTGGTGTCGTGGTTTGTTGCGTCTCTTTTTGATTGCCTCACCGTCCTCAGCAGCTGCAGCTGTGACTTAGCATAGCAGAGGAGACTCGAGCAGTGGTGCTCCAGGTTACTTAGACAAGTGCTGCTCGTTCTTGACAGTTATGTGATCTTTAAGGCTTTATTTGATCCCACAAACTGTTGCCAAAATGCATGGGATCCCGTTCACACAGTAGATGTGTTCCCCAATGCTGTATATAACTGATATGTCTTCTAAGTGGAAATAGAGGTTTCAGTCAGTAATGGATCCGGCAGTTAGCACGTGTTCTGTTTAGTACTTATCCCAGCTGACTCCCACAGCCTGGCTCTCACCAGAGCCACTTAGCTGGGAAAAAATCACTCGATACAGCTCCAACCGGGTCTTCTACACCAGCAAAACTTGAAATTCATTCAGTTATGCGCAGCAATGCAGCTGGAGTAGGGAGACCTAACCCACCACTTCCCATTCCTCCACAGCCCAGAGAACCAAGTAGCTTTTCTGCCCCTCTTCAAGTCCTGGGTCTTGCTTTCTTTTCCACAGTAAACTTAGTCTTAGACTAACGGAGGATCGTTCATTTCATTCTAGCTAAAGCACAATCTGAATATAGGTTCACAGCCTGTTACTTGCCCCTCACCCTGGCCTCTCTGGAAATGTGCTGTCCTACAGTGTGAATCTCAAGACCACATTTTCTGGAACAGCACAGTGACTTGCTTGCATGTGAAGTGTCCAAGACTGTCTCTCAGTGTGGCTTCTTCTACAGATGCCTGACCCTTTCTTGGGGTGCTATATTTATTTCCCTTTTGATTCTCCTGCATTCCTATTCACATCTGGCTTTATCCCTTACAAAGTAAAAAACACCTGGATCCCAGTGACCTTTCAGAGACTCATTACAGGAAACTATTTAAAGGAATCGTGTACATTCCGTAGCAAAAGGAAAAACGTGGGTCTCTCTAATAATATTTTGTGTAATTTAAAATTTGTATTTTCTAGAAATCCTGAAAGGTAAATTCTTTTAACTGAATACAAATATTTAGTTTCTGCACACAATATTTTTCAAACACTCCACATGGCTTATAGCATAACTCATTAATTCCCTATGAAATGACTATATGATGTATTCCAAAACATTTCTTCCCTCAGATCTTCCTGGTATATTCTCATTCAGTCCTGTTACCTTCTGTATCACCTGTACTAAAAACACTATTATTACTATACAAAAAGAATACATAAAATATTAATCACAAGAATAGCCAAGTAGATAATTATTACTGCTGTATCAAGACATCTAGTAAGTTCCCTTAGTACATTTAACATTTTTAAATAAGAGTTTTTTAACCCTTTAAAGTAAGTATTTCATTGACACAGAGATTATTTTTGTTAATAAGAAGTTTTCAGTGTGTTCAGATCACAACATAGCAGGTCTTGTCACTTAATTCTCATTTATAAGTTAGAAGAAAAGCTTATATTTTCAAATTTATACCCATTGAGGTGCTTTATTTCTCATTTTATTTGAAAATAATCAAAAACACAAAGAAAGTGAAAAAAGAAAAAAGAAGAGTATTAGTCTGCTAGGGTTGCCCAAACTGAATAACTCCGACTGGCTGGGTTAAATAACAGAAAGTTATTTTCTCACCGTTTCAGAGGCTGAAAGGTCAAGATCAAGGTGCTGTTAGAACACCACTCTTATTGGATTAGGACCCCACCCTATGACTTAATTTAATCTTAGTTGTCTCTTTAGAGCCTCTATATCTAAATATAGTTACATTGGGGGTTAGGATTTAAAACTATGAATTTGGAGAGTACAATTCATCCCAGGGTCTGTGGGCAGTCTCATGTCTTAATCTTAGCAGTTCAGGCTAGAATTGTTTCAGAATGTGTAAGATCCTGCTTCAGTTGTCTTTGCCTGTCTTTCTGTCATTTTGTTCTCAAAGAGGGCCTAAATGATAGCAGAAATAAATTAGAGACATTCTAGTGTTTTTGTAGCTACGAGAACAAATTCAGTTTTATTTGTTTCTTGCCAACATTACAGTTTCACATTTCAGTGATGTTCTTTTACATTATGGTATTTTGTTAAATAATAAAAATTGCCAGAATTGTGCAGTCTAAGTAGATAGTAACTACTGATGATGGAATGAATGACCTGGGAAATCATTTATAATGTTCTTTGTCAAATCGATGAATTTGTAAGAATTTTTTTTAAGTAGAAAGTAATATTAATTAGCTTAATCAAGAAACAAAACCTATCGGTTCACAATATTAAGACTTTCAAGAGCTAGATTTTGCTTCAGGCGTGACAGAATCCCAGAGCTCAAACTCAGTCATTTGGACTCATCTTCTGTCCCTGTTGCTGTTTCTTTTCGTACATGGTATAATCATTGTCAAGTAGGCTCTGCTCTGCTTCCTTATTTACACATCTAGCCTTGTCTGAGAACTAATGCCCCCTTCTCTCCTTCAAAAGAACTCTTGTTGTCTCTCCTTGGGTCCTGAGATTCCCCTTGACCAACAACGCTAGAGTCTAAAGAATAGATCACACTCATTGTCCCACCCAGTGAGGTGAGTAGCAAGTGACAGGTTAGACGGGATCACCCCTTCCAAATTTCAGACTGCAGGCAAAAGTGCCCTGAAAAAGTGGATTAAACTTGTGGTGTTGTCCAATAATATTTAGTAGTACCCTTGCAAATTGCTATCAGACAGCAATGTATTAGGTCAATTTTTCCACCATGCAAAGATTTATATCTAACAACCGTACTGAGTTCCAGTGTTGTTTGTTCTAGCAGATCTTTCCAGACTATGGAGAGCATCTAAATGACCTCTCAGGCTTTACCCATAAGTGGATGGCTGGGGTTAACATACAGACATTCTGATTTCATATTTGGGTCGTGGTCAAATATGTGTAATTACCAAAAGCTCTCCTTGGGATTCTAAAGTACAAGATAGTTGAGAAACTCTTTTAAACTTTTGTCCTCTCATCACCCATCCCAATAATTAGGCCAGATATTTAAATTTTTAAGAAATAATAATATTAACAATAAAAATAATTCCTATAATATGGTGACCCCTCTGTGCCAGGCGCTCTGTGTACCTCCTTCTCTTAATCTTCACAGGAAACTATCACTCTGCTGTTGTCCCCGTGAGGATTTAGACAGTGAAGTAGCCTGTGTGGAATCACACAGCTAATATAAATATATATGTGGTGGATGTGCAGTTTGAATCTTGGGGTATCTCATTTTAAGCTCTATCACTAAGCACAACATTATATTTCGGCATAAAATGACTCTGCCTCTCAATCCTCTTCAAAGTGAACTAAAATAACTCACAGGAAAGTCCTGGGAGAGAATTACAAAAGATGTCATAAAAATGGAAAAAAAAATTAAATTGAAAACAGGCAAAATAGCATATCCAAAAACAACAAAGAAGTGTGTAGTGCAATAAAGAGCCGGGCCCTGGTCTCCTGACTCCTCGTCTAGGGAAGCATCATTCTCAAGATGAGGGTCCTGCCCCTTCTCTGATGAGTAAGCCCAGACCCCCTCCTGTTGGAAATAAAGCATTTAGTTAGTAGCCCAGCCTCGCTAAGAACTCACAGGTTGAGATATATTTATACCGTATTTTATAGGTTTTCATTTTTTCCTTTCTGTTATTACCCAAACAAGATATGCCATCCATGTTTTCTTTCACGGTCTAAGAGCATCAACTTTGATTATGCAGCAAGAGTCAAGATTTAAGCTGAGCAAATGGAAACAGTGTTTCCTGGAGCATTCTTTGTTCAATTTTTTTTGTTTGTTTTTTGTTTTTTGGGGTTTTTTTTGAGGCATCAAGTGATCTGTCCTCAAATACCTCTGAGCACAGCTGTTAGACACAAATTATGGTTTCTCTTGTGGAGTGCAGAGATAATGAAGACCACACACTCTCTTGTCTTCTAACAGTTCCAATATGTCAATCTGATGACAGTATGCGGCGCTCTGAACAGTGATGAGCATAAACAAAATACGGCACATAGTGCCATGGAGAACATACATTGTCTTTTAATTTACCTCCCAATCCAATTCAAAGGCCAAACTACTCTGTTAATTTGAAAAATTATTTTCTCTTTGTAAAAAGTCAGAAAATCTGTACTGAGTTGTCAGCCCCGCCAATACCCGGACAGATAAAACTTTAGTCAGACGAGGGACACTTTTCCCCCGCAAGACCCATAGATCAAATCGCCCCTGGCCTGTGACTTCACAGGTTCCTAGATTAGCTTTCAGAATAAAATATAATGAATAATTCTATTACTACCATTTATATAGTACTTTAGAGTTGAACATACATTTTTCACATACCGTCATAGTTGAGACGTCAATCCTAGGAAGTAGGTGTTATGTTTATTTTATAAAAGAGTAAATGAAGCCACAAAGGGGTCATGTCACTTGTCAATATTTTCGCAGTTTAGAAAGAGGGCCAGGAAGGCTTCTGTGAGGTCTGGCTGAGGCTTACATCTTCAGAAATAAAAAAAAAAATAATGCAATTTATGCTTTTTATGCTGTGAATTTTTTTCATTAGCTTTGTTTCATATGTTAATGTATGCCTTGATTATTTTAGTGCCCTAGTGTTTTAAGTGAAGAGCAAAATTTTAAAAACCTTACAAATAGGTAAATACAATTCCCCTTTATACATTTTGAAATATTTTCCTAAGTAACTTTAGAGACTAAAACTCACTTAGAAATGAAATATTAGCCCTGGCTAGTTTGCTCAGTAGTAGACTGTAAGCCCAGCGTGTGAATGTCCCGGGTTTAATTCCCAGTCAGGGCACACAGAAGAAGCAACCATCTGCTTCTCCACCCCTTCCCCTTCCCTTTCTCTCTTTCTTTCTCCCCCCCTCCCAAGCCACGGCTCAATTGGTTCAAGCACGTTGGCCCCTGGTGTCTGAAGATGGTCAGTGGCCTCCACCTCAGGGACTAAAAATAGCTCAGTTGCCAAGCAATGGAACCATGGCCCCAGTTGGGCAGAGCATGCCCCCATAGGACGTTTGCCTGGTGGATCCCGGTTGGGGTGCTTGCAGGAGTCTCTCTGCCTACCTGCCTCACACTTAAAAAGAAAGGAAATGAAATATTAAGTAATAATAAGATTACTCTAAATGATAACAAATAGCCCCATAAGTGAATACTGTCCCTGGGAGAAAGCAATTTGCTTTTTCAAGTGCTGGCCGCAGTTTGAAAAGCTAGGGGTAGAAGTTGGAATTTCTAAAGAGCATTTACACCAACTATCTGCACTCTGCTCTTCCTGTCTCTCTCAGTCTTTCAGTTTTGTTGGTTTTCCCACAAACTTACTCTAAGTATCATATCCCTGTGGGGACCTGTACAACTAGAGAGATGTTCTTAAATACCAAGTTCTTCTTTCATCTTAAATGTTTACCACTTTTTAATCACTAGGACTTTTTAAAGTCCTATCTGATGATTCAGTTCAAAGACTGACAAATTAATACTGACAACAATAGCTTCCTACTATTTTTTAATCTTTCGTACATTGAAGTAATATACTCTTAATCATAATTAAGTTAGATTCACTCAGTATCATCGGAGTGATTTTTTTCATATAGTTTTATTTGAAGCAACAAAGTTTCATTCTTTATTGTAGTTGTTCATTAGTTGAGCTATGAGTGTTTCCTATAACCATGATTGACTTTGCTAAGTAATTTCCAGTGCCACCAAAATATCAATTACCCAGCCATCCTGCATTCCGCAAATCTTGAGGACCAGTTTGTTCTATAGTATTGCAATAACACGGTTTGGGACCAACCTCATGCTCTCAGATAATTTCAGGGACTCCTGTCAGAAAGAGTCTGATGAAAATACGGAAAAATTCTATTCCTCCATGTCCCCTCATTTGAATCCCTGCCACCTCTGTGATAGTGGGTTTAACAGTGTTCCTAAAAATTCATGTCCACCTAAAACCTCAGAATGTTTGGAAGTAGGGTCTTTGCAGGTATAATTAAGCTAAAATGAAGTCTGCTGGATTCAGGTGGGACTTAACTCCAATGACTGACACCTTTATGAGAGGAGGCCATACAGAGACCCAGGGAAGATCGTGTGAAGACAGGGACAGAGGTTGGAGTGACGCAGTTGCAAGCCAAGAAGCCACTAGAAACTGGGAAAGGGCAAGGAAGGGTTTCTCCTGGCCCCCAAAGGGAGCGGCACTCTGCCGACATCTTGCTTACAGACTTCTGGCCTCCAGAACTGTGAGAGAATCAAGTTCTGTTTTCAGCCACACAGCTGTGAGCATTTGTGACAATAGCCCTCATTTCTCCTCTTTATCCTGTCTCGGGGTTTCCTGAAGATGTGTCTCTCTTGACATCCAGGGTCACAGAATCAAAACCGGTTACTTTTTTTTTCAGAGAAATTTAACTTGTTTCATCAAACATCTGATATCTGGGTTGTACCTTTCATAGCTAAGTACTTCATTAAGATAATTACCTTAAATAAAGAAATCAGTTCCCTTCTTGGAGGAATTTTGCCATATTGCAAGGACTTCCAGATCAACCGGCAACAATTTAAAATATTTTTTTTATTATATTTGGAACTCAAATATAATAATTACCAGTGTAAAATATTTAATTCTAAATCTCAATTTAAATAAATGATATTAAAAATCCCATGAGGTTAACAGGATCATAATTGCAAATGAATTACACTCCCCAAAAGTCATTTTTAACCTGTTATTCACCCAAGCAGCAGTGACAGACACATGCAGACAACCACCAGAGTTCACATACTTACCCGACTTCTCTTTTCAAATTAGAATGTTGCTTGTCTAATAAAGGTGAGCAGATTCAGAATATCGTTTTTCTAACTTTTAAGAAAAGATCTACGTAAAGCACTTTTATAACTCATTTAGGGCTCATGTATGGCTCCATCAACATCTCTGTGAATCTGTTGTCTTCTTTAAATAGAATAGTTTCATACATAAAGGAAAGAAGGAAGAACATTTTTAACAAATAGCTAATACCACACCACCTGGATTTTAGAGATACTAAAATTTTACCAGCCAAATGTCAGATAGTTGGTTTTGGAGATATATAATTTTAACTAATGCAGTTGAGCCCTACTTATGCCTGTCTTCCTTGTTTTTCCAAGGTAAAATATTACCTTGGAGTTTATATGTTTCTTCCCATTCAGGTTTTGTATACATTTACTACATATGTGTGTGTGTATATATGTATGCATCAATAGATGACATTGTATTGTGTGTTGTTTTACATAAATAAAATTAACTCTCATTTTGACCTTTTTTTCTTCTCAATTTTATAAATTTCAGCTTTGAATCATATACCTGTTTCAACAGTAAGGACATTAGTGAATATCCAACCACTACCTATTTTATTAAAAAACTTTTAAAAATAATATAATTATATAAAATTAGAAGATTATATATTCAACTTCTGTGCCATATTACAGAATTACTGTTAATATACTTTGATAATTTCATCCAGTTTTTTATATAACAACTTTTTGCATAACTGAAATAAAATTTTTTAATATTAATATAGTCACTTAATATTTTATTATCTCTTCCCCCATTTCTGCATGATCCTTTTACAGTTGCACTTAATGCCTTTAAACTATCCATCTAATGTATAATTATCACTCTATTCTGAGATATTAAATATATTTCTGTTCATTTCCTCCTTTAAAACTAAGTCTGCAGCAAACAAAATAAAAATAACTTCTGAATTGTTAATTTTTGTTATATTTGGTGTTATTTCCTCAGTTTAAATTATAAAGCCTTTTGTAAAATATCTTCTCTATTGCACGTTTTTATTTGGTATCTTATGGTCATAGAAATATAAATGTACAATTAGTGTAATAAATATTTTATATATTATTTTTATTTTATATATGAACTTTAAAAATTATATAGAAGTTATCATACTACATTCCTCCCTCCAGAACTAAGATGTAAGAATAGTAATATTGCCTTTAAAAAGTTAAATTACAATGAATTAGAACAGAGAAAATGTCAAATCACTTAACCTGATTGAATGCATTAACATATATAAAGAAAAATGTGTTAACTAAAGAGCTTGCTGTTCAGCCCCAGAGGCAAAATCTCACGGCTATGTCTCATTGTAAATTAATAAATTAATTTAAAGAATAATTCACTTATTGTGATTTGACTTCCTATGAAGATCGCCCATGGGAAGAAAATGACCCTGTCAAGCAGATACAAATATTCCAGTTTTTGAGGCAATTACATTTCTCCTTGTAAATTGAATTGACATTTATTCCCAGATTCTGTCTAACATTAGTCTGCTTTTAAGAGATAAATCCTCTAAACCTACAAAATCAGGTTTTGGAATATGTAAGCCTTTTGATCAGACCTCCCCACCAAACCGTCCTGCCTGTGGGCCCCTCTAGTAGACAGCCAGGTAGTTCTTTATCATAATAAAACCCTAGTTTATCTCAGTTAAATCAATCTTTTCCTTCACAATTTTCCATACTGCTCCTATATGGAGAAACTGTATTGCCTCTAGAGACTTGTGCAATACTATATTTTATTACTTCTATTGTTTGATATTTTAAGCATTAACCAATTTAATTCATTCAGTTAATGCTGTTTGCATAGCAAGAAGAGCTCACCATTCATTCATTCATTTGTATTCCAACTGTTTATCAAGTGACTACTACTGAAAATCTACATTCTGTCGGGTGTTGAAGAAATAACTGTAAACATTTCAGTTTAGTGGAGAAAATTAACTAGTTCACAGCGCTTTGGTAGGTCAGCAATGAAGCAATGAACCCATCCAAACCAGGGACTGAGGGTGGAGAATGGGAAGAAGATGTGTGTGGGAGAAGGGGCAGGGGTATCACAAAATAAAAAGAGCAGGCATGCAGGGGCTGAGAGGTGCTCACAGGGTTCCGCTGCAGAGCAGAGCAGAGACACTCACGACCTTCTTTCGTTCAGGGATCACTTGGCAGGAGTATCCCTACTGAAATCATAGTCTACTGTGTTTTCCCCTGCAACAGGGGACTTGGCAAGCTTACTCTACAAGGGCCAGAGCGAATATGCCTAAAGGTCTCTGTCACAACTGCTCAACTCTGCTGTTTCAGCCTGCAATTAACTCTAGACAATATGCAAGCAAATGGCGATGGCTGCATTCCAGTCACACTTTATTTACATAACAGACAACAGGCTGCAATTGGCCCACGGGCCATATTTTACTTATGTCTAGTATAGAAGAGTTTCTTCAAAATATGGATAATCATGTTTGGAAATAACAAAAGTCAAATAAACTCACATCTAAAACCATAGGTAGGTTTTGTCTGTTTGCAGAAGATTATCCTAGTTAGTTAAGAACTCTTTGAAAAGCATAAGCATTAAACATGAAATTAGTTAAAAACAAAAACAAAAAAACTAAGGTGATTAATATCACTGGTGATATATTCATTCCAATACTCTCTTCAGAAAATGAAAACCTCAAAAATTTGTAACAATAGAAACTTTATATTTCTATATCTTTTTAAACAATGCACTATTTCTGCTAACTTTCATCATAACCTCAATAATACAAGAAATTTGAAGGTAGAATACATATTTTATTTAAGTTATTCCAGGAACTCAGGAAAATGTCTAGTCATAGTCTAATAGTACAGAGAAGTTGCATTGAGACATTTAAGAGCAAATATCATTTTCTCTTTTAAATAGCTGAAAAATTTAGTCTTAAGTTAAATGTTTTAGTAAGTCTCATAAACAGTGTCAGAACAGAGCTAAAATCCAGATTATCTGACTTCTGGTATTTTATTTTCCACTAATCTCTAGAGTCACAGATATGAAAAAAAAACATAGGAATAAACAAATAGTGTAATTAATATTGCATACATACACAAAGAATATTAAAATGTTTTTTTGTGGAATGAACGTATTGTCCTTTTCCACTCTAAACTCCTCTTCAACAAGGACATGTCTCTGACCTTCACTCAAGAAATACCATATAAATACAAGTCTTTGGCCCAAGCTGTTTAGTCCATAGATGGACATCTAGCTCAAACTAAGCCATAAGAGGCCTTCCCTAGTCATTCAGAACTGGTAGTGACAAAGAGACTGCAAAATAAAAAATTAGGAGTTATTAACACACATTTTAGCATGTGAATTGGGGAGAGATATCCAGCTTCCAACAGAAGAAAATAATACAGCAGTTTAGCCCGACCAGGCGGTGACGCAGTGGATAGAGCATCGGACTGGGATGTGGAAGATCCAGGTTCGAGACCCCGAGTTTGCTAGCTTGAGCCCGGGCTCATCTGGTTTGAGCAAAGCTCATCAGCTTAGACCCAAGGTTGCTGGCTCGAGCAAGGGGTCACTCGATTTGCTGAAGGCCCACGGTCAAGGCACATATGAGAAAGCAATCAATGAACAACTAAGGTGTCCCAACGAAAAACTAATGATTGATGCTTCTCATCTCTCTCCGTTCCTGTCTGTCTGTCCCTATCTATCCCTCTCTCTGACTCTCTCTGTCTCTGTAAAAAAAATAATAATAATAAAATAAAGTAGTTTACAGAAAGGCTTTTGGATAAAACTTGGAAAGAGAATCCTGAGAAGATTTGAGTTGATTCAGCTGTTCTTGATGCCTAAAGATGTATAACCTTATCCCTGTGTTCCATAGAAAATCCTGTGGTCCCTAACATACCTGATCATTTCCATTTCGGTCTGAGTTTCTGTTTTCAGCCAGTTACAAAGTAATGACTCATACAAAGAGTCATTCAGTGGATACATGGTCAATGTTTATCTGTGTTTATCTGATTTGAATCTGGAGAAAGTCTACATTAATCAAGTTAAGAGGAGAATTAAGACAGTTACCCAGGGAAAAAAATACATAAAAATTATTCTCTTCTGAAATCTTTAGATACAAGGTGTAAGGACCAAGAGAAGATCAGAAAATAGGCAGGGCACTAATGGAACAGGGAACTTAAGGGTTACAGGCAGATCCTGCTCCTGTTCTGTTAGGAATAACATGCCCAAGGTCGTTCAAGAAGCAGAGACAGATAGGGACCCTGTGAGGCTGAGAAAAAAAAGAAAAAGAAAAGACAAACGTTTGCATTCTATTGGTTAAAAGACCCTTATCAGAAGTTTATGTTTGGAATTCGCCAATGAGCTAGACCCCAGCCCCTGTTGCTATGCTATGTGCAGCCCCTTAGCAAATAGGTTACCGCCACATCTGCTTCTGTATATGCTTGCTTGCTTAGCTTATAAAAAGATTTAGCTGTAAGTGCTAGGTGCGATTCCCATCTGCAGCTCCTTGTGAGCACAGTGTCTCCGGACACCTCGGGAATTTGCCCCTGTGCAGGTAAAACTGGCCAATAAAGTTACATTTATACTCCTGAAAGTATCCTACATTTGTTCTTGTACCTGGTGGATGTTACACAAGGCACAGACTACCCAATGGAGAAAAATCTGTCTGGCCAAATATGTTAGCTTGATATCTAAGAAACCATAGCCATTATTTTCATTCTTATAATTAGCTGGCTAATTTCAGAGAAAATTCTGACCTGCAGTCTTATAGAGAAAATGTAGATTGAGGCTGTCTAAAATGACAAAATGGACTTTGCTCCATCACCAAAACAGAGTAGTTGAAAGAGCCCATTGGCCTCTCATTTCCCTCTGTATTAGTTAAGAGAGTGTCAAGAATCAGTAAAGTGTGGTCACATGTCTATAATTGATTTATAATTGAAAAATATTTAGTTGAAAGGTAGGCATAGGCATGCCCAAGCATATTTAGCCATAAAAAATTCAACAGAACTTATTCGTCTTCAAAATTGCATGAGCCCGACCAGGTGGTGGCGCAATCGATAGAGCGTTGGACTGGGATCTGTAGGACCCAGGTTTGAGACTCCGAGGTCGCCAGCTGGAGCATGGGCTCATCTGGTTTGAGCAAAGCTCACCAGCTTGGACCCAAGGTCGCTGGCTTGAGCAAGGGGTCACTCTATCTGCTGTAGCCCCCTGGTCAAGGCACATATGAAAAATCAACCAATGAACAACTAAGGAGCCGCAATGAAGAATTGATGTTTCTCATCTCTCCCTTCCTGTCTGTCCCTACTGTCCCTCTCTCTGAGCCTCTCTATATCTGCCATAAAAAAAAAAATTACATAAGCATAGGGGATTTGGAAGAAATCTACAGCAGTTCTCTTTGGAATAATTGAAACTAAAGGATTGTATAAAAGTATTGGTGGGTGTGTCTAATTAATATGCCTTCTCTTTTAAATATATATGTGATCTTCTACATTAGTGGTTCTCAAAGTATCGAACCCAAACCAACAGCATCAGTACCACTTGGGAACTTGTTAAAGGCACAAACTCTTAATGTTCCACTCAAGACCTACTGAATCAGAAACTCTGGGGATGGGGCCACCATCTATGATTCTAATGCATACTACTATTGATTGAATTGTGTTCATCCATTCTTCTCTTCCCCTTGCCCCCATCAAATTTATATGTTGAAGTCAAAATTACTAATGTGATGCTATTTGAGGGTGGGGTCTGTAGGAGATAATTAGATTTAGATGTAGTCATGACAATTGGGTCCTTATGATGGAATTAGTTCCCTTAAGAAATCAAAGGGCTTATTCCCTCTCATTTAAAAATTGTCTGGGTTGTTTTTTTTTGTCTCATTCAAAAAAGAGAAACATGTTCAGACAAAAAGGAGCCTTCTAATAAGAAATATTCTTTCTATTTCTAAATAAATGCCACTCTAGTTATTCTGTTTCTCTTGATAGAAGATAGGATGTTTGGTCATCTATTTTTTTAAATTTTATTTATTGATTTTTAGAGAGAGGAGAGAGAGAAGGTGGGGAGGAATAGGAAGCATCAACTCCCATAGGTGCCTAGACCAGGCAAACCCAGGGCCTCGAACCAGTGACCTCTGAGTTCCGGGTTGACACTTTATCCACTGTGCCACCACAGGCCAGGCTGGTCATCTATTTTTGTGTTTATGATATTATAAAATATCTTCTCCTTCACCTCCTATACCATTGAAAATCACTGGATTGTGTTGTCCAGTTTGTGTTAGTGTGTCAAAATATTCACTTTGTTATTAAAGGTTCTAAATAGTATTAAAAATCTACATAAAATTTAAAAACCCATAGATGTTAAATTTTAATGTCATTGGAACATAATTTTTGAAGTGTTCTCAAATACGTTACATAAATGTTAAAACAGAGAATCCTAGGTTTTACTCTTCAGCTTTGAATTCCAGGCTTGCAATTAAACTGTTTACCAGTAGGTGGTGCTAGAAAGTTTAAAATTTATTTCAATCGTAGCATCTATTGTACTAAAGAAAAGACCTAACAGGATTTTAAAAGCAATATGAAACTATATTAATATATCATTAACGCTTGCTTGTTTTTGTTACAGCTTCATCTAAGACAGTTCGACTGGTTGGTGGTAGTGGCCCTCATGAAGGCAGAGTGGAGATTTTCCACGATGGCCAGTGGGGTACGATTTGTGACGACCACTGGGAACTGCGTGGTGGACAGGTCCTCTGCAGGAGTTTGGGATACCAAGGTGTTCGAAATGTGCATAAGAATGCTAGTTTTGGACAAGGTAATTTTTTAAAATTTGATTTAAAAAAAATAAAGTATAGACATTCTCTAAGATGTAGAATCTAGTAGAGACAAACATATAGGATTGGAAGAAAAATTGTATGTGTGATTTTTTTAATGGCTTTCACAAGAAAGTAGAAATGAAATGAAAAGGCTATTAAACTCAGATGACATATGCTGTCACAAACTAGTTAAAATTTAAGTTTTATTTAGATTCAATTGGTGAGTTGGAGAGTACTAACATAGAAGAAAATAGAGTGATTGCCAAAGCAGGACAAGTGGATTTATTACTTGACAGTTAGAATTTATAAAGTGAACAGGTGCAGTTCTAATAGCAGGCATACATTTGTCATTCATGCTGACCTACTCACCTGGGAGGCGATGGTTAAAATTCTTCAGTTTTAGAAATAACAGCATGTGATGCTCTCAACGTCTTAGGACCTGCCTTCATTAACAAAATAAAATATAGTTTGCCAATTGTGCAGATAATTTAATCAACATGGGGAAATAGCTCAACTCGAACAGTGAAAATACACTAACATGACTTTTATCAAGATGACTTACTTCTACCTTATGTTATCCAAAGAGTTGACAACTCTGTGTTTAGCTTTGTATCTTTAAGGAACAAGCCTGTGGTAGTACAAGTTATTAATTTCTTGTATCTAAAAATAAGCCTTTTATCTGTTACAAAGAGAAAACCAAATTCAGAGCAACAGCAGTATCACCTTAATTAGGTGAACCTAATGAATAACGTACCTGAATTAGAGGAAACATAAGGTTTGGCAAAATAGTCTATGGTAGGAAAGAAAAAGATGTTGCACCTCAGCTTTATTTCGTCTCTGAAGATGTTTTGCCATAGACGTCAAAGCTCTTTTTCCATTGACGTTTCAAACATAGATGGTGAAGTCACGGTCGGAGACCACTCTTTTAAGACTGCGTTAACTTGCCCTGGCCAGTTGGCTCAGTGGTAGAGCGTCGGCCTGGCGTGCAGAGGTCCCGGGTTCGATTCCCGGCCAGGGCATACAGGAGAAGCGCCCATCTGCTTCTCCACCCCTCCCCCTCTCCTTTCTCTGTCTCTCTCTTCCCCTCCCGCAGCCGAGGCTCCATTGGAGCAAAGATGGCCCAGGCGCTGGGGATGGCTCCTTGGCCTCTGCCCCAGGCACTAGAGTGGCTCTGGTCGAGGCAGAGCATCGCCCCCTGGTGGGCAGAGCGTCGCCCCTGGTGGGCGTGCCGGGTGGATCCAGGTCGGGCGCATGCGGGAGTCTGTCTGACTGTCTCTCCCATTTCTAGCTTCAGAAAAATACAAAACAAAACAAAACAAAAAAAAGAAAAAAAAAAGAAAAAAAAAGACTGCGTTACCTTGAAGTTCTAGTCTCACAGGTAAAATATTCTTTGCCGCACAGCTTTTATTCATGCCTGTTTCTGTGTGCAGGGATTTCTGGTCCTACGTGCTGGTAAGAGGAAGAAAATGTGTTCTAGAATACTGGCAAGAGCGTGTTTTCTATTTAAATAGGTAATGGAACAATAGAGTTTAGTCTCATGTGAAATTATTGTCATTATTATTTTTTTGGCTATATGGGGGCAGTTCTCTCGAGTTTTTTTCAGACACTGACTAAGATGAGTGTCCATTTTTATTGAGGCTGTGTGTTTATGGTAGTTGGCGATTCTATACATTGTACTAGAGTGTTATATTATAATAAGACAACAAGGCATGTCAGAATTTTGGGTTTTGTTTCACACTTTCAAATGCCTGCCGAAATGAATTGGAAAGAGCAAGCGCTGGATGACGTCAGCATTGATGCTTACGTCTCAGACCTTCAATTTCTGTTTTCAGTACATGAGAGTAATAATCATACCATGCCAGATTTATTTTGAATCTTAAAAGAGCTGGCATTAAAAAAAAAAAGTGTCAGTTATGGCAAAGATCACCACAAACTGTAATTACAGGTTTATTTTTCATCCTCTTTGAAAGGCAGAAGATTTAGGTCTGTATTCTAGTGTACAGTGGCAGCAGTGATTTCTCAGGGTCACGAGGTGGAACGTGACTTCCTATTACGCGGAGAGAGGTGTGGCTGAAGTGTACCAGGCAGTAACGCGGATAATCTCCCGCTCCACCCAAGGAGCCGCCTCTCCTCTCTGCGCACTGCCTGCATGGAGTTCAGTACCAAACAAGTGGACAGTGATTTCGAGAATTTTAAAATAATGAAGCAAGACGAGCTGGGAAGAGGTAGTAAAATTGAGGCTTTGGGTTCTGAAGAAAAAGAATCTCAGAAATAAATTTCACGACCTGCTTCATTGTGCGTTTTATTTTAAGAAACAGGCTTACATTGTAAGCTGATTTTGGATTAGACACCGCAAATAACCTTTTTATGCAAAGCTGCTTAAACTCCTCCTTATTTCCCCACCCCTCCACCTTAAATTTACAGTTTCACTCAGGGGGCAAAGAAAAAGCAATTTGAAATGCAGCGTCGAGGAGGGAATCAGAAAGATGAGTGGTAGCGTCGGGGAGAGAAAAAGATGCATTCGAATTTTAATTATTTGTCATTTCTTAGGACAGTAAAAAGAATTAGATTAATACTATATATACATTATTACAAAAAATTGAAACAAGAAGGAAAAAATATTTGAATTTATCCTCTTTGTGTAATTCCCCCATTAAAGAAAGAATATAATTTTGTGGATGCAGTTTTTCTTCTCTGTTCTTTTTCCTTCTGGTTTTAAAACAGCCAACCTGGCTTACCCGAGATAATCCTTGTTAGCTTTAAGAACAATTAGTTTTGCAGCTGCAAGAAAAATGATTCATAGGAATAAAGCTTAAAGCATGCTCCTTAAATAGGTTCCTTTGTTCGGATGCGCCTTTTGCTACAGTGGAATGTTCTTTTTCTTTTTCTTGAGTAGACAAAAAGGTTAAATTAAGGAAGCACACAGAGGCATTTTGTTTGTCATCGCATGGCACTGGGAAGTGGGAGTGAGTCTTTTCTCTCCCTGTGCAGGCTCCCCAATCTCTCGTCCCAAGGGTCTCCCTGCAGCAGACTTGGACGGTGGTACTCCCAGAATTTCTTCCCGGCCTGTCTGAGCCCCTGTGCGAATGCAGGACGTAGGGGCTGGACCAGAGGCAGCTACACTTACATCTCTTCAGTTTGCAGAACTTTCTGCTGAGGCCCCAAACTTGAGAGCAGAAGCAAACAAACAAAAAAAATCTAAACATAAATGTCATCTTTTATTCATTACTCCGTTTACATTCCATAATCAGTTTTCTAAGTGGAATTTAAAATATTCCATTTAGAACGTACAAGAATAAACTGAAGGAGATAAAAATATATAACTATACCTTTGAACTATGCTTTAGTAAATGGGAGGAAAAATAATTTCAAAGGTAAATAAAATATCTCAATGGGTCGGAATTTAAATTCTTACATACTACACCACACACGATGAAAAATTTAAAAGATGTTTACAGGTTCGAGTTTATGGAACCCGATATAGAGCCTTTGGAATTCTTAACATATCTATTTTGTTACATATGGTAATAAAGACAATATAAAATCGGAATAATATCATAAAACAAGTGCTTATTACACAATCTCATTTAGTGCACATGGTGCCTGTGAGAAACAGATATCATGGTCCCAGTTTTTCACAGAGAAAGTATGTAAGCTGTCATCACAAAATTTGCCCAAATTTACGCAGCTATTATGGTGTTTTGGGGAAGGGGCTTTTCTTTATCCTTAAGAACTTCACGTCTGAAGGGCTTGCTTTTTTGAAATCCTAATAGAATTTTAAAGGTAAATGACATTTTAGAGGGACTTTAGCCATACACCTTTATTTTGCACATGTAACACACTAGGGAAAGTCATTTCTTCAGAAACACGAAACTGGAATCCAGAACTGTAGTCTGTTGAACCATTCTTTGTTCTGATTTTCATTCCATCTTCAACCTTAATTAGAAAAGAAAGAAAAAAAAGAAAAATACGTTTTCCTTGAGAGATTGTTGATATAGTACTTCTGTGTTAGAAGTCTTAAAAGTGATAAAAAAAACTCATGTCACTCAGCCACAATTAGATTTAATTAAATTTATGCAGATTTTTAATCATCTGTGATTTTTATCCCCCACATATCTGTCCAGCAGCTAATCCCACACCTCCTTTCTGCTATATATCTGTCTAATGTATAAAACCTGATTCCCCCCCTTTTTTTCATAAAAGGTGATGAGTTACTGAAGATTCGGTTTAAAAAACTTTAATCCCTCAAAGAACAATAGTATCTACATGTAAAAGAGAGAGAGAGAGAGAGATGGAAGGGAAATGATATCATCTGTCAGGCATACTCTCAAGGATCATACACTAAGCTCACAAACTCTAGGGCCGTGGACAACACTTAATCATTGTCTGCTTCTGGAAACACCCAGTCAATTTGTCCCCCCACAGCCCTACAATTTTAAGGGCAATTGAAGGTCTGTAGGTAATTTGGTAGGTAAGTAGGTAGATAAGTAGGTAGGTTGATAGGTAGATAGATAGATAGATAGATAGATAAAAAGATAGAGAGATAGATAGGATTAAAGAATAAAATCAGACACATCAATTTTGCATCAGTTTCCACTAAATGGAATGGATAGTTTAGAGGCAAAAATAACGACGACAGCAGCAACAACAAAATACTTGAGTAACAGTTATTACCTAAAGAAATAACATTTTTTTTTCCTTTGAGGTCTGCATGAAGATCAAACTTTATTTATTTTATGCTACCTTAGCATTAATTGTTAGTGAAGAAAACAATTTGGAATGATATTAAATAAAATGTTCCCTTTGGCTCAATAGTCCTGAATATATTAATATAAAAATAAGATGAGAGATCTTTGAAAATCATTTTTATAACCCTATTTGGGCTTCTGTGTAGTCGATAAATATCACCAAGGTTTAAAGGTCATTGTGTTTTATTGCTTGGCTCTGTTCTGTGTGAGAAAGCCAGCCATTCATCCTTTCTGCATCTCAGTTTATTTCCCCGTGAAATGGAGATAATTGCCATTATTTTACAAGATTGTTAGGAGAGTCAATTTTAAAAGTCATGTGTGAAAAGACTTAGTATGTTCACTGTATCTGAAAACATGTTTGCTGTGTCTGAATCTTTTCCTCGTTGGAAAAGATCCGAGTTACTGGATGGCGCAATATATTTCTCATCGCCGTGGAGTAAGAGCTAGGAGTTCTTAATGCAAGTGTCAGCTCTGCAACTAATTACACATGTGACCTTGGTCGCTCCATCTGCCTACAACAGAAGCCTTCCCTAGGAGGTCAGTCCAAGAGAGAATGGATTTCGATTTAGCTCACTTGTGTAGGCCTTCAAAACATCTGTTGAACGCCTGACTCCAGTAACGCAGAGCATCGCAGTAAATCATTGATTACAGACCCTGGTTCTCGGTGGATGGGAGGGTAACGCTGCATCGTGCATTAGCTACGTGACCTTGAGCAAAGTTCCTTCTTGTTTCTGACTTTTACTTCCCTCCCACAGTAAAACACGGCACTATGAAAGCACTTATCTTTTTAAGGTTATTTGAGGATGCAGTGAGATAATAGATCAAAAGCACCTGGAATGTTTCTGGCCACATTGTAAATTCTTCAAAGAGTGGGCTTAAGTGTTCTTTATGATTACTTTGGAATGGTACTCTGACATTCATGAGTTCTTCTATAGTGGTTTCTAAAACCTTGTGCCCTCATGTCAGCACATTGACTATATAATATCTATCTTGTGCTGCCCCTGCAGACTTGGCCCTGCTAGTGTTGCAGCAATTGGGAGATCTCACTCCTCATTCTCTTCCTGGAATGTGAAAATTCTTCCCTGCTGAGATCCAAATCCAATGACTAGATCTACAAAGTGTGGAGTGGGTGCAGGTGTCATGGTTCCCTGGGCACAGAAGCCATGGTACCCTACCTTTCTCACACTCCCAATAATGACAAAGACACAGCTTTCACAAAAAAATTTTACTCATGTTTATTTCTACAATGTATAAATGTCCATAAATGTGATAAAAAGCAATGTATAAATGCCCCAGTCTATATCAAACTAAAAAACTTTTGCACAGCTAAAGACAATAAGAACAGAATAAAAAGACAAACTACACAATGGGAGAACATATATGACAATACATCTGATAAGGGGTTAATAACCAAAATTTATAGAGAACTTGTAAATCTCAACACCAGGAAGACAAACAATCCAATCCAAAAATGGGCAAAAGAGATGAATAGACACTTCTCCAAAGAGGACATACAGATGGCCAATAGGCATATGAAAAAATGCTCAACATCACTAATCATTAGAGAAATGCAAATTAAAACCACCATGAGATATCACCTCACACCAGTCAGAATGGCGCTCATCAACAAAACAACACAGAATAAGTGCTGGCGAGGATGTGGAGAAAAGGGAACCCTCCTGCACTGCTGGTGGGAATGCAGACTGGTGCAGCCACTGTGGAAAACAGTATGGAGATTCCTCAAAAAACTGAAAATCGAACTGCCTTTTGACCCAGCTATCCCACTTTTAGGAATATACCCCAAGGACACCATAGAACGGCTCCAAAAGGAGAAATGCACCCCCATGTTTGTGGCAGCATTGCTCACAATAGCAAAGATCTGGAAACAACCCAAGTGTCAGTCAGAGGACGAGTGGATTAAAAAGCTTTGGTACATATATACTATGGAGTACTACTCAGCCATAAGAAATGATGACTTCGGATCATTTACAATAACATGGATGGACCTTGATAACATTATATGGAGTGAAATAAGTAAATCAGAAAAAAAACTAAGAACTATATGAATCCATACATAGAAGGGACATAAAAATGAGACTCAGAGACATGAACAAGAATGTGATGGCAACAGGGGTGGGGGGTGGGGGGAGGGAGGATGGGGCAAAGAAGGAGAGAGGGGTTGGGGGAGGGGAGGGGCACAAGAAAACCAGATAGAAGGTGACAGAAGACAATTTAACTTTGAGGAGGGGTACACAGCACAATCAAATGTCAAAATAATCTAGAGATGTTTTCTTTCAACATATGTACCCTGATTTATCAATGTCACTGCATTAAATTTAATAAAAAATTTTTTAAAAAATGCCCCAGTCTTTTGACTCCTTTCAATGTTAACATGGACATAGTTTTACTATTTGTGCAATGGTAATTATTTGCCTATATTTTTTAGTAGGTCCCTTTGGGACTTCCAAAAATAGTTGGTATAAACTTTATATAAAGCATTTAAAAAAATACATCAGTCCTGGCTGGTTGGCTCAGTGGTAGAGCGTTGGCCTAGTGTATGGATGTCCCAAATTCAATTCCCAGTCAGGGAACACAGGAGAAGTGCCCATCTGCTTCTCCACCCTTCCCCCTCTCCTTTCTCTCTATCTCTCTCCTGCAGCCAAGGCTCCACTGGAGCAAAGTTGACCCGGGCACTGAGGACGGCTACATGGCCTCCGCCTCAGGTGCTAGAATGGCTCCTGTTGCAACAGAGCAATGGCCCAGATGGGCAGAGCATCAGCCCTTGGTGGGCATGCCGGGTGGATCTCGGTTGGGCACATGTGGAAATCTGTCTCTCTGCCTCTGTGTTTCTCACTTCAGGAAAATACAAAAAATAAAAATAAACATACCAACACAAACAATCACAAACACAAAAGGGACCATGATATACCTAGTAAGAGCTATTTGGGAACCAAAATAAATTTCTGGAAAGAGTTCTGATTTTGAGATCATATATTCCTAATCCTTTTTTTTTTTTTAGTGAGAGGAGGAGAGGCAGACACAGACTCCCACATGTGCCGGGACTGAGATCCACCCAGCAGGCCCACTAGGGGGTGATGCTCTCCCCATCTGAGGCCCTTACAGCATTGTAACTGGAGCCATTTTAGATCCTGAGGCAGAGGCTGTGGAGCCATCCTCAGCGACCCGGCCAACTCACTCTAATTGAGCCTTGGCTGCAGGAGGGGAGAAGAAGAGACAAAGAGAAAGAGAGAAGTGAGAGGGAGAGGGAAGGGGAGAAGGGGGAGGAGTGGAGAAGCAGCTAGACGCTTCTCCTGTGTGCCCTGACTGGGAATCAAACCCGGGACATCCACACGCTGGGCTCTACCATGGAGCCAACCAGCCAGGGCCCCTAATATTTTATTTTTTTTAATGTAAATTGTTTAGTGGCATAGATGTAAATTCACAATTTAAAGAAACAAAAAATTATTTTTAATAACACTTATCCTAGAGGCTGCTAAGGGATAAAAAAGTTAGTTATGTAATTTGAGTATAGAATGAAAGCCATTTATCTGCCTTAAAGTTTCAATTAAAAACTGCTCGGTACTGGTATGAACATTTCAAGCCCACTTGCGCTCTCCAGGTTACTGGTACTACTCTTACAAAAGGTTAGTCCAGTATAACCTTTGCTTTTTAGATAGAAATATTGTTTGAATCCTATTACATTAAATGAAAAATACAATGTCTTAGTTACCTTGATAATGTAAACCAAAATATAACTTCATCTGATATTTGGATCTTTCTAATGAAGGCACACATTATTCAAAAATTAAGTGATTTTACTCATTTATATCATATGTGGAAATCAAAATTTTCTGTCTAATTTGCAAGGTAGTTAAAAACACGAGTCATCACAGAAAATGTTGATATCGACCTTTTATTAACTGACAGATTCTTCTTTAATTTAACTTCCACATTTCTGCTAGACAGACAATTCTAAAATATAGTTCTGATGATGTCATTTCTTTTTGTGACTCACAGTATAAAATTCAAAAAAAAATTTATGCATGGTCCTAAATGTCTATCCAACCTTCCCTCTCCCTCATTAATATGCTCTGTGTTTAGATGTCAGGAGACTACTAGCTACTTTAATACCCAGCATTTTCATGCTACCTTCGCAAAATGGAATGACTTCTTTTTTATACATGGAAACTTCTATCCATTTTTTAAGGTAGGGTCAAGTTTTATCCACATTGTGATCCCAAAATTCCCAATATCTGCTAATTTACTCTTAGATTATATGCACACAGTACTATACAGTGCATACACATTATTAATTATGTATATATTGTTAACTTATTGAGCTCATACACTATTTAAAAAACCAGTTAAGGGCAATGTTTTTATATGTGCTATCACATATGCCCCTTTGAAAAACAAGTTTTTATTTAACTTTGTTTTATAGCTACACAAAGATCTGTTGCTAAGTTGAATTTAGTATTTCTAAGAATGCTTTATATAGCTCTTGTGACTGAAAGAGAACCTTTTAACATTAGAATGATTCAAATGGAAAAATGATTTATTTATTATGTTTACAATACTAACATATTTATTTACTCTCCACCAGTTTTGCAAAGGTGTTGGTTGAAATTTACCTGCTAAATCATCAGTTTCTTGATGGCATGAAATGTTCTTGAAAATTCATTAGGAAGTTTGCAGTATTGTGTGTTTAACAAAACCCAATAAATCATTCATTTAGAAGTTTTCCAAGATTCTGTTCCTAAAATATCTTGAGCAGAACTATAATATATGAAACACTTAAAAAATTTAGAGAATATTAAAAATAAAAATAATTTGTTAAATATATGAAGAAAACCAATCATTCTTTACTCTATAATTTTGTAGAACGGTGTACTTTTGTTATAGCTCTTTCACTTCGGATTTTAGTATTTTACATATTGACATAATATAATGTTTTCTGAGGCAGAGGACTAATTTTTGAATCCTAATACAGAACTTGTATAGAGATAATGATCAGCAAATTTTGTTAAATTAGTGAGTAAATAAATGGCTTTGGTTCATTCAAACATCAACACTTAATTATACTTATTAATGCAATTTTATCTAATTTTTGTAGGTACTGGTCCAATATGGCTGAATGAAGTATTTTGTTTTGGAAGAGAATCATCTATTGAAGAGTGTAAAATTCGACAATGGGGTGTCCGAGTCTGTACACATGAGGAAGATGCTGGAGTCACTTGTGCTTTATAATGTATCATGTTTCATTAACATGCATGAAATCATTGAAAAACGATTTTTATTGCTTTGCTCCATTAAAAGCAGTTTAATGAATATTTAAGACATTAAAAATATTGCCCAAAGATAAGGAATATTTAAAAATCACTAGGTAAACATATTGAAGACCTTTATACTTTCTTTATGTCTGTTTTTGAACCATTTTTATATCTAGGTTGGCAAATAGAATTTTATGATGATATATATTGAACTAAATATATTGAAGTGTAAGGCTTCTAGATTATAAATGTCAGTGTTAATGGAAACAAAGTTAAATCAATGGCTCCAATTTATATCTTCATCACAAGATTACAATTTTTCTCAGTTTTGTCTTTTTTGTAATCTATTTAGTTGATTTTAACTTAAATACTGTCTGAATAATCAGAAAGTTGAGAAATTTTCTTTGGTACTAAGTTTGCAAAATCTCCAATCCATCCATATTTTTAAAGAAAGAACCTTATCCAGCCATCAAGATCTCTGATGAACAATAACATGGTTGTTAGATAACAATGGAAACTATGCCTGACTAGGTGGTGGCGCAGTGGATAGAGCATCGGAGTAGGATGTGGAGGACCCAGGTTGGAAACCCTGAGGTCACCAGCTTGAATGCAGGCTCACTAGCTTGAGCCCAAGGTTGCTGGCTTGAGCAAGGGGTCACTAGGTCTGCTATAGCCCCTGGGTCAAGGCACATATTAGAAAGCAATCAATGAGAAACTAAGGTGCTGCAACGAAGAATTGATGCTTCTCATCTCTCTCCCTTCTGGTCTGTCTGTCTCTATCTGTCCCTCTCTCTGTTTCTCTCTGTCTCTGTCACAACAAACAAACAAACAAACAAAAAACAATGGGAAATGATAAGTTTGGGCCATATAAAGCCTTTTGACCATGACCTTTATCAGAAGATCTTACATGCTCATATATTAATGTGGTGAATAATAACACTGTTAATAACATGGTTATTCTATATCAGGGGTCCCCAAACTATGGCCCACAGGCCGCATTTGGCCCCCTGAGACCATTTATCCGGCCCCTGCTGCACTTCCGGAAGGGGCACCTCTTTCATTGGTGGTCAGTGAGAAGAGGACAGGATGCATCCACATTCTGTGCTCCTGAAGTACTGTATGTGGTGGCTCTGCAAAGCGCGGTATCGCTCACATACAGTACTACTTCTGGTGATGTGGGATGCACATCACAGCTCCGGAAGAGTGTCATATGACGCACTTCCGGTCTGCGGCGCCCCACAATTAAATACTGGTCAGTTTGTTGATTTAAATTTACTTGTTCTTTATTTTAAATATTGTCTTTGTTCCCTTTTTGTATTTTTTTACTTTAAAATATGTGCAGTGTGCATAGGGATTTGTTCATAGTTTTTTTCATAGTCCGGCCCTCCAACGGTCTGAGGGACAGTGAACTGGCCCCCTGTGTAAAAAGTTTGGGGAACCCTGTAATCTATATGGTCCTGTAGTGACAGTGTTTTGTTTATTTGTTTGTTTATTTACTGCTTCAGAAACTTAGTTGACATCAGGACTCGGGAGAAAAGGCACAGGTTCACCCTCGCTATATGTGTCTAATTGGTGGATCAAAAATCTCAGTTTCAGCATGGAGCTCAGATTGTTTTACATGTAAATTAAGTTGAATATTAGCCTGTTACAGTTCTAACACACTGTGTTAAAATGTAAACACATCTACTGACTCCCTTTAAACTAGCAGCATGGAAATGTCATGAGAAGGAAGTGTCCATTGTCCTTTGAAGTCTTTCATAAAGTCGGTCCCTGACTCCCCTTCCTGTGCTGGATTGACATTACATTAGCATGGCTATGCTAGACCTATGTTTTCCAGAATCCCCTCTCCTACATGGCTTTGGTTTATCATGGGCCACAGAAGACATTTTGCATGGGAGTGGGAAACTGAATGTTTAGCAGCAGCCATGGTTACTTTTATACCCCCAGGTTGTCCCTGCTCTGCTGGCTGACCTGGTTTGCAGGACAGCAGTTCCTGTAGCTCCGGAAGTTCCCTCTGAAGCCCCCGTCAGTTTCTCGCACTCCTGGGGTAGGTGTGTATTTAGCTCCATGATGAACTCATCACCTTCTCCTGAGGCCGCTTGAACCATCAAAGTTGGAGGCAGTGAGAAGTTAACCAGGTTCCAGCTCGTCCTCGTGGGTTCCATTTTGTCCTTTCTCTCTCCAATTTCATGTCTATCTTCCTTTCTAAGCTGCCACCCTGCCAACCTCAGACGACCCAGCGCCAGGCACAAAAACATCAAACTTTTCTTAGGCTGCTTAAATCAGCCACCAAAATGTATAATTGCATAAGATCAAACAGCTTGAAGGAAAAAAAGGAAGAGTTGCTTTGGACTTGAAGACAGCAGCCTTAGGCAGGAAGGTGGACAAGAGAATATAAGGTGTTTAATAATTGTGGTGAGCTTGGTATTAACCATCTTCCTGTTTATAAATAAATGAAATGATTTAATATTATTTTGGATGTTGAACTGTACTTTCTTTTTTAGTTGTTGTTTTTTCTTAAGTGAGAAGCGGGGAGGCAGAGAGACAGACTCCTGCATGCACCCTATCAAGATCCACCCAGCAAGCCCACTAGGGGGCGATCCTCTGTCCATTTGGGGCTGCAGCAGCTCCGTTGCTTAACAACCAAGCTATTTTAGATCCTGAGGTAGAGGCCATGCAGCCATCCTCAGTACCCCAATCCAACTTGCTCAAACTGTTTGAGCCAGGGCTACAGAAGGAAAAGGGAGAGAGAGAGAAGAAGAGAGGAAACAGAGAGAGAAAGAGAAGAGGTAAAGAAGCAGCTTCTTCTGTGTGCTCTGACTGGGAATCTAACCAGGGACTTCCACCCACCAGGCTGATGCTCTACCGCTGAGCAACCTGCCAAGGCCAAACTGTGCTTTCTGAAGGCAATGCTATGCTGACATTGAAACACGTGGGCCCAGGTTTTAAAAGAGTTTAAGTATCAAACTCTTATGCTGTTAGTTTTTCTACAAAAATATCAAATACACAAGTGATTTTTAAATAAGTAAATTACAATACTATTGTTAATAACTCTAGAATTGAATGTGACCCTTAAAGCTCTTTGGGATTTCCTAAATGAAAAACTTTAGAATTGTATACCTAGCCAGAGTAATTTAGGTTACAGAGGAAAAGAGACTGAAATACATTTGTTAATCATCCATTAAGAACCTCCCTAGGGCTAAGTTCAATTAAACCTATAAAACATTTCAATTTTTTTTTTCAAAAAAAATCTTTGATGCTTTGTGCTACAACATTTCCCTAAAAAGACTGATAAAATTAATGACATAAATTGTTCTTCTATTGTCTTTTGTTATATTCATAAAATAGTCCTCTTCTAAGAGTTCAATGATAGAATACAGTGAAAATTTATTCACCTACTGCTGAGTGAGGGCTTATTAGCGAAGCCCAGGCCTGCTTCCTTTGAGAGAAGCAATTTGTTACATATCCAAGTCAGCTGCCAGAACCATTAGAGGGGTAAAAGCAATAACCTGAGAGAGGTCACAGTAAAAACAAACAAACAAACAAAAGGAGGCAGGGAAGGAAGTAGAAAAAAAAGAAAGAAGAAAGAAGGAAAAAAGGATGTAAGAAAGGCGATTCAAGGAACAGCAAATGTGCTCATCACCACTTCATACGTTGCAAGTTTTTTATTAAAAGGTAGGTCGATTTGCAATAATTTTAAACATCTTATGCTGAAGAAACGACGTCACAAATTAACTGGGGGAAAATGGCTCTTGAGACTGTAGATGTGTTAGATGATTATTTCTCAATAATTCAAATCCTGAAGTTGATTTCCTACTTAAAAACAGTCTCGTTTCATATGGCATGTAGCAAAGGAACCAAGAAATTTAAGAGAACACATTTATGGTGTAAATACTTTCTACCAGTGGCTGTGTGCTCAAATTATAATCGAAGAAGCTCGCCACCTGTCAAAGTGATTTATGTTTACACAGACAATTGTCCACACATTTCTTATGCTGAAACACCATTTGTTCTATTTTTCATTTTAAAATAGAATTACAATAATATCTTCTAATCATTAACATTGAGAAAAATTCTATCAGGTTAAGAGGAAGCACACATGCATAACGTTCTCTGACTGTGGATTAGGCTTTTCTTTTAGAGATAAAAAAACTTCAACAACTGCTTATTATTTTCCAAGTGCTCGTCCATGAACAGAGAGCAGCAGCATTTCACAAAAAAAGGCTAATCATTGTCACAAAGCCACAGGGTGTGGTCAGGGTGCTGGTCAGGCAGGGAAGAGCCATATTTCTGGCCTGGCTCTGCCTCTTGTTTGTTGAGTGTTCTTTAGGGAAGTCATTTTACAGCAAATGCTCAAACCTAGCATACAAAACAGCGGCGATTATATGGGTGTTATCTAACTCATGTGTGATTGTGAGGACCAGAGGTGAACATGAAGTACCAGAGAGAAGTCATGCACCTTCTAGGATCTGTAATATTTACTAGCCTGCCTCCACACTGGACGGTGATAATTCAAGTAAAGAAATTGAATTATGTTGAAGTTGCTTTTGTTTTCAATACTGTGTTCTTTTCATTTTGATGTGACTTTTAGACCCCCCCCACACACACACATTATAGCTTTATTAGTATTAAATATGGGGTTGTGCTCTATAAATTAAAATAGAAAGCCAATGGTGAATCCAGAACTGTTCATTTACCCAGCTCTTTAGGCTTGGAGAAATGCTGTGTGAATCAGTTTGGTCTAATTTAGTGCAGAAATGACCATGTCAAGTAAAAAAACAAAAACAAAACAACGTAAAAACAATTAGGGGAACATTTCCAAGGCTGCCTGGGGTACTTGGCTTGTCCAGTGTAGACAGCCAGCTCTCGCCTCCCTGGGCGTTCAGGAAAAGAAACCGGATACTTCCACAGACAGCCCCAAAATGGAGCCACGCCTGAAATCTCAGATCAAGAAGCTTTGGCAGAAACGGCCCCCCGTGAATCCACTTCCCTCTGCCTTCCAAAGTTTCGGTCCCTTTGCTGTGGAGTTTTCTCTCTTTACAGCAATTCTCTCCTCTCTCTCAACTGTTTTTCCTTTCCTCTCTCACTCCCAGAAGGGCCTGGGGTTTAATTTAAAAGCTGTTAGACTGACACTGGCTGGTCCCGGAGACTGTCAGCTGGGGCCCTCACCCAAACCACTTGCTTCTCAAGCCCGTCAGGCAGCGCCTGAGAGCGCATTCATCCCTGTCAGGCTGTGCAAAGTCGCCGAGAAGTCGGGAACAGGATGGAAAAAGGACGCCTGGGCCCTTCTGGGAAGCGGTTATGATCGCATGGAAAGCAGTGTGGTTCGGCGGGGAGATTTCGATAAGCAGTGCCACGGGAAGGTAAAACTTGAACAAGCTGAGTAGAACGCTATGCTGAAAACACTCCAATCACTTGCTAGAAGAACAAAAGCTTCCATCCAGGAGTTTTTAATTGCGCTCGGGCACCTGGGCCCCACCATGAAGCCGCAGAAAGGGAAGGGATAGCCAATGATGATGATGGTGGCTGGGAGAAAAGCTGGTTATCTGCGGGCTTGAGGGACTGGTGACACCTGAGACCAGGAGTCCCTTCAGCTGGAGCATGGATGGACCTGTTTTAGCCGAAAGGGACACCCTTCTTGCGTTCCACAGCACTTTAGAGCAGGTCACAAGATCTGCATTGAAGCGTCATGATGCCCCTAACGACATTAAGCAAACTAAGGGCACTTTCTGTGCTTAACATTATTTATCTTTGAAATTAGATAGGTCCACTTGATGCTCTTACTTCACAATGTCACTGTCACCAGAACCAGCCGGGGATCGAGTTGCCCGTCACTGCCAGTGAGTCACAGAGATGGCTCTGAGTGATAGAAGAGTGTCTTTTATTCGTGTTGCCAGCAAACTGAGAAGGCAGGGGATTCCTGTCCTGAAGAACCGCCTTAACACTCTCCTGGTGCTGGGTGTTTTTATAGGGTTCAGGGGCAAAGTCTGTGCAGTTAGTCACATAACAATGTGCAGGAGATGGGGGTTCAGTTGGCAGAAATGTCTCCCCCACAAGTTCTTCTGATGTTGACAGAGGCCCAATTAGCATGGTCCTATCTGGTGTCCTTGGTAAATCTTCAAAATAGTTGGAACCTGGCCCCTCTGAGACCATCTGCCCTTGGGAATTGTCTGCAGAAAAGACTCCTTATTTTCTTAGGATACAAAGTAAAAGATTTAAGATTTGTGAACTAAGTTTCTAATTAATATATAAATTTTCACAGTAAATCCTGTGGCTAGGCTTTTACAAACAGCTATTCTGAGTTAAACTTTTCTACTCTTCAGATCCCTCCCCATGTAAGCTTCCCCCCCCCAATTCCTGCAAAAATAAGCCTTTTACTGCGTTTCAAAGTAAAGTCCAAGGAGCCATTAAGAGAGAATAGCAAGCAGGTTATCTATTTTCTAGCCCTTACATAATCTCCTATTCTGTACAACTGGAAAGTTACTGGTACTAAAGCCAAATTTCTAACCTTGGGGCTCACCTATCATCACTGTTGGGATAAAATTAGATTTCTGATATGACTATCTGTTTAAGCTGCACAGTCTAATGACATTTAAGTTAGCCTTATTGTTATTATTATTATTATTGCAATCTGGGAAGAAAAGGTGAGAGGCAGAGAAAATGTTTCTATTTTATACTCAAGGAATGAGTCAGGCTTAGTATAATTGGAGTATGGAATTATACATATGTGTAGGATGAATTTTAATATATGATAATATTATAAGTTTCT
Organism: Saccopteryx leptura; assembly: GCF_036850995.1. Taxonomy (NCBI): domain Eukaryota; kingdom Metazoa; phylum Chordata; class Mammalia; order Chiroptera; family Emballonuridae; genus Saccopteryx; species Saccopteryx leptura. The sequence goes on from NC_089506.1 coordinate 18,677,902, forward strand.
TAGTAGTTTTGATTAATCATTTTGGCATAATTACCTTGTTTTATTATATAATTCATGTTATGATACCGCCAGGTGCAAGCGTAGTCAGTAGAGACTTTGCTTTAATTTCCATAGTTTCTTAAAAGGCTTAATTTAAGCAAGGTGCATCTCAGCGTATAAGAGGCACAGTGCTATGTGGAAAGTGTTAGCAAAGGAATGTGGGCACGGACCATGGTGGCTGGTCTGCTCCCGCACTCAGCAGTAACTCCTGCCCTAGGTGTCAGGGTCAGATGTGGGTTTGATGCCGGTTCCACCACTTGTAAGTTTAAACTCCATAAACCACAATCGATGATCATCAATGTTCTCATCTGTGTATAAGGGAAAAATAAAAGTACTCACGAGCTTGTTGCTAAAAATTGATAAAATAATGTGAAAGCAATTGAAGAGATGTTGGTATTATGTAAGAACTTATTTAGAAAGAATGTCTTCTCAACATTGAAAGATGATTCTGAGGGGAGTTGTATTATAAGCTTTAGTAGCAAGGACAATGGGCAGAGCTCTATATGTCTACTTTAACTCCTGGCTGTTGAAATTCTAGCTCCCCACCCCAAAGTCTTATAAATATGCCTTTGTATCGTGATAATCCACAGTAAAATGTTAATTTGAGTTCATCATTTTGAAGGATTATAAATGTTTTTGTATTAATTAGAAGTTTATTAATGCCTGATCTCTACTGAATTACAAAGTAGGAAGATAGAGAATTGCTTTGTGTGTGTTCTTATGGTCTGGAACAGGGAAATCTTATACAGTGATACCTCGGTTCTCGAACATAATTCGTTCCGGGAGAACGGTCGAGAACCAAATTGTTCGAGAACCGAAACAATGAAACCCATAGGAAATAATGGAAACTGGATTAATTTGTTCCAAGCCCCAAAAATATGCCTATTTACTGGTGCTTTCTCACAAATAACGACTTCATTGATGCTGTCACCTGCTAACTCTTTTTCTTTAATGAAAATAAGAAGCAGCTTCTCCATTTCCTCCATTATCTGAGGCCTTTGCTTTGTTAACAATGTAACACCTTTGGCAACATTGGCAGCCTTTATAACAGCTTTATTCTTAAGGAAAGTTGAGATAGTAGATCTTGGCATGCCATACTCAGCAGACAGATCTGAAACACGTGTGCCCTGTTCATATTTGGCAATGATTTCTTTTTTCAGCTCAATCGTTGTTCTCACAGCTTTCCGCTTACCTTTGTCTGCATTACCACTTCTGGCTTTCTTTGGACCCATGTCTAAGGGTTAAATTCAGTGTACAAAGCGTGCACAAAGCGTGAGTCTCTCCACAAAGCGTGAGTCTCACCACAAAGCGTGACTCTCACCACAAAGCGTGACTCTCACCACAAAGCGTGACTCTCTCCACAAAAACATGATTCTCTCTCTCCACAAAGCGTGACAAAGCGTGACTCACACTGATGACGCAGGCAAGGCGCGCTCGGCCGAATGAACGCCATTCGGCTCAACTCGGCTAATCTCGGACGTTCGAGTTCCAAATATTTGTTCGGATTCCAAGACAAAATTTTCTCGAATTTTCTGGTCGAATACAGATTTGGTCGAAAGTCAAGGCGTTCGAGAACCGAGGTATCACTGTAAACTTATTTTACATTACACAAATTGAGTTCTGTATCCTCACCAGCAACTTGACTGGAGTGACAGTCATACCTGACGGTGTAACCTGGTTTCCCTTCTTCCTCCTTCTGGGTTAGTTACATTTAGGGTTCATACCACATTCCAAGAGTAGCGCTTTTTTTTTTCTGCATTGCCTCATTGTGGGCACCACTTAAATTCCATGATGCCCAAAATATCACAAACACAAACCCTGAGGATTCAGAGAATCAGATAAAATTCCCAGTAACAAGGAGCAACTCAGGACCAAATAGTGCATGTCCTGTTGTTGATGTCCTCACCACTGGGACAATCTCACTGATTGATTTTACTTCCCCTTTGCTTCTCAGCTCCTTCCCTTCCCTCAACCCCTTGTCTATCCTCTGAGGCTCTAACTTAGCACCCAATGCTTGGAGATTGCTTGAGCATCAAAGGTCTTTACTTTATTTCTTTTCACTTTGTCCATGACTAAGGGGTCTTACTTTCCTCCTTCAGATCTGCCAGGAGACTTTTACCCACTAGTTATCATTTCCTCCAAGAAGATCTATTACCAGCATCTAAAGTAATACTCTTCACCATCTTGCAGGCTAGTTTCAAAAGCAGAACATTATCATAGATATACTAAGAAGTCAAATAGGCAGGCATATAGTTATTTACTGTGGGAAAAACAAAAAATGATTAAAATAATTGGTAACTAAGAGGTGGACAGCAAGAATCACCATGGATAAAGAGGAACTGAGCTTGTTATTCATAATCTGTAGAAGGCTGTAGCAAATAAATAGGTTCTGTTACCTAATGACTCAGTCAGGCCACTTTTTGAGATAAGAGTGAACATGTATAAGAAACTCAATCCCCACCAGGCAGGAACAATCTCAAATCCTGAGTATGGCTGTAAGCCTGGTATCCATCCTGTTTCCTGAGAATGCTGAGTGTCCCTGTGCCTCGGAAAGCTGTCTTCTTATTACCCCTACTGCATGAGCTAGACAAATAACTGGATGTTTGCCCTCAAGGATGATTGTCTCAGGGCTTCACTGCCTGCCTGGAGAACTTCCTGGGACCCTGCCCAGTTTGCCAAGGTTTTATGGTCTCAATTAATCTAAGCCCCTGGTCGGCAAACTGCAGCTCACAAGCCACATGCAGCTCTTTGGCCCCTTGAGTGTGGCTCTTCCACAAAATACCATGTGCAGGTGCTACCCCGATAAGGAATGTACCTACCTGTATAGTTTACGTTTAAAAAATTTGGCTCTCAAAAGAAATTTCAATCGTTGCACTGTTGATACTTGGCTCTGTTGACTAATGAGCTTGCCGACCACTGGTCTAAGCCAACGCCCTCTCCCTTTTATTCCAGCTGGGTCTACTGGTCCAGGAAACCCTAATGTATCGCTTCTCACACTGATAGACACCAGGAAAACTAGACCCCCTCCATCCTCATTTCTGGTGTGGTGACATATTATTTGGACTCAATTAAAATATCAATCCTGTGCCCTAGTCAGTCATCAGAAGGGGTGGAACTCTCTTTACTCACCCTTCGTCTCTCTCATGCAGAAAACTCATTGATCCCATAGTATCTCCCCAGCTCTCATTCAACAATAGTTCAATTCTTTTATCAATTTATCCTACTGGTAATGTGACACGGAATATTTCAGTCCAGTGCTTCTGAACAATGTTTCATTTAGAAGATAATGGAAATAACTACTAGCTTAAGCACAGAATTGTTAATAGACCATAAAAAGGTATTTGTTCAATAAAATATCAGTCCTTGCTTTCCTACCATACCCTTTATCTCAGCACCGTGTTGATGTCTCTGTACAGTAATAATTTCATTTTTGAACTTTAAAATAATCCTTTAAATGACTTACGCATGGCTGAGGAGGCATGGCCATCCCAGAGTGTGACAACAGGGCATGTCAAATGGATTCTGTGAATATTTTCTGACTTTTCAATGCACATTTTATAAGTTGAGCCTAATTAAAAATAATTCACAACTAAAGTAGTTGACAGACGATATAATAATTTAGTTATAAAATGTTTCCTATAGCTGAATGTTCTCTCAAATAATAATGATGGCATCCCTGAATCAGTAGCTGTTATAGACTGGAAATAGAAGGAACTAGGAATAAAAGAAAATATTGTGAACTAGAGAACACTGTTGCTTTCCTGTCATTTGTAAAACTCAAAGATTTATCAAGAAGGCAGAGTAGAAGGGGGAAAGGGGGGATACCACCCCCATTTCATTTTGGCCGGGGTATGATGGCACATAGGAAGGGCCGGGCTGGGAGAGGCTTGTCAACATTCAGTCACACACTTTGCACTGAGGCACCTGAAATAATGCAATAAACTGACACAGCTTGCAGATTGAATATAAAAATGGGGAATGTAAGTGCATACCTTGGTAGATGAAGAAACACAATGGAAGGGACAGACTCTGAGGTCCAGGAGACCTGGGTTCAAATCTTGCCTCTGCATTTAATGAGTTTACTACTTGCAATCTTAGGCAACTTTTTCAACCTTCCATAGACTCATTGGTCTTATCTTTTATGTTAATATAATAATAATTATAAAGAAACACGGCAATCTTCTAGCTCATTGGCAGACTCACTAGATGTTGTGCACTGTAGTCTGATTCAGTCCTCAGAAGAGCAGACTCATCATCAGCATATGTGCTCATAAATAATTGGATTGAGGCTTCCGGACCAAAGGGGACACAAGAGGGGACTAACAAGGGGATAGAACCTATTGAAACTCAAACCGGTGTTAACAACAGACTAAAACAGATGAGTCTAGGCTCTTTGGAGCCTGCCAAGTTCACGTAGAATCTGAGTAGGATGAGCTAAATCACACCAAGTGGGGGGAGGTGTCTGGGGTCCTAGCCTTCAGCTCTGGGACACAGTGAGCCACTGTGGACTGCCAGCACAGTCCCCACCAGAGCCAAGGAGTTGGAGCTGCTGCCGTGTCCTGGCATACCTAGCTGGGGTAGCAATAGAATTTTAGGAGACTTTGCTATTCTTCTGCCCTTACTTTGTTCTTCAATGTCCTGGTTCAAGGTTAGATTGGCACTCCAACTAAAAATATTTTTGTCATCGCAAGAGGTGATCACTCAGTCTTGGCTTATTTCCCTTATAGGTACATGAACAAACGTATTCAGTATTTCTTAGAAAATCATCTCCATTGCTTAGGGGTCCACTGCTAGGAGGTGTCGCCTAGAGTGCGTTACCCTGCCATGGTTTCCTGTTTGTCAGCTAGGTTTTGCTGAAGCTCCATCTCCAAAGTCTCAGAAATGTAATCCGCAGGCTCTGCCTCACTCTGATAACATCCCAAACGAGGGCTGTTATGTTGAGAAGCTCCAAGACAGGTACTCGAACTGGCTTTTTTTCTACTTTAATTCCAAGTTTATAGAACCAGATATGTACATCATTTCTGAGTTCAGCTGCTCTATGATTCTGTTCAACTTGCTCCTTTATCTCTCTGCAGGAGTCTGGAATCCTGCTACTTCCATTTATTATCCCTCCAACCTGAATCTTAGCAATGAGAGTGATGGAAGGTGGCCAGTGTGGTTCCATATGTCTGCAGGGAGTCTAACCCAGCATGGTCATTATAGTGATTCTTTCTGCTTCCTTTCTGTATGTATTAGGTAAGAAATAGCACGAACAATTGGAGCCCGGAGTAGACTAACAAATACAGGAGGCTGATATATGACAGAAAGTTGGAAAAGTTATTCTCTGTTATACTGAGAAAACTGGTCATCCATATGTGGCAAAAAAAAAAAAAAAAAAAAATGAAACCAGTTCCTTGTTTATACCAAGAACAAAAATCAATTCCCGGTCAATTAAAAAAATGTTCAAAGCCAACCTGTAAAAGTAGGAGAAAAAATAACACAGGAGGATATCTTTATAAATACTTTGTAGGGAATATTTCATGAATGGAGCAAAAAAATATAAACTATAATGAGAATATTGATGAATTTTGTTACATTAAAAAATCCTTATAGGAATCTAAACACAGAACACAGAGAAAGAAAAGACAAGGCAAAAATTGGGATATTTGCAATGCATATAATCAGAAAATAATTGGTTTCCAGAAAATGACAAAACATCTAAAATCAAAATAGAAAAATATAGACCCAATAGACAAATGGCCAAGAAATCTGAATAACAAATGACAGGGCAAACCAAGTAGTGACTAAGAAAAGCAAACTAAAGCCCCAATAATGTTTTAGTTAACATTAGGAAAAAATTTTAAAGTCTACCAGTGGCAAATATTGGCAAGTGTGTGGAGAAAAGAGAATTATTTTAACAGCCCAGTGAGAATTTATGTTAGAACAGTCTATTTATACAGCAAACCTTCATTAAATATTAAATTAAAAATATATATACTCCTTTTAATTATTATAGTTTTAGGTTTTTAATCTGAAAAATGGTATGACAACATTGTTCATAATAGCTTTGGAAATCGTCAATTGACAGAGAAATTGTGGTGAGAATTTAAACACAATATCATCATTCTGTGCTAAACACTATTTTTTTGCCCCCAAATTAAATATAATAGAACTTTGTTAACAATAGCCCTGTTTTAAGCAGTCTTGAGGACAAGCAAAATAATTTGCTACCAAAAAAACTTGCTCCCGGAAACAAGCCTATGAACCATACAGAATAGCCTGTTTTAACAATTAATAATTATCCTATCATCTCAAGACTATACAACTCATCAAAATTCTTTTCAAGATTCTCACTCCAGGCCCTGGCCAGTTGGCTCAGCGGTAGAGCATTGGCCTGGCGTGCGGGGGACCCGGGTTCGATTCCCGGCCAGGGCACATAGGAGAAGCGCCCATTTGCTTCTCCACACCCCCCCTCCTTCCTCTCTGTTCCCCTCCCACAGCCAAGGCTCCATTGGAGCAAAGATGGCCCGGGCACTGGGGATGGCTCCTTGGCCTCTGCCCCAGATGCTAGAGTGGCTCTGGTCGCGGCAGAGCGACGCCCGGGAGGGGCAGAGCATTGCCCCCTGGTGGGCAGAGCGTTGCCCCTGGTGGGCGTGCCGGCGCATGCGGGAGTCTATCTGACTGTCTCTCCCCGTTTCCAGCTTCAGAAAAATACAAAAAGAAAAAATAAATTAAAAAAAAAAAAAAGATTCTCACTCCAAAGATGTAATACCATAGTCCCCGTTCAACCCCAAACTGCTTCAAGCCTTGTAAGGTCTACCTTAAAATCACCCACCCCAGTTTCTAAAATCCCATGAATATCTTTTGCTTTCCACCCTCTGAAGCACTTTAAAAACTATGTCAGCATTGTGTTCTTTTTTGCTGCGAGAAGTTAATAAACTTCACTTGATTAGCAAGTTATTCTGGTGATCTTTTGAGCAGTCAACGCAAATATATATTTTTTTATTTTTTATTTCAGAATTGAAATTTTATTTGTTGTTCAGAGGATAAGTCTGGAGATATTTCAATTCGTACACAATTCTTAACAATGTAAATACTATATGTTGACTTTAAAAATAACCCTATAGCTATGCATACCAATATAACTCTCACAAAAATATTATTGACTTGAAAACAGTAATAAAACAAAAGCTACTATAGAGCAATACAGTTTGCCACCATTTCATTAAAATTAAAAATAATGAACATTGATAGTATAAGTTATTTAAGATACATGCAAATGTGATAAAAGCTAAAAACATCAAGGTTGGTAATAGACACCAAGTAGAGGGTTTGAAAAATGGGGCTTGGGAGAAATAGTATTGCAATCAGAAAACACAAAGGAGATTTGAACTGTATTTGTAATGTTTTAGCTCTCAAGAGAAGTGGTGGCCTCAGAGGTATTCATTATTATCATTTAAACCTTTTCACAATTTTACTTATTTCGTAAATTTTAAAGAAAAGAGTAATATAGGGTACAATATTTGAAAGTGATTGTTTCCAGAAAAAGCGGATCAGTGTCAAATGATGCAGAGTATTCAAACTTTAAAACGCAAAAAAATGTCCTTTGCCTTTTAGTACCTAATAAATTTTTGTTGACTTGGTGAGAGGAGTGTGGAGAGGTGGGAATGGAGGCTGGGAAGAGACTGGAAACTGTGGAGCTAGACACAGGAGTATAGACAATGTTTATGAAAGCTAGGCTTACTCCAACTGAACTCTGTTGTTAAATGGCCTGGGCACGATTCAAAAGCGACACACTGTGTAGAAGTTTATTTCGTGTGCTTTTTTTGTGTGTGTATTCGCTGTCACTCTTTAAACCAAAAGACACTGTAATCAGTTCTTCTACTGAGAATTAAAAACACAAGTATTTATGGTCATGCAGTTTTCATTCTTACAGACTTTAATTTCATTGACTACAGACCACATGACACAACTAAGACAGCCAGGAAAGTTCAACAGGGTGAGTACAGAGGAGTAAATTTACCGAAGAGCCTCCCATTTGTTGGTTCAGCTTTAGGAATAACAGGCAAAGGAAAACTGGAGAGGGAAAGATCGAAGAATCAGAAAGAGGCAAGAGAAAAACAGGAAAAATAAAACAGGATGGGAGTGAGGATTAGGGAAAGCCTTTCTCAATTTGCAATTACTGACCCATGCAAGCACATTTAATACTTCCGTTGCCTTCAATAAATACATTTACAATTAAAAACGCATTATCTGTGCATGACACATTGTAAAACTATGTGCTCTCTTATGGAAGCTCAACTATTTAACTAAATGCTAATGTTACTGGTGATGTTGGCTCTCAGTTCTTGAGTTCAGCAAAGAAAGAATTTAGAGCCAAGAATTTAGAGCAGAAGAAGTTTATTTAGCATGCAAAGCGAAAGTACACTGAAAGAGAAAATTTGAACGAATTGCTCAGAGAGCTACCTCGGCCTTTTAGAAAAAAAGTCACAGAGGCAATGGCAGTGAGCCGGCTGGGCTGCGTGAACTCGGGAAACAAGTTAGAGGCAAAGGAAGGGCTCTTGGAGACAAGTTCAGGGGGTTAGCTTGGGATGAGCTACCACTGCCCCCTTGTTGCATGTCTCTTGGGAACCCTTAGAGCTTACAAGAAAGAAAGCAAGATGTACTCCCAAAGAAAGAAAGTGTGGGCATGCTCTAGAGAGAGAGCATGCCCTGGGTTCTCTGTCTGAAAGGTTTTTATATTCCCTAATGACAGAATTTAGGGGAGGTCTCAGGGGAGGTTGTCAACGGGATATTCCTCTTTCCAGGTATGTCCTTTAGTATGCTGGTTTATCTGTTTTGTTTTGGGTTTTTTTGGCAGAGACAGAGAAAGGGACAGATAGGGACAGACAGACAGGAAGCGAGAGAGATGAGAGGCATCAGTTCTTCATTGCAGCACCCCAGTTGTTCATTGATTGCTTTCTCATATGCGCCTTGATGGGGGGCTACAGCAAAGCGAGTGACCCCTTGCTCAAGCCGGATGAGCCCGTGCTCAAGCTGGAGATCTCGGGGCTTTGAACCTGGGTCCTCTGCATCCCAGTTCAATACTCTATCCACTGTGCCAGCACCTGGTCACGCTATGCTGACTTATCAAAATGAACTTTCAGGGACAAGGATGTGGTCTCTACTGACTGGTTGGGTGGGTCATTGCTCGCTGCATCTGGTCCTGATGTCAGCCATGGCATAGCTTCATCTCACTTTGCTGCTTCTGTGGGCCTGGAGCTGAAACACAACTGAGACCTAGATGTTAACTCTATTTGACCAAAACTCTGTCTTTGTAGTGTACAAACCCAGTATTGTTTCTAAGATTATTTGTTGCTGATTAGAACTTCATTGTCTTGAGGGTTCAAGGGTTAAGGAATTGCTTGTGCAAGGGAGAAGGGGCAGGTGAGTTTGGGAGCGGGATGGGGTCAGTTTGCATCAGTTATCTGTCTGTTTCCCCATTCCACTTTCCAATAAATTTTCCTAGCTTCTTACTATCCTGCTCGGTGACAAAAATGTTAATCCTGTAGCAGCAGCATCTGGAAGATTCGGTATACCAAATGAAGTCAGAAATGATTACAAATGGAGGTTAAACCAGAGTACTATACTAAAGTATAAAGGTAGAAAATAAAAATTTAATAGTAATAATCAAAATAAGATATAGTCATTGATTTGCTCTTAAGAGAGTTGCCAAATTAAACTCAGATGACCAGTTAAGTTTAAATTTCAGACAAACAGCAAAAATATTTCAGTGTAACGATGTTCCTTGCAATATTTAGGACATGCTTACATTAACATTGTAATGTGTGGTTTCTGTAAACTTCACACTTAGCAGGGCATCTGTATTATATCTGGCAACCCTGTTCTCAGATGTTCTTACTGGCTTTTCAGTCTGAGTGAAACATTTATGTCCCTTTTGTTTCTCACTCTTAAATTTTGTTTTCATTTTTCCTGTATATTTTTCTGTCTCTTTTACTTTCCACCTCTTTCAGAGGAGTAACCAAATAAGATTTCATTTCTCTGAAAATATCTTATCGTTCAGACTAATGACTTTACTCACAACTTTCTCTAAAATATCTAGTCATGTTTTGTTTGATGAGTTTCTGTTTAAAGACTGTTAGCATGCCAATCTGCCTCAAAAAACATTTTGCTCAGAAAACCCAATCCTGGATTTTCTGTCTTTGAATTAAAGAGAAAGTGAAAAAGACTGTCCTGTACTCATTTCAGGTCCATTGGCTGGGACCCTGTAAATTAGAGAGAAAAGACAGATTAACAGGAGAAAATCAGAACGTTATTTATGTGCATATCACACATACACACGAGATATCAGCAACAGATGATTAGTAGAATTAGTGAGGTGATCACAGTGTAAGATATAAATATGTGGGATCAATGTACAGTAGCCCCGAGACTAATATTTCTAGTATAGTAATATATACCAATTATTCTTTTTTTAAAATATTTTATTTATTGATTTTTTAGAGAGAGAGGAGTGAGAGAGAGAGAGAGACAGAGAGAGAGAGAAGGGGGAGGAGCAGGAAGCTTCGACTCCCATATGTGCCTTGACTGGGCAAGCCCAAGGTTTCGAACTGGCGACCTCAGTGTTCCAGGTCGACGCTTTATCCCACTGCGCCACCACAGTTCAGGCCAATTATTCTTAAATTTAAAAAAAACCTAGTAAAAAGAAAAAAATGGGCAGATGACATAAAAAGACTTTCTACAAAGAAGATATACAGATGGCTAATAGACATGAAAAGATGCTCAACATCACTAATCATCAGAGAAATGCAAATCAAAACCATAGTGAGAGCCCACCTCACACCAATCAGAATAACTATTATCAAAAAGTCAATGGGTGATGTGTTGACCACAATATGGAGCAAAGGGAACCCTTGAGCACTATTGGTGGGACTGCAAATTGGTGCAGCCACTCGGAAAATAGTATGGAGAGTCCTTCAAAACTAAAAATTGGTATGCTATGTGACTCAGCAATTCCTCTTCTGGGTATTTATCCAAAGAAAACAAAAACACTATTCAAAAAGATACACATCCCTACATTTTAATATTAAAATATTAGAATTGAAAAGATTTTTCTATTTGGCAGAATTTGCTCCTGCAGTGATTAATTAAAAATATAATCTATTATACAATTATAGATTATTTAATTAATTATATGATATAATTAATTAAAACTATAATCTATAGAGAAGAATCATTTGAAAGTGTCAACAGTTTCAACGGTTTTAATCAGAAACCACCTCTTGGAAGAAAACTGATGAGCACAGTGAGAAACAAATTGTTCCCATCTCCCGAGGAGAGATGCTGAGCACTCGGTATGTGGCAGCCATGTGACATTCCCATGTGTGCTGTGCTTACTCCTCTCTTCTGTACCTTCTGTTAAACAGAAGTGGCTGGATGGCTCCCTAAAAGCTAAGGGTCCTACCCTGTCCCCAGGACTAGAGCTCTCTTAGCCATTTAACTAGTATTCCTATTTCCATTCTACCAAGCAGAATTGACAAAGTTTACAATCCTCAAATAACCAATTTAACTAACTAGCTTTCACTTTGTTAATCCCCCCGTATGGCTTATCATCCTTAGGAACTTATCTTCCTTTTTTTTTCCTGGTCTTTCTTCTTTTCTACAAATGTACTGTTCTTTTGTTAAGATGCTACACAAGCCAGGTTTTCACTGTCCTTTTGGCTTACTTGTCACTGGGTACTCTCATTTGTCTATGTGATGAGCGCATAAATAACTTCCCGTTTGTTTTTCTCCTGTTAATCTGTCTTTTCTAATTTGCAGGGCTCCAGCCAGTGAACCTAAAATGAGTAGAGGAAAGTATTTTTTACTTCCTCTTCAATTCAAACATATAAAGTTCAGGATTGGGTCTTCTGAGTAAAATGCATTTTGCAAAGGACTGGCATGCTAATGTCATATATATCATGCTTCTTAAGAACTTTGAGTTCACTTGTGAGAAAACCTACAACACAAGTAATTGCCCAAGAAGATAAGAGATAATGCAAGGTCACATTTAATTCAGAGGGGTGGATTAAATGATCACAATTCCAAGTCCAGAGAGAAGAAAGGAGTTTTATCACAATGATTAGAGCCTTGATCCTATTGCATTATGACATTTTAGAAACTAAAAAATAGTAGTGCAAACTTTCCTTATAAGTTACAATTTTTTGCATATAAATTGTGAAGTCCCTAGCTCGTATAGATTATTAAAATCCAGTCATCTGTTAAAAAGAGAGATTGAAATATTTGCAGTAAAAAGTTTGAATTCTTTTAAATGTAATCAAAGGCAAAATAATCACAAAATATGTGCATAAAATGGTACTATTTAATAAATATTTATCACTTTAAAGCAGTAGATTTGAATATGTAACTGGCAGGTACCTGATATTCAGGAATGAGTAAATGCTCAGTTAGGATACCAGACACAAGGGGCCAGTCTTCAAAAAGGAAGAGAATTAAAAATAAAACTTGAGCTGTTAACTAAAATCATAGATTATACTAAATAAATGACAAAATATCAGGGGTTGAAATAGAGGTTGTCAGTAAGGTAAACCGTTTTTACTGAATTTTCTTATTTTTTACAATTTTCTTTAATTTTCACCTTTTCTACAAAAGCTTTCAAAAGAGATGCCCATAATTTTGTATGAGATGTGCCAGAGTTTTCTCATGGCATTGATTAAAACTCAATGGCATATTTCTTGAGCTGCCCAAACCTCCACTTGAAAATGGACTACAATCACAACAAAAGAACTGAGCTCTTTCTCAAGCAGCAGTGTGATGCTGTTAGGCATTTTGGGTAAAAAAATGCACTAATTAAATACCTTTATTCTGTTATTATTTGGACCCCACCCCTTCACACACATACACCTGCAAGAATAGATTTTGATAACAATTTAGATGCACTCAAAATATATGCTGAAAAGACAGGAGTTGAGCTTTGAGCAAGTCCCTCATACTGTTTTCCCCAAAATAAGACATCCTCT